>NC_084781.1:0-345006 GCF_028858725.1 Colius striatus
TGCTGTCCGCTGGGCGGCCGCGGGACGACACCCCGCCGCAAACCTTCGGCTGCCACCCCCCGGCACTTCTGGGTCCCCTTTGGACACCCCACACCCTCCCCCAACACCAGTGAGGCTACTGGGAGGGGCCCGATCCAGCCCCGAGGAACCCCGATCCCGCCAGCGAGGGCCGCTGGCGAGGACTGGCAGCGCTGGCAGGGCCGTGCTTTCCCCTCCTGCTTTCCCCAGGGACGGCCCTTCTGGGCACCTCCCAGCCCAGGCGTCTCGCGCAGGCGCCAGAAAAGGCTGCGCCGAGCTGCAACGAAGCTTTGCCCCCTCCTCAGAGCCTCTGCAGATGCAGCCCTGGCGATGAGCCCAGCGGGAGAGGCTTGTCCCAGCTCTGCAAAGGCACCACGAGGACATGGGCACAAGTTGCCCCAGGGGAGCTTTAGATTGGACATCAGGGAGAACTTTTTAACCAAGCAGGAAGGTTATGAAGCACTGGAGAGGGCTGCCCAGGGAGGTGGTGGAGTCCCCGTCCCTGGAGATACTCAAAAGCTGCCCACATGAGGTGCTGAGGGAGATGGTTTAGTTTAGTGATGGGCCTGGCAGCGTCAGGGGTTGGACTCGGTGAGCTTAAAGGGCTGCAAACCCATCACAAACACCCTTCTCATTCTCCTCTCCATTCTGTGGTGTGTATTTGCTAACTTCAGTCTAACAGCACGTCTTTGGGACAGAGTAGCAAAAGCTGCCATATTAGGCTAACACTCTGCTTCCCTTCTGATCTCAAGTGTACCCAGATCCAAGTTCATGCCCATGGCTGCATTTTTAACATCACTGAAGTTGGGTACAACATGCCCCAGAGCCACATTCCCCAGAAACCACCAATATACCATAAAGGAACTAAAAGCCTGAGCTCTGCTGAATAAGTCTCACGACAAACCAGACAGAGCAGTGTGCTTGTGACCAACTCCAGCCGCAAGGGGTGATGGACATCAGCTGGAACACTACAAGTTCCACCTAATCCCAAGGAGAAAGTCCTTTCGTGCTGAGGTGAGGGGCCCCTGGCCCAGGCTGCCCAGGGAGGGTGTGGAGGCTCCTTCCTTTTGCTCAGGCTACAGCAGCCAGGATGAAAGGCAGTTTCTGTTCAGGCTTCCCAAAGGAGAGAAGCCCAGTGCACGGCTGGCTCTGATGGAAATCTCCCACACAGATGCTGCATCTCCTAGGAAATCCTTCCCAGTCAGAAAACAAAATGCTTCCAAAGGCATTGAGGACTTCCGAAAGCCTCTTTCTGTCCACAATGGAGAATGTCTCCATTTTGTGCCCAGAAGGAATGAAGGAAGTGCCCACCTTTCTTCTCTCCTTAACTGTGTCTCAGAATCTCCACCAAAGCTGAGGCTCCACCTTCCCCAGCGGCCCTGGCACTCTCCGATCTCCACACTTGGACCCTCACCACAGAGCAAGTCTCCAAAATGTAAAAGGTCTCGTGATGTCTCCCACTTGAGAGATGCCAGGAAAGGAAGGAGTGTCCACCCTTACTCTACCCTGCCAGATGTTTCGGAATCTCAACCAAAGATGGAGCCCTGGGCTTTGCTCCGCACTGCAGAGGGCCTGAGCATACTGCTCAGCCGCTGCCCACGCTGCCGGGATGCTGGGGCCGGGCCCTTTGTGACAACGGCACCTTCCCTGACCTATCCATGCTCTCAGTCACCTTCTCTCAGCACTGATGTCACGAGGGCTGCACCCACCCGGCTACGCGTGGGATACAACGCCACGATGGTGAAGACAACAGGGCATCCTACAGGGACCAAAGGGAAAAAACACTGTGAAACAATAACCCACCTCATCCCCATCACAGCGCCTCCAGTTCACCTGTACCCGGGACAGAGAGAGAGATTACACTGAGGCTTAGCGATGAAAAGCTTTAATAAGAAGATGGAAGACAGGACAGACACCAGCTGTGTCCTGCTGTGAATCCCTTGTCTCTGGGCACTTTTGGATCACCAGGTCAGGTGTCGAGGGAGGAATCTGCAAAGCTCTGTTGGCACTTTCCTCACAGCCTCTGTGGGGATGGGCTCCTCGGCTGCATCCAAGGCAGCGTGTTGTGGCCTAGAAATCCTTGGCTCGGATCTTTCTCTTTCCAGTTGGCCGAGCTTCTAAAATATCTGCTCAGTTCTTCGTTTGTCTGATGACACAGCTCAGCCAGCCCAGTCAGCTTGGCTTGAATCATCTGCAGGCGTTCCCTGTGCTCTACTGCCAGAGCCCTCTGCCAGCTGTCGATGTCCTCTTCTTTCCTCTTGAGCGCCGACTTTATCTCCTTCAGTCCCTTCAGCAGTTGTTCATTCCTTTCTGCCATGTCTCTCATGGCTTTCAGTTTCTGTCCTGGCTCTTCCAGTTGGGTTTGAGGACAGATGTTGTTGCCACTCACCTCCATCGCCCTTTCTGTCAAACCCATCTGCTGACACAGCCGAGCATTTTCCTCAGCCAGGGCGGTGTTTTCCTTTGTCTCCTGCACCAGCTGCCCCTGGAGCTCCGCAGGAGTTGGGCAGCGGGTGCTCTTGTCAGAAGAGGAGCCCTCGTGGGCCTGAAGCTCCTCAGCGGCCTCCTGGGAGCAGCCCTGCGGCTCGGCCTGGGCCAGCAAAGCCCCGTCAGGGTGTCCCATTGCTCCAGCGCTGTGCTCAGGAGACGATGCCGGGCTCAGCTCCTCTCTGGAGCTTTGGCTGAGCAGCTGCAGTGGAGCACTGTTCAGGCGCTCAATGCTCACCTGCAGCTGCCTGGATCTCTCTTGCAGCCGCATGTCGAGAGGAGTCACTTGAGCAGTTATCTGCTGCAGCCTCTCTGCCTCCTTGCACACTTCTGGAGAGCTGCGCTGTGGCAGGTGGCGGCTCTCCCTCTCCAGAGCACTCTCTTGCGTCTCCTGCTCCAGCAGCCCTCTGCATGGGCTGCCGAGCAGCACCAGGTTGTCCCGCTCTGTCAGCTGGAGCAGAGCCCAGAATGTTGTTTGCTGTCTGACGCTGTGGCTTTCCGGCTGCCTTTCCCGTGGTGCTGCCGGGGCCTGGGGCGTGTTCCTGTCCGAGGAGCTGGAGCTCTGTGTCTCCCGGTCGCCCCGGTCCCAAGGAGAGTCTCTGGGCTGGGCCGTGCTGGGGGAGACGGGCAGCTCACCCTCAAAGCCCTGCAGGATGTATTTGGTGAACAGCGTCCTCTCCAGCTGCAGCTGGTTCTGGAGGTGGCGGTTGCAGTCTTCCCGCTCCCAGGAGACCGTGCTGAGGAGACCCTTGAGCTTTCCTAGGGCCTCCCTGCCCCCTCGGCTGGGCCTCACCAACTCCTCGGCCAGCTGCTGCTGCAGCTCCTGCACACGGCTAATGGCCACATCGCGCTGCTGGCGCAGCAGCTCCTGTGTCTCTCGGAGCTCGGCCTCCTTCCAGCGCAGCACCCGCCAAGTCTCGGCCTCCCGCTGCTGCCGGTTCAGCTCCTGCAGCCGCCGCAGCTCCCGAGCCAGTCTCCTCTCACACTTGGACTGGAGCCGTTCTGCCAGGAGCTGCCGCTTCTTTGCCAAAATCTCCACCAGCTCCTTGGTTTTAGCATCGAACTTGCAGAGCAGCTCTTGGGTGAGGAGCTGCTCCTCCTGCAGCTCAGCCTGTAGGGCTTCCAGCTCCCACCTCTGCTCCTCCTCCTGCACACGTCTGGCAGCGGCTTGTGCTGGCTCCCGCTGGGGCCAGAGCCTGCTGCGTGCCGCTAGCCCTCGGCCCACCGCAGCCTGTGCCATGGTGTTGGCTACAAAGCACTTCTGTTAACGGCCACCAACGTCCGTTCGCTGGGTCTGCGAGAGGCGGCAGCCCCTGAGCCCCATGCAGCTGCCGTCTCCCTTCAGCGAGCAGAGGCAGCGTCTGCCATGGCCGGGGTGGCGAGCGCGGCCTTATATACCTGTCCTGGGCCTGACGTCACAATGGAGTGAGGCCCTGTGGCCTTACATGGCGTGTCCTGGGCCCCAAAGGCACCATGGAAACGTGGGGCCCTCTGACTGAGCTCTCCCTGCCCTTGTCTCAATCCACAACATCCTTGGATATCGCTTCGGTTGTAAGATTTAAACTCTAATTAACACTTCAAACAAACAGATGTCAGTCGCTACACAGAGACAGAGAACAGCCCCAGGGCCAATTCACTGATTGACACCACACAGAAAGGGACAAGGCCAGGACAACCCCAATTCTTTGGCTTCATTTCTTTTCCAATTCTGCAAAAACAACATCAGCGTTTCTCACAGCCACCAAAACCGCACATTTCCCCTCAAAACTCCACCAAGAAGCCATCTCTAGCGCCTCACGACGCCTGTGTCCTTTTTCGGGGGCTGCTCTCACCACACCCGGGTCCCTTTTCAGAAGCTCCTGACACCTCCCCGTGCCCCCACCCCCGGGCAGGCGACAAGAGGCCGAAGCCGCCCGAGTCGGGCCACCGCGGCCTCGCAGCGGGGGCAGGGGGCGCGGGGCACCATCAGACCCCTCCCCGCTCCCGGCAACGGCCGCCCCGGGCCCGCGCTCCGCTCGCGCGTGCGCCGAGGGCAACGTGACGCCGCCGCCGCCGCCATCTTGGCTGAGGGCACAGGGGCCGGGCCGTCGCCTCTGCCCACGCTCCTCCCTTCCCGCGCTTCCAGCGGACACGGACCGCAGCCCGGCCCCGCCTCCCCCCGCCCTTTGCTGCAGGAGGGAGCGCTTGAGGATGACACCAGCCCCCCACCTCCCCCCGTTTTCCCCTGAGGCTGTCCGCTGGGCGGCCGCGGGACGACACCCGCCGCAAACCTTCGGCTGCCACCCCCGGCACTTCTGGGTCCCCTTTGGACACCCCACACCCTCCCCCAACACCAGTGAGGCTACTGGGAGGGGCCCGATCCAGCCCCGAGGAACCCCGATCCCGCCAGCGAGGGCCGCTGGCGAGGACTGGCAGCGCTGGCAGGGCCGTGCTTTCCCCTCCTGCTTTCCCCAGGGACGGCCCTTCTGGGCACCTCCCAGCCCAGGCGTCTCGCGCAGGCGCCAGAAAAGGCTGCGCCGAGCTGCACGAAGCTTTGCCCCTCCTCAGAGCCTCTGCAGATGCAGCCCTGGCGATGAGCCCAGCGGGAGAGGCTTGTCCCAGCTCTGCAAAGGCACCACGAGGACATGGGCACAAGTTGCCCCAGGGGAGCTTTAGATTGGACATCAGGGAGAACTTTTTAACCAAGCAGGAAGGTTATGAAGCACTGGAGAGGGCTGCCCAGGGAGGTGGTGGAGTCCCCGTCCCTGGAGATACTCAAAAGCTGCCCACATGAGGTGCTGAGGGAGATGGTTTAGTTTAGTGATGGGCCTGGCAGCGTCAG
The DNA here is from genome assembly GCF_028858725.1 of Colius striatus. Classification (NCBI taxonomy): domain Eukaryota; kingdom Metazoa; phylum Chordata; class Aves; order Coliiformes; family Coliidae; genus Colius; species Colius striatus. The sequence continues at coordinate 5,327 of NC_084781.1, forward strand.
GGGTTGGACTCGGTGAGCTTAAAGGGCTGCAAACCCATCACAAACACCCTTCTCATTCTCCTCTCCATTCTGTGGTGTGTATTTGCTAACTTCAGTCTAACAGCACGTCTTTGGGACAGAGTAGCAAAAGCTGCCATATTAGGCTAACACTCTGCTTCCCTTCTGATCTCAAGTGTACCCAGATCCAAGTTCATGCCCATGGCTGCATTTTTAACATCACTGAAGTTGGGTACAACATGCCCCAGAGCCACATTCCCCAGAAACCACCAATATACCATAAAGGAACTAAAAGCCTGAGCTCTGCTGAATAAGTCTCACGACAAACCAGACAGAGCAGTGTGCTTGTGACCAACTCCAGCCGCAAGGGGTGATGGACATCAGCTGGAACACTACAAGTTCCACCTAATCCCAAGGAGAAAGTCCTTTCGTGCTGAGGTGAGGGGCCCCTGGCCCAGGCTGCCCAGGGAGGGTGTGGAGGCTCCTTCCTTTTGCTCAGGCTACAGCAGCCAGGATGAAAGGCAGTTTCTGTTCAGGCTTCCCAAAGGAGAGAAGCCCAGTGCACGGCTGGCTCTGATGGAAATCTCCCACACAGATGCTGCATCTCCTAGGAAATCCTTCCCAGTCAGAAAACAAAATGCTTCCAAAGGCATTGAGGACTTCCGAAAGCCTCTTTCTGTCCACAATGGAGAATGTCTCCATTTTGTGCCCAGAAGGAATGAAGGAAGTGCCCACCTTTCTTCTCTCCTTAACTGTGTCTCAGAATCTCCACCAAAGCTGAGGCTCCACCTTCCCCAGCGGCCCTGGCACTCTCCGATCTCCACACTTGGACCCTCACCACAGAGCAAGTCTCCAAAATGTAAAAGGTCTCGTGATGTCTCCCACTTGAGAGATGCCAGGAAAGGAAGGAGTGTCCACCCTTACTCTACCCTGCCAGATGTTTCGGAATCTCAACCAAAGATGGAGCCCTGGGCTTTGCTCCGCACTGCAGAGGGCCTGAGCATACTGCTCAGCCGCTGCCCACGCTGCCGGGATGCTGGGGCCGGGCCCTTTGTGACAACGGCACCTTCCCTGACCTATCCATGCTCTCAGTCACCTTCTCTCAGCACTGATGTCACGAGGGCTGCACCCACCCGGCTACGCGTGGGATACAACGCCACGATGGTGAAGACAACAGGGCATCCTACAGGGACCAAAGGGAAAAAACACTGTGAAACAATAACCCACCTCATCCCCATCACAGCGCCTCCAGTTCACCTGTACCCGGGACAGAGAGAGAGATTACACTGAGGCTTAGCGATGAAAAGCTTTAATAAGAAGATGGAAGACAGGACAGACACCAGCTGTGTCCTGCTGTGAATCCCTTGTCTCTGGGCACTTTTGGATCACCAGGTCAGGTGTCGAGGGAGGAATCTGCAAAGCTCTGTTGGCACTTTCCTCACAGCCTCTGTGGGGATGGGCTCCTCGGCTGCATCCAAGGCAGCGTGTTGTGGCCTAGAAATCCTTGGCTCGGATCTTTCTCTTTCCAGTTGGCCGAGCTTCTAAAATATCTGCTCAGTTCTTCGTTTGTCTGATGACACAGCTCAGCCAGCCCAGTCAGCTTGGCTTGAATCATCTGCAGGCGTTCCCTGTGCTCTACTGCCAGAGCCCTCTGCCAGCTGTCGATGTCCTCTTCTTTCCTCTTGAGCGCCGACTTTATCTCCTTCAGTCCCTTCAGCAGTTGTTCATTCCTTTCTGCCATGTCTCTCATGGCTTTCAGTTTCTGTCCTGGCTCTTCCAGTTGGGTTTGAGGACAGATGTTGTTGCCACTCACCTCCATCGCCCTTTCTGTCAAACCCATCTGCTGACACAGCCGAGCATTTTCCTCAGCCAGGGCGGTGTTTTCCTTTGTCTCCTGCACCAGCTGCCCCTGGAGCTCCGCAGGAGTTGGGCAGCGGGTGCTCTTGTCAGAAGAGGAGCCCTCGTGGGCCTGAAGCTCCTCAGCGGCCTCCTGGGAGCAGCCCTGCGGCTCGGCCTGGGCCAGCAAAGCCCCGTCAGGGTGTCCCATTGCTCCAGCGCTGTGCTCAGGAGACGATGCCGGGCTCAGCTCCTCTCTGGAGCTTTGGCTGAGCAGCTGCAGTGGAGCACTGTTCAGGCGCTCAATGCTCACCTGCAGCTGCCTGGATCTCTCTTGCAGCCGCATGTCGAGAGGAGTCACTTGAGCAGTTATCTGCTGCAGCCTCTCTGCCTCCTTGCACACTTCTGGAGAGCTGCGCTGTGGCAGGTGGCGGCTCTCCCTCTCCAGAGCACTCTCTTGCGTCTCCTGCTCCAGCAGCCCTCTGCATGGGCTGCCGAGCAGCACCAGGTTGTCCCGCTCTGTCAGCTGGAGCAGAGCCCAGAATGTTGTTTGCTGTCTGACGCTGTGGCTTTCCGGCTGCCTTTCCCGTGGTGCTGCCGGGGCCTGGGGCGTGTTCCTGTCCGAGGAGCTGGAGCTCTGTGTCTCCCGGTCGCCCCGGTCCCAAGGAGAGTCTCTGGGCTGGGCCGTGCTGGGGGAGACGGGCAGCTCACCCTCAAAGCCCTGCAGGATGTATTTGGTGAACAGCGTCCTCTCCAGCTGCAGCTGGTTCTGGAGGTGGCGGTTGCAGTCTTCCCGCTCCCAGGAGACCGTGCTGAGGAGACCCTTGAGCTTTCCTAGGGCCTCCCTGCCCCCTCGGCTGGGCCTCACCAACTCCTCGGCCAGCTGCTGCTGCAGCTCCTGCACACGGCTAATGGCCACATCGCGCTGCTGGCGCAGCAGCTCCTGTGTCTCTCGGAGCTCGGCCTCCTTCCAGCGCAGCACCCGCCAAGTCTCGGCCTCCCGCTGCTGCCGGTTCAGCTCCTGCAGCCGCCGCAGCTCCCGAGCCAGTCTCCTCTCACACTTGGACTGGAGCCGTTCTGCCAGGAGCTGCCGCTTCTTTGCCAAAATCTCCACCAGCTCCTTGGTTTTAGCATCGAACTTGCAGAGCAGCTCTTGGGTGAGGAGCTGCTCCTCCTGCAGCTCAGCCTGTAGGGCTTCCAGCTCCCACCTCTGCTCCTCCTCCTGCACACGTCTGGCAGCCGCTTGTGCTGGCTCCCGCTGGGGCCAGAGCCTGCTGCGTGCCGCTAGCCCTCGGCCCACCGCAGCCTGTGCCATGGTGTTGGCTACAAAGCACTTCTGTTAACGGCCACCAACGTCCGTTCGCTGGGTCTGCGAGAGGCGGCAGCCCCTGAGCCCCATGCAGCTGCCGTCTCCCTTCAGCGAGCAGAGGCAGCGTCTGCCATGGCCGGGGTGGCGAGCGCGGCCTTATATACCTGTCCTGGGCCTGACGTCACAATGGAGTGAGGCCCTGTGGCCTTACATGGCGTGTCCTGGGCCCCAAAGGCACCATGGAAACGTGGGGCCCTCTGACTGAGCTCTCCCTGCCCTTGTCTCAATCCACAACATCCTTGGATATCGCTTCGGTTGTAAGATTTAAACTCTAATTAACACTTCAAACAAACAGATGTCAGTCGCTACACAGAGACAGAGAACAGCCCCAGGGCCAATTCACTGATTGACACCACACAGAAAGGGACAAGGCCAGGACAACCCCAATTCTTTGGCTTCATTTCTTTTCCAATTCTGCAAAAACAACATCAGCGTTTCTCACAGCCACCAAAACCGCACATTTCCCCTCAAAACTCCACCAAGAAGCCATCTCTAGCGCCTCACGACGCCTGTGTCCTTTTTCGGGGGCTGCTCTCACCACACCCGGGTCCCTTTTCAGAAGCTCCTGACACCTCCCCGTGCCCCCACCCCCGGGCAGGCGACAAGAGGCCGAAGCCGCCCGAGTCGGGCCACCGCGGCCTCGCAGCGGGGGCAGGGGGCGCGGGGCACCATCAGACCCCTCCCCGCTCCCGGCAACGGCCGCCCCGGGCCCGCGCTCCGCTCGCGCGTGCGCCGAGGGCAACGTGACGCCGCCGCCGCCGCCATCTTGGCTGAGGGCACAGGGGCCGGGCCGTCGCCTCTGCCCACGCTCCTCCCTTCCCGCGCTTCCAGCGGACACGGACCGCAGCCCGGCCCCGCCTCCCCCCGCCCTTTGCTGCAGGAGGGAGCGCTTGAGGATGACACCAGCCCCCCACCTCCCCCCGTTTTCCCCTGAGGCTGTCCGCTGGGCGGCCGCGGGACGACACCCGCCGCAAACCTTCGGCTGCCACCCCCGGCACTTCTGGGTCCCCTTTGGACACCCCACACCCTCCCCCAACACCAGTGAGGCTACTGGGAGGGGCCCGATCCAGCCCCGAGGAACCCCGATCCCGCCAGCGAGGGCCGCTGGCGAGGACTGGCAGCGCTGGCAGGGCCGTGCTTTCCCCTCCTGCTTTCCCCAGGGACGGCCCTTCTGGGCACCTCCCAGCCCAGGCGTCTCGCGCAGGCGCCAGAAAAGGCTGCGCCGAGCTGCACGAAGCTTTGCCCCTCCTCAGAGCCTCTGCAGATGCAGCCCTGGCGATGAGCCCAGCGGGAGAGGCTTGTCCCAGCTCTGCAAAGGCACCACGAGGACATGGGCACAAGTTGCCCCAGGGGAGCTTTAGATTGGACATCAGGGAGAACTTTTTAACCAAGCAGGAAGGTTATGAAGCACTGGAGAGGGCTGCCCAGGGAGGTGGTGGAGTCCCCGTCCCTGGAGATACTCAAAAGCTGCCCACATGAGGTGCTGAGGGAGATGGTTTAGTTTAGTGATGGGCCTGGCAGCGTCAGGGGTTGGACTCGGTGAGCTTAAAGGGCTGCAAACCCATCACAAACACCCTTCTCATTCTCCTCTCCATTCTGTGGTGTGTATTTGCTAACTTCAGTCTAACAGCACGTCTTTGGGACAGAGTAGCAAAAGCTGCCATATTAGGCTAACACTCTGCTTCCCTTCTGATCTCAAGTGTACCCAGATCCAAGTTCATGCCCATGGCTGCATTTTTAACATCACTGAAGTTGGGTACAACATGCCCCAGAGCCACATTCCCCAGAAACCACCAATATACCATAAAGGAACTAAAAGCCTGAGCTCTGCTGAATAAGTCTCACGACAAACCAGACAGAGCAGTGTGCTTGTGACCAACTCCAGCCGCAAGGGGTGATGGACATCAGCTGGAACACTACAAGTTCCACCTAATCCCAAGGAGAAAGTCCTTTCGTGCTGAGGTGAGGGGCCCCTGGCCCAGGCTGCCCAGGGAGGGTGTGGAGGCTCCTTCCTTTTGCTCAGGCTACAGCAGCCAGGATGAAAGGCAGTTTCTGTTCAGGCTTCCCAAAGGAGAGAAGCCCAGTGCACGGCTGGCTCTGATGGAAATCTCCCACACAGATGCTGCATCTCCTAGGAAATCCTTCCCAGTCAGAAAACAAAATGCTTCCAAAGGCATTGAGGACTTCCGAAAGCCTCTTTCTGTCCACAATGGAGAATGTCTCCATTTTGTGCCCAGAAGGAATGAAGGAAGTGCCCACCTTTCTTCTCTCCTTAACTGTGTCTCAGAATCTCCACCAAAGCTGAGGCTCCACCTTCCCCAGCGGCCCTGGCACTCTCCGATCTCCACACTTGGACCCTCACCACAGAGCAAGTCTCCAAAATGTAAAAGGTCTCGTGATGTCTCCCACTTGAGAGATGCCAGGAAAGGAAGGAGTGTCCACCCTTACTCTACCCTGCCAGATGTTTCGGAATCTCAACCAAAGATGGAGCCCTGGGCTTTGCTCCGCACTGCAGAGGGCCTGAGCATACTGCTCAGCCGCTGCCCACGCTGCCGGGATGCTGGGGCCGGGCCCTTTGTGACAACGGCACCTTCCCTGACCTATCCATGCTCTCAGTCACCTTCTCTCAGCACTGATGTCACGAGGGCTGCACCCACCCGGCTACGCGTGGGATACAACGCCACGATGGTGAAGACAACAGGGCATCCTACAGGGACCAAAGGGAAAAAACACTGTGAAACAATAACCCACCTCATCCCCATCACAGCGCCTCCAGTTCACCTGTACCCGGGACAGAGAGAGAGATTACACTGAGGCTTAGCGATGAAAAGCTTTAATAAGAAGATGGAAGACAGGACAGACACCAGCTGTGTCCTGCTGTGAATCCCTTGTCTCTGGGCACTTTTGGATCACCAGGTCAGGTGTCGAGGGAGGAATCTGCAAAGCTCTGTTGGCACTTTCCTCACAGCCTCTGTGGGGATGGGCTCCTCGGCTGCATCCAAGGCAGCGTGTTGTGGCCTAGAAATCCTTGGCTCGGATCTTTCTCTTTCCAGTTGGCCGAGCTTCTAAAATATCTGCTCAGTTCTTCGTTTGTCTGATGACACAGCTCAGCCAGCCCAGTCAGCTTGGCTTGAATCATCTGCAGGCGTTCCCTGTGCTCTACTGCCAGAGCCCTCTGCCAGCTGTCGATGTCCTCTTCTTTCCTCTTGAGCGCCGACTTTATCTCCTTCAGTCCCTTCAGCAGTTGTTCATTCCTTTCTGCCATGTCTCTCATGGCTTTCAGTTTCTGTCCTGGCTCTTCCAGTTGGGTTTGAGGACAGATGTTGTTGCCACTCACCTCCATCGCCCTTTCTGTCAAACCCATCTGCTGACACAGCCGAGCATTTTCCTCAGCCAGGGCGGTGTTTTCCTTTGTCTCCTGCACCAGCTGCCCCTGGAGCTCCGCAGGAGTTGGGCAGCGGGTGCTCTTGTCAGAAGAGGAGCCCTCGTGGGCCTGAAGCTCCTCAGCGGCCTCCTGGGAGCAGCCCTGCGGCTCGGCCTGGGCCAGCAAAGCCCCGTCAGGGTGTCCCATTGCTCCAGCGCTGTGCTCAGGAGACGATGCCGGGCTCAGCTCCTCTCTGGAGCTTTGGCTGAGCAGCTGCAGTGGAGCACTGTTCAGGCGCTCAATGCTCACCTGCAGCTGCCTGGATCTCTCTTGCAGCCGCATGTCGAGAGGAGTCACTTGAGCAGTTATCTGCTGCAGCCTCTCTGCCTCCTTGCACACTTCTGGAGAGCTGCGCTGTGGCAGGTGGCGGCTCTCCCTCTCCAGAGCACTCTCTTGCGTCTCCTGCTCCAGCAGCCCTCTGCATGGGCTGCCGAGCAGCACCAGGTTGTCCCGCTCTGTCAGCTGGAGCAGAGCCCAGAATGTTGTTTGCTGTCTGACGCTGTGGCTTTCCGGCTGCCTTTCCCGTGGTGCTGCCGGGGCCTGGGGCGTGTTCCTGTCCGAGGAGCTGGAGCTCTGTGTCTCCCGGTCGCCCCGGTCCCAAGGAGAGTCTCTGGGCTGGGCCGTGCTGGGGGAGACGGGCAGCTCACCCTCAAAGCCCTGCAGGATGTATTTGGTGAACAGCGTCCTCTCCAGCTGCAGCTGGTTCTGGAGGTGGCGGTTGCAGTCTTCCCGCTCCCAGGAGACCGTGCTGAGGAGACCCTTGAGCTTTCCTAGGGCCTCCCTGCCCCCTCGGCTGGGCCTCACCAACTCCTCGGCCAGCTGCTGCTGCAGCTCCTGCACACGGCTAATGGCCACATCGCGCTGCTGGCGCAGCAGCTCCTGTGTCTCTCGGAGCTCGGCCTCCTTCCAGCGCAGCACCCGCCAAGTCTCGGCCTCCCGCTGCTGCCGGTTCAGCTCCTGCAGCCGCCGCAGCTCCCGAGCCAGTCTCCTCTCACACTTGGACTGGAGCCGTTCTGCCAGGAGCTGCCGCTTCTTTGCCAAAATCTCCACCAGCTCCTTGGTTTTAGCATCGAACTTGCAGAGCAGCTCTTGGGTGAGGAGCTGCTCCTCCTGCAGCTCAGCCTGTAGGGCTTCCAGCTCCCACCTCTGCTCCTCCTCCTGCACACGTCTGGCAGCCGCTTGTGCTGGCTCCCGCTGGGGCCAGAGCCTGCTGCGTGCCGCTAGCCCTCGGCCCACCGCAGCCTGTGCCATGGTGTTGGCTACAAAGCACTTCTGTTAACGGCCACCAACGTCCGTTCGCTGGGTCTGCGAGAGGCGGCAGCCCCTGAGCCCCATGCAGCTGCCGTCTCCCTTCAGCGAGCAGAGGCAGCGTCTGCCATGGCCGGGGTGGCGAGCGCGGCCTTATATACCTGTCCTGGGCCTGACGTCACAATGGAGTGAGGCCCTGTGGCCTTACATGGCGTGTCCTGGGCCCCAAAGGCACCATGGAAACGTGGGGCCCTCTGACTGAGCTCTCCCTGCCCTTGTCTCAATCCACAACATCCTTGGATATCGCTTCGGTTGTAAGATTTAAACTCTAATTAACACTTCAAACAAACAGATGTCAGTCGCTACACAGAGACAGAGAACAGCCCCAGGGCCAATTCACTGATTGACACCACACAGAAAGGGACAAGGCCAGGACAACCCCAATTCTTTGGCTTCATTTCTTTTCCAATTCTGCAAAAACAACATCAGCGTTTCTCACAGCCACCAAAACCGCACATTTCCCCTCAAAACTCCACCAAGAAGCCATCTCTAGCGCCTCACGACGCCTGTGTCCTTTTTCGGGGGCTGCTCTCACCACACCCGGGTCCCTTTTCAGAAGCTCCTGACACCTCCCCGTGCCCCCACCCCCGGGCAGGCGACAAGAGGCCGAAGCCGCCCGAGTCGGGCCACCGCGGCCTCGCAGCGGGGGCAGGGGGCGCGGGGCACCATCAGACCCCTCCCCGCTCCCGGCAACGGCCGCCCCGGGCCCGCGCTCCGCTCGCGCGTGCGCCGAGGGCAACGTGACGCCGCCGCCGCCGCCATCTTGGCTGAGGGCACAGGGGCCGGGCCGTCGCCTCTGCCCACGCTCCTCCCTTCCCGCGCTTCCAGCGGACACGGACCGCAGCCCGGCCCCGCCTCCCCCCGCCCTTTGCTGCAGGAGGGAGCGCTTGAGGATGACACCAGCCCCCCACCTCCCCCCGTTTTCCCCTGAGGCTGTCCGCTGGGCGGCCGCGGGACGACACCCGCCGCAAACCTTCGGCTGCCACCCCCGGCACTTCTGGGTCCCCTTTGGACACCCCACACCCTCCCCCAACACCAGTGAGGCTACTGGGAGGGGCCCGATCCAGCCCCGAGGAACCCCGATCCCGCCAGCGAGGGCCGCTGGCGAGGACTGGCAGCGCTGGCAGGGCCGTGCTTTCCCCTCCTGCTTTCCCCAGGGACGGCCCTTCTGGGCACCTCCCAGCCCAGGCGTCTCGCGCAGGCGCCAGAAAAGGCTGCGCCGAGCTGCACGAAGCTTTGCCCCTCCTCAGAGCCTCTGCAGATGCAGCCCTGGCGATGAGCCCAGCGGGAGAGGCTTGTCCCAGCTCTGCAAAGGCACCACGAGGACATGGGCACAAGTTGCCCCAGGGGAGCTTTAGATTGGACATCAGGGAGAACTTTTTAACCAAGCAGGAAGGTTATGAAGCACTGGAGAGGGCTGCCCAGGGAGGTGGTGGAGTCCCCGTCCCTGGAGATACTCAAAAGCTGCCCACATGAGGTGCTGAGGGAGATGGTTTAGTTTAGTGATGGGCCTGGCAGCGTCAGGGGTTGGACTCGGTGAGCTTAAAGGGCTGCAAACCCATCACAAACACCCTTCTCATTCTCCTCTCCATTCTGTGGTGTGTATTTGCTAACTTCAGTCTAACAGCACGTCTTTGGGACAGAGTAGCAAAAGCTGCCATATTAGGCTAACACTCTGCTTCCCTTCTGATCTCAAGTGTACCCAGATCCAAGTTCATGCCCATGGCTGCATTTTTAACATCACTGAAGTTGGGTACAACATGCCCCAGAGCCACATTCCCCAGAAACCACCAATATACCATAAAGGAACTAAAAGCCTGAGCTCTGCTGAATAAGTCTCACGACAAACCAGACAGAGCAGTGTGCTTGTGACCAACTCCAGCCGCAAGGGGTGATGGACATCAGCTGGAACACTACAAGTTCCACCTAATCCCAAGGAGAAAGTCCTTTCGTGCTGAGGTGAGGGGCCCCTGGCCCAGGCTGCCCAGGGAGGGTGTGGAGGCTCCTTCCTTTTGCTCAGGCTACAGCAGCCAGGATGAAAGGCAGTTTCTGTTCAGGCTTCCCAAAGGAGAGAAGCCCAGTGCACGGCTGGCTCTGATGGAAATCTCCCACACAGATGCTGCATCTCCTAGGAAATCCTTCCCAGTCAGAAAACAAAATGCTTCCAAAGGCATTGAGGACTTCCGAAAGCCTCTTTCTGTCCACAATGGAGAATGTCTCCATTTTGTGCCCAGAAGGAATGAAGGAAGTGCCCACCTTTCTTCTCTCCTTAACTGTGTCTCAGAATCTCCACCAAAGCTGAGGCTCCACCTTCCCCAGCGGCCCTGGCACTCTCCGATCTCCACACTTGGACCCTCACCACAGAGCAAGTCTCCAAAATGTAAAAGGTCTCGTGATGTCTCCCACTTGAGAGATGCCAGGAAAGGAAGGAGTGTCCACCCTTACTCTACCCTGCCAGATGTTTCGGAATCTCAACCAAAGATGGAGCCCTGGGCTTTGCTCCGCACTGCAGAGGGCCTGAGCATACTGCTCAGCCGCTGCCCACGCTGCCGGGATGCTGGGGCCGGGCCCTTTGTGACAACGGCACCTTCCCTGACCTATCCATGCTCTCAGTCACCTTCTCTCAGCACTGATGTCACGAGGGCTGCACCCACCCGGCTACGCGTGGGATACAACGCCACGATGGTGAAGACAACAGGGCATCCTACAGGGACCAAAGGGAAAAAACACTGTGAAACAATAACCCACCTCATCCCCATCACAGCGCCTCCAGTTCACCTGTACCCGGGACAGAGAGAGAGATTACACTGAGGCTTAGCGATGAAAAGCTTTAATAAGAAGATGGAAGACAGGACAGACACCAGCTGTGTCCTGCTGTGAATCCCTTGTCTCTGGGCACTTTTGGATCACCAGGTCAGGTGTCGAGGGAGGAATCTGCAAAGCTCTGTTGGCACTTTCCTCACAGCCTCTGTGGGGATGGGCTCCTCGGCTGCATCCAAGGCAGCGTGTTGTGGCCTAGAAATCCTTGGCTCGGATCTTTCTCTTTCCAGTTGGCCGAGCTTCTAAAATATCTGCTCAGTTCTTCGTTTGTCTGATGACACAGCTCAGCCAGCCCAGTCAGCTTGGCTTGAATCATCTGCAGGCGTTCCCTGTGCTCTACTGCCAGAGCCCTCTGCCAGCTGTCGATGTCCTCTTCTTTCCTCTTGAGCGCCGACTTTATCTCCTTCAGTCCCTTCAGCAGTTGTTCATTCCTTTCTGCCATGTCTCTCATGGCTTTCAGTTTCTGTCCTGGCTCTTCCAGTTGGGTTTGAGGACAGATGTTGTTGCCACTCACCTCCATCGCCCTTTCTGTCAAACCCATCTGCTGACACAGCCGAGCATTTTCCTCAGCCAGGGCGGTGTTTTCCTTTGTCTCCTGCACCAGCTGCCCCTGGAGCTCCGCAGGAGTTGGGCAGCGGGTGCTCTTGTCAGAAGAGGAGCCCTCGTGGGCCTGAAGCTCCTCAGCGGCCTCCTGGGAGCAGCCCTGCGGCTCGGCCTGGGCCAGCAAAGCCCCGTCAGGGTGTCCCATTGCTCCAGCGCTGTGCTCAGGAGACGATGCCGGGCTCAGCTCCTCTCTGGAGCTTTGGCTGAGCAGCTGCAGTGGAGCACTGTTCAGGCGCTCAATGCTCACCTGCAGCTGCCTGGATCTCTCTTGCAGCCGCATGTCGAGAGGAGTCACTTGAGCAGTTATCTGCTGCAGCCTCTCTGCCTCCTTGCACACTTCTGGAGAGCTGCGCTGTGGCAGGTGGCGGCTCTCCCTCTCCAGAGCACTCTCTTGCGTCTCCTGCTCCAGCAGCCCTCTGCATGGGCTGCCGAGCAGCACCAGGTTGTCCCGCTCTGTCAGCTGGAGCAGAGCCCAGAATGTTGTTTGCTGTCTGACGCTGTGGCTTTCCGGCTGCCTTTCCCGTGGTGCTGCCGGGGCCTGGGGCGTGTTCCTGTCCGAGGAGCTGGAGCTCTGTGTCTCCCGGTCGCCCCGGTCCCAAGGAGAGTCTCTGGGCTGGGCCGTGCTGGGGGAGACGGGCAGCTCACCCTCAAAGCCCTGCAGGATGTATTTGGTGAACAGCGTCCTCTCCAGCTGCAGCTGGTTCTGGAGGTGGCGGTTGCAGTCTTCCCGCTCCCAGGAGACCGTGCTGAGGAGACCCTTGAGCTTTCCTAGGGCCTCCCTGCCCCCTCGGCTGGGCCTCACCAACTCCTCGGCCAGCTGCTGCTGCAGCTCCTGCACACGGCTAATGGCCACATCGCGCTGCTGGCGCAGCAGCTCCTGTGTCTCTCGGAGCTCGGCCTCCTTCCAGCGCAGCACCCGCCAAGTCTCGGCCTCCCGCTGCTGCCGGTTCAGCTCCTGCAGCCGCCGCAGCTCCCGAGCCAGTCTCCTCTCACACTTGGACTGGAGCCGTTCTGCCAGGAGCTGCCGCTTCTTTGCCAAAATCTCCACCAGCTCCTTGGTTTTAGCATCGAACTTGCAGAGCAGCTCTTGGGTGAGGAGCTGCTCCTCCTGCAGCTCAGCCTGTAGGGCTTCCAGCTCCCACCTCTGCTCCTCCTCCTGCACACGTCTGGCAGCCGCTTGTGCTGGCTCCCGCTGGGGCCAGAGCCTGCTGCGTGCCGCTAGCCCTCGGCCCACCGCAGCCTGTGCCATGGTGTTGGCTACAAAGCACTTCTGTTAACGGCCACCAACGTCCGTTCGCTGGGTCTGCGAGAGGCGGCAGCCCCTGAGCCCCATGCAGCTGCCGTCTCCCTTCAGCGAGCAGAGGCAGCGTCTGCCATGGCCGGGGTGGCGAGCGCGGCCTTATATACCTGTCCTGGGCCTGACGTCACAATGGAGTGAGGCCCTGTGGCCTTACATGGCGTGTCCTGGGCCCCAAAGGCACCATGGAAACGTGGGGCCCTCTGACTGAGCTCTCCCTGCCCTTGTCTCAATCCACAACATCCTTGGATATCGCTTCGGTTGTAAGATTTAAACTCTAATTAACACTTCAAACAGATGTCAGTCGCTACACAGAGACAGAGAACAGCCCCAGGGCCAATTCACTGATTGACACCACACAGAAAGGGACAAGGCCAGGACAACCCCAATTCTTTGGCTTCATTTCTTTTCCAATTCTGCAAAAACAACATCAGCGTTTCTCACAGCCACCAAAACCGCACATTTCCCCTCAAAACTCCACCAAGAAGCCATCTCTAGCGCCTCACGACGCCTGTGTCCTTTTTCGGGGGCTGCTCTCACCACACCCGGGTCCCTTTTCAGAAGCTCCTGACACCTCCCCGTGCCCCCACCCCCGGGCAGGCGACAAGAGGCCGAAGCCGCCCGAGTCGGGCCACCGCGGCCTCGCAGCGGGGGCAGGGGGCGCGGGGCACCATCAGACCCCTCCCCGCTCCCGGCAACGGCCGCCCCGGGCCCGCGCTCCGCTCGCGCGTGCGCCGAGGGCAACGTGACGCCGCCGCCGCCGCCATCTTGGCTGAGGGCACAGGGGCCGGGCCGTCGCCTCTGCCCACGCTCCTCCCTTCCCGCGCTTCCAGCGGACACGGACCGCAGCCCGGCCCCGCCTCCCCCCGCCCTTTGCTGCAGGAGGGAGCGCTTGAGGATGACACCAGCCCCCCACCTCCCCCCGTTTTCCCCTGAGGCTGTCCGCTGGGCGGCCGCGGGACGACACCCGCCGCAAACCTTCGGCTGCCACCCCCGGCACTTCTGGGTCCCCTTTGGACACCCCACACCCTCCCCCAACACCAGTGAGGCTACTGGGAGGGGCCCGATCCAGCCCCGAGGAACCCCGATCCCGCCAGCGAGGGCCGCTGGCGAGGACTGGCAGCGCTGGCAGGGCCGTGCTTTCCCCTCCTGCTTTCCCCAGGGACGGCCCTTCTGGGCACCTCCCAGCCCAGGCGTCTCCCGCAGGCGCCAGAAAAGGCTGCGCCGAGCTGCACGAAGCTTTGCTCCTCCTCAGAGCCTCTGCAGATGCAGCCCTGGCGATGAGCCCAGCGGGAGAGGCTTGTCCCAGCTCTGCAAAGGCACCACGAGGACATGGGCACAAGTTGCCCCAGGGGAGCTTTAGATTGGACATCAGGGAGAACTTTTTAACCAAGCAGGAAGGTTATGAAGCACTGGAGAGGGCTGCCCAGGGAGGTGGTGGAGTCCCCGTCCCTGGAGATACTCAAAAGCTGCCCACATGAGGTGCTGAGGGAGATGGTTTAGTTTAGTGATGGGCCTGGCAGCGTCAGGGGTTGGACTCGGTGAGCTTAAAGGGCTGCAAACCCATCACAAACACCCTTCTCATTCTCCTCTCCATTCTGTGGTGTGTATTTGCTAACTTCAGTCTAACAGCACGTCTTTGGGACAGAGTAGCAAAAGCTGCCATATTAGGCTAACACTCTGCTTCCCTTCTGATCTCAAGTGTACCCAGATCCAAGTTCATGCCCATGGCTGCATTTTTAACATCACTGAAGTTGGGTACAACATGCCCCAGAGCCACATTCCCCAGAAACCACCAATATACCATAAAGGAACTAAAAGCCTGAGCTCTGCTGAATAAGTCTCACGACAAACCAGACAGAGCAGTGTGCTTGTGACCAACTCCAGCCGCAAGGGGTGATGGACATCAGCTGGAACACTACAAGTTCCACCTAATCCCAAGGAGAAAGTCCTTTCGTGCTGAGGTGAGGGGCCCCTGGCCCAGGCTGCCCAGGGAGGGTGTGGAGGCTCCTTCCTTTTGCTCAGGCTACAGCAGCCAGGATGAAAGGCAGTTTCTGTTCAGGCTTCCCAAAGGAGAGAAGCCCAGTGCACGGCTGGCTCTGATGGAAATCTCCCACACAGATGCTGCATCTCCTAGGAAATCCTTCCCAGTCAGAAAACAAAATGCTTCCAAAGGCATTGAGGACTTCCGAAAGCCTCTTTCTGTCCACAATGGAGAATGTCTCCATTTTGTGCCCAGAAGGAATGAAGGAAGTGCCCACCTTTCTTCTCTCCTTAACTGTGTCTCAGAATCTCCACCAAAGCTGAGGCTCCACCTTCCCCAGCGGCCCTGGCACTCTCCGATCTCCACACTTGGACCCTCACCACAGAGCAAGTCTCCAAAATGTAAAAGGTCTCGTGATGTCTCCCACTTGAGAGATGCCAGGAAAGGAAGGAGTGTCCACCCTTACTCTACCCTGCCAGATGTTTCGGAATCTCAACCAAAGATGGAGCCCTGGGCTTTGCTCCGCACTGCAGAGGGCCTGAGCATACTGCTCAGCCGCTGCCCACGCTGCCGGGATGCTGGGGCCGGGCCCTTTGTGACAACGGCACCTTCCCTGACCTATCCATGCTCTCAGTCACCTTCTCTCAGCACTGATGTCACGAGGGCTGCACCCACCCGGCTACGCGTGGGATACAACGCCACGATGGTGAAGACAACAGGGCATCCTACAGGGACCAAAGGGAAAAAACACTGTGAAACAATAACCCACCTCATCCCCATCACAGCGCCTCCAGTTCACCTGTACCCGGGACAGAGAGAGAGATTACACTGAGGCTTAGCGATGAAAAGCTTTAATAAGAAGATGGAAGACAGGACAGACACCAGCTGTGTCCTGCTGTGAATCCCTTGTCTCTGGGCACTTTTGGATCACCAGGTCAGGTGTCGAGGGAGGAATCTGCAAAGCTCTGTTGGCACTTTCCTCACAGCCTCTGTGGGGATGGGCTCCTCGGCTGCATCCAAGGCAGCGTGTTGTGGCCTAGAAATCCTTGGCTCGGATCTTTCTCTTTCCAGTTGGCCGAGCTTCTAAAATATCTGCTCAGTTCTTCGTTTGTCTGATGACACAGCTCAGCCAGCCCAGTCAGCTTGGCTTGAATCATCTGCAGGCGTTCCCTGTGCTCTACTGCCAGAGCCCTCTGCCAGCTGTCGATGTCCTCTTCTTTCCTCTTGAGCGCCGACTTTATCTCCTTCAGTCCCTTCAGCAGTTGTTCATTCCTTTCTGCCATGTCTCTCATGGCTTTCAGTTTCTGTCCTGGCTCTTCCAGTTGGGTTTGAGGACAGATGTTGTTGCCACTCACCTCCATCGCCCTTTCTGTCAAACCCATCTGCTGACACAGCCGAGCATTTTCCTCAGCCAGGGCGGTGTTTTCCTTTGTCTCCTGCACCAGCTGCCCCTGGAGCTCCGCAGGAGTTGGGCAGCGGGTGCTCTTGTCAGAAGAGGAGCCCTCGTGGGCCTGAAGCTCCTCAGCGGCCTCCTGGGAGCAGCCCTGCGGCTCGGCCTGGGCCAGCAAAGCCCCGTCAGGGTGTCCCATTGCTCCAGCGCTGTGCTCAGGAGACGATGCCGGGCTCAGCTCCTCTCTGGAGCTTTGGCTGAGCAGCTGCAGTGGAGCACTGTTCAGGCGCTCAATGCTCACCTGCAGCTGCCTGGATCTCTCTTGCAGCCGCATGTCGAGAGGAGTCACTTGAGCAGTTATCTGCTGCAGCCTCTCTGCCTCCTTGCACACTTCTGGAGAGCTGCGCTGTGGCAGGTGGCGGCTCTCCCTCTCCAGAGCACTCTCTTGCGTCTCCTGCTCCAGCAGCCCTCTGCATGGGCTGCCGAGCAGCACCAGGTTGTCCCGCTCTGTCAGCTGGAGCAGAGCCCAGAATGTTGTTTGCTGTCTGACGCTGTGGCTTTCCGGCTGCCTTTCCCGTGGTGCTGCCGGGGCCTGGGGCGTGTTCCTGTCCGAGGAGCTGGAGCTCTGTGTCTCCCGGTCGCCCCGGTCCCAAGGAGAGTCTCTGGGCTGGGCCGTGCTGGGGGAGACGGGCAGCTCACCCTCAAAGCCCTGCAGGATGTATTTGGTGAACAGCGTCCTCTCCAGCTGCAGCTGGTTCTGGAGGTGGCGGTTGCAGTCTTCCCGCTCCCAGGAGACCGTGCTGAGGAGACCCTTGAGCTTTCCTAGGGCCTCCCTGCCCCCTCGGCTGGGCCTCACCAACTCCTCGGCCAGCTGCTGCTGCAGCTCCTGCACACGGCTAATGGCCACATCGCGCTGCTGGCGCAGCAGCTCCTGTGTCTCTCGGAGCTCGGCCTCCTTCCAGCGCAGCACCCGCCAAGTCTCGGCCTCCCGCTGCTGCCGGTTCAGCTCCTGCAGCCGCCGCAGCTCCCGAGCCAGTCTCCTCTCACACTTGGACTGGAGCCGTTCTGCCAGGAGCTGCCGCTTCTTTGCCAAAATCTCCACCAGCTCCTTGGTTTTAGCATCGAACTTGCAGAGCAGCTCTTGGGTGAGGAGCTGCTCCTCCTGCAGCTCAGCCTGTAGGGCTTCCAGCTCCCACCTCTGCTCCTCCTCCTGCACACGTCTGGCAGCCGCTTGTGCTGGCTCCCGCTGGGGCCAGAGCCTGCTGCGTGCCGCTAGCCCTCGGCCCACCGCAGCCTGTGCCATGGTGTTGGCTACAAAGCACTTCTGTTAACGGCCACCAACGTCCGTTCGCTGGGTCTGCGAGAGGCGGCAGCCCCTGAGCCCCATGCAGCTGCCGTCTCCCTTCAGCGAGCAGAGGCAGCGTCTGCCATGGCCGGGGTGGCGAGCGCGGCCTTATATACCTGTCCTGGGCCTGACGTCACAATGGAGTGAGGCCCTGTGGCCTTACATGGCGTGTCCTGGGCCCCAAAGGCACCATGGAAACGTGGGGCCCTCTGACTGAGCTCTCCCTGCCCTTGTCTCAATCCACAACATCCTTGGATATCGCTTCGGTTGTAAGATTTAAACTCTAATTAACACTTCAAACAAACAGATGTCAGTCGCTACACAGAGACAGAGAACAGCCCCAGGGCCAATTCATTGATTGACACCACACAGAAAGGGACAAGGCCATGACAACCCCAATTCTTTGGCTTCATTTCTTTTCCAATTCTGCAAAAACAACATCAGCGTTTCTCACAGCCACCAAAACCGCACATTTCCCCTCAAAACTCCACCAAGAAGCCATCTCTAGCGCCTCACGACGCCTGTGTCCTTTTTCGGGGGCTGCTCTCACCACACCCGGGTCCCTTTTCAGAAGCTCCTGACACCTCCCCGTGCCCCCACCCCCGGGCAGGCGACAAGAGGCCGAAGCCGCCCGAGTCGGGCCACCGCGGCCTCGCAGCGGGGGCAGGGGGCGCGGGGCACCATCAGACCCCTCCCCGCTCCCGGCAACGGCCGCCCCGGGCCCGCGCTCCGCTCGCGCGTGCGCCGAGGGCAACGTGACGCCGCCGCCGCCGCCATCTTGGCTGAGGGCACAGGGGCCGGGCCGTCGCCTCTGCCCACGCTCCTCCCTTCCCGCGCTTCCAGCGGACACGGACCGCAGCCCGGCCCCGCCTCCCCCCGCCCTTTGCTGCAGGAGGGAGTGCTTGAGGATGACACCAGCCCCCCACCTCCCCCCGTTTTCCCCTGAGGCTGTCCGCTGGGCGGCCGCGGGACGACACCCGCCGCAAACCTTCGGCTGCCACCCCCGGCACTTCTGGGTCCCCTTTGGACACCCCACACCCTCCCCCAACACCAGTGAGGCTACTGGGAGGGGCCCGATCCAGCCCCGAGGAACCCCGATCCCGCCAGCGAGGGCCGCTGGCGAGGACTGGCAGCGCTGGCAGGGCCGTGCTTTCCCCTCCTGCTTTCCCCAGGGACGGCCCTTCTGGGCACCTCCCAGCCCAGGCGTCTCGCGCAGGCGCCAGAAAAGGCTGCGCCGAGCTGCACGAAGCTTTGCTCCTCCTCAGAGCCTCTGCAGATGCAGCCCTGGCGATGAGCCCAGCGGGAGAGGCTTGTCCCAGCTCTGCAAAGGCACCACGAGGACATGGGCACAAGTTGCCCCAGGGGAGCTTTAGATTGGACATCAGGGAGAACTTTTTAACCAAGCAGGAAGGTTATGAAGCACTGGAGAGGGCTGCCCAGGGAGGTGGTGGAGTCCCCGTCCCTGGAGATACTCAAAAGCTGCCCACATGAGGTGCTGAGGGAGATGGTTTAGTTTAGTGATGGGCCTGGCAGCGTCAGGGGTTGGACTCGGTGAGCTTAAAGGGCTGCAAACCCATCACAAACACCCTTCTCATTCTCCTCTCCATTCTGTGGTGTGTATTTGCTAACTTCAGTCTAACAGCACGTCTTTGGGACAGAGTAGCAAAAGCTGCCATATTAGGCTAACACTCTGCTTCCCTTCTGATCTCAAGTGTACCCAGATCCAAGTTCATGCCCATGGCTGCATTTTTAACATCACTGAAGTTGGGTACAACATGCCCCAGAGCCACATTCCCCAGAAACCACCAATATACCATAAAGGAACTAAAAGCCTGAGCTCTGCTGAATAAGTCTCACGACAAACCAGACAGAGCAGTGTGCTTGTGACCAACTCCAGCCGCAAGGGGTGATGGACATCAGCTGGAACACTACAAGTTCCACCTAATCCCAAGGAGAAAGTCCTTTCGTGCTGAGGTGAGGGGCCCCTGGCCCAGGCTGCCCAGGGAGGGTGTGGAGGCTCCTTCCTTTTGCTCAGGCTACAGCAGCCAGGATGAAAGGCAGTTTCTGTTCAGGCTTCCCAAAGGAGAGAAGCCCAGTGCACGGCTGGCTCTGATGGAAATCTCCCACACAGATGCTGCATCTCCTAGGAAATCCTTCCCAGTCAGAAAACAAAATGCTTCCAAAGGCATTGAGGACTTCCGAAAGCCTCTTTCTGTCCACAATGGAGAATGTCTCCATTTTGTGCCCAGAAGGAATGAAGGAAGTGCCCACCTTTCTTCTCTCCTTAACTGTGTCTCAGAATCTCCACCAAAGCTGAGGCTCCACCTTCCCCAGCGGCCCTGGCACTCTCCGATCTCCACACTTGGACCCTCACCACAGAGCAAGTCTCCAAAATGTAAAAGGTCTCGTGATGTCTCCCACTTGAGAGATGCCAGGAAAGGAAGGAGTGTCCACCCTTACTCTACCCTGCCAGATGTTTCGGAATCTCAACCAAAGATGGAGCCCTGGGCTTTGCTCCGCACTGCAGAGGGCCTGAGCATACTGCTCAGCCGCTGCCCACGCTGCCGGGATGCTGGGGCCGGGCCCTTTGTGACAACGGCACCTTCCCTGACCTATCCATGCTCTCAGTCACCTTCTCTCAGCACTGATGTCACGAGGGCTGCACCCACCCGGCTACGCGTGGGATACAACGCCACGATGGTGAAGACAACAGGGCATCCTACAGGGACCAAAGGGAAAAAACACTGTGAAACAATAACCCCAGCCCCAGCCCCTGCTGACAGCAGAGGGATCCCCCTCACACCACTCCCTGTCTCACCCTGCCTCAAGCTCTCAGCACCCCACGGCCAGTCAAGGGCACCCACGGCTCCTTTCATTGTGCCTCAGCTGTTTGGGGAAATGGAGTTGTTGTAGCAGTGCAGGCAATATTCACTCGAAGACGTAGAGAATCTAAGTAATGCACGTGCAGACACATACACAAGCAACATAGTACAGCCACCAGAGCTGACTCAAAGCCACCCTTCCTTTGCTAGCTACCTCCTTATATGATGCTTCTGCCCATGAGTTCACCCAGGGCCCAATTGATTAACTTGCAGCACCTGTTTCTGAAGTAGCATGCCAGCTGCATTAAGTTATCCCTACCATCTTTATTCAAGCTGGCTGGTCCAAGTTACATCTGTGCTTACAGGAAGGCAGACCCCAGAGACAGTAGTAAGTAGGTCACCATGCAGTCTATCAGCCAGCACTGTGTCACATTTGCACCTGCTTTCCTGAGCGAGATATCTTCAATCCCACTCATTTGGACTGCTCAGCTCCCATTGAAAAAAATACATGTTGTTAAAAAGTTAGACCACTGAGTATGGGAACTACAAGAGAGCAGGAAGGCAGACCCCAGCTACAGTAGTAAGTAGGTCCCCATGCAGTCTATCAGCCAGCACTGTGTCACATTTGCAGCTGCTTCCCTGTGGGAGCTATCTGCAATCCCACTCACTTGGACTGCTGAACTGCCATTGAAATAATAAATGCCCTCCCTTAACTTATACCACTGAGTATGGGAGGTACAAGAAAGCAGGAATGCACACCCCAACTACAGTGATAAGTAGGTCCCCATGCAGTCTATCAGCCAGCACTGTGTCACATTTGCAGCTGCTTTCCTGTGGGAGCTATCTTCAATCCCACTTGTGGAGAAAAAATGAGGGAGCATTGACATGGATCCCGGGTTATAATGTTTTAGAAAAGTGGGGGGTGGACTTTAAACTGACCAATTTGTCTGGTCTACTTGTACATGGTAATTGTAAAGGCTTTTTTAAGGACTCTGAGAAATATTTTGATGAGGAGGAGTGGTGAGCATATGGGACTTGTCTCTGGGACTTGGTTATAGACGAAGACAAAACTGCTCAGAAACTGATAAAACCGTGGAGAGAGGTCATTAACTGTTTGAAAAAGTGTAAGTTGGAAAAGGATTTGCCCGCTGCTGTGACTCAGCGGCTTGATATGCCTGAGACTGTAGCCGAGCCAACAGCTGGACTGTTTAGTATCGGGACTAATTATGTCTCCCCTTTTCTGGTGAAATTGGAAACCTTCTCTGGGAAGCCACTATTAGTGGTGATAAGGACAATAGTAAGATCAGTAAAGATCTAGGTCTCGTTTGGAGAGACGTGCAAAATACTTTAAAAGAAATGCCTGCAGCCCAGGCGTTGACCGTTGCGCCGAGGCTGGAGGAGACAGACAAGGGAACGGACAGGTTCCTGCAGGAAGTATTAAAGAAACTGGAGCGACAAGAGACCATGGAAACACAGCCCGTCGCCACTGAAAGCCATCCCGGTGCGCAGCCTGTCGCCACTGAAAGCCATCCCGGTGCGCAGCCTGTCGCCACTGAAAGCCATCCCGGTGCCGCCCGTCGCCACTGAAAGCCATCCCGGTGCCGCCTGTCGCCACTGAAAGCCATCCCGGTGCCGCCCGTCGCCACTGAAAGCCATCCCGGTGCCGCCCGTCGCTGAGCGGGGCGTGCTGAGAGAAAAAAAAAAAGTTATTTTAAGCACAAGAGTTTTACAAAGTCAGAGAGGCGAAGGGGCTTCGGAGCAGAGCCCCCGCGGGAGAGCTGCTTCCCATTCGAGCCCAGCCCGCCGAGTTACCCCTGGGACGACTCGCAGGGCAATGCCGAGCGGGCGGAGTCGGGCCGGGGTGCGGCGCAGGATGATCAGAGGAGAGTGGGGGAGCGCGACCCCGTGTTAGACTGGGCACCATCGGGCACGCGAGGGGAGACAAAGAAAACACGGGAGAGAGTAACAGCGGCTGCGCCGCCGGCGCCGGGGCCGGCACGGAGTGAGCCAGACCCCCCCGCCCCTTCCATCCGCAGCCGCCGCCCGGTCGGTGTCTCCGGAGCCCCCCCACACACATCGCACCGACACCGCCGGCCCCGGCCCTCACGGACCGCTGGGCTCGTCCTTTCCATCCTCAGTCCCTTGCCTCAAAGAGTGTAAAAACTGTTGGTCGTGATGTTATGCATTTTGCTGTAAATGTGATGATGAATACTGGTTTTCTTACAGGGGAAACTTTCTAAGGTGTTTTAGGTGTCAGGAACAGAACAATTTGGCATTGAGAAGCTAAAAGGTGGTTTGTGTTTTAGACTCATTGGTGAAGGATTTTTTTTTTTATCAGGAGTTAAAAGAAAAATGGATTTTGTCGTACTGTTGATGCTTCAAATGATTGTGGTAAATGGTTTTAGGCAATTTCAACAAACCAAGCAAAACATGTGGGTTACACTGGCCAAAGCAATCAATCAGTCTACAATATGTTTATCAATGACCACTCCAGATAATCCTTTTTCTACCTGTTTGGTGGGAGTTCCATCAGATGTGGCACAATGGCCTGTACCAAATGCATTAAGAACAAATCCCTTAGTTAAGGGTAATGGCAAAGTTGACAGCTGGGATTTGATCATTTCATGGTTGCCAATAATGACCACAGAGCCACAGGAGTTAGAATTATTGGGGTCTATAAAGATGGATTTTTGTGTTATGTTTAATTTTACCGGCAATACCAAAACATTTGGGACAGAATGTGGATCCCATCCTGGGCGTGTATAAGAACACGACATCTTGGTGCAATTATACTTCACCAAAAAGATCCAGGTCTAGTCTTGTGCCTGTACAGTTACCAAAGGGAATTTTTCTGATCTGTGGGGACCAGGCATGGCCTGGAATACCCTCGAGATTACAAAGGGGACAACTGACGATCTTGATGCCTAATCACACAATGATTTAGAAACATCATTGTCCAAAACAATGCATGCATTTACTGGTGAGTGTGATGACCACGTTACCTTTGGTCTCCCTCAGCAATAATAGCAACTAGTATATTTGCTCCAGGTGTAAGAGTATCTGCTTTATTAACTCAGCTATGCAAATTAGGACGCTGGCTTAGCAAACAAAGTAACCAAACCTCAGTGACATTAGAAGGCTTGATTAGTGATGTAAGTAGTATTAGACATACACTTGTGTATCATTGTATGCATGATATGCATTGTATGCATTGCTCAGGAGGAGGCATTTACTGTAGATCAAGAGAGAGATCTAGAAACCATGTTATTTAGGGAAACTAACTTTGTTCCTCGACAGCAGGACTGGTTAAAAATTACCAAGTTACGGAAAACAAGAGATACCCACAACTTAAAAGGAGATTGTGATGGTAAAGTACAATTGTGGTCCATTACAGCGAATGTATTTGCGTCAGCATTTGTACCTGGGTTGGCTGCAGCCCAGGCCTTACGGCAGTTAGAAAAATTAGTGTGTTGGTCGGAGCAGCAAGCTAATGTTACTCCTGATGTTATTGAAAAATTGTTGGCAGACCAGAAAAGCCTTAGACATGCCTTATTGCAAGATCGTGCAGCTATTGATTTTTTGCTATTGGCACAAGGGCACGGATGTCAAGACTTTGAAGGCATGTGTTGTTTTAATCTTTCTGATCATAGTGAATCTATTCACAAAACTTTGGCATATTTAAAGGTTAATGCTAAGAATATTACGGTGGGTTATAACCCTTTTGATAATTGACTTCAATCAGCTTTTGGGGGTTGTCACCTTGGTTGACTATGTTAATCAGAGAAGGGTTAAGATGGATTTTGGTTATTTTGCTTTTGCTTGTAATGTTTAGAATAGTATATAGTTGTATTATGAAGGCAGTGCATAAATTGACTGACTCAGTCTTGATCGTGCAAAAACAAAACGGGGGATTTGTGGAGGAGTGGTTAAGGGAGAATGGACATGGACCCCAGGGTATAATGTTAGGCCCGATGGGGCAAGGCAATCTGAGTTCTAGTTATATGAATTTAATGCACAATCAAGACCAGAGTCAGAACCATGGTTAAAACAGTTGCTGTCACGTAGTCAGCGCAGACAGCAGGCTGCTTTCTGCTCCTTCAAGGTCGGGCTGTTTTCAGCTAATGAGCTAACAGCCCAAGGTGGAAAACAACTACGGGGGAAAAACAAGATGTGAAAATGTGAGGGAGCTTGCTTATGGCAGAAACCGCAAGTAGGATGAACATAAGAATGTAATTTATTAGCTGCTGTTGCTGAGCTAGCTTTGAAGCTGCTGTGTGTATAAGTTAGAGCCTGCTCTCAATAAAGAAGAAGATTTCTGCTATCACTCACATTGAGTAGGACTGATTTCTTCCCACCCAGCTGAGAATCGGACCCTGGGTTGATCGCCACATGAAGTAGGCTTAGAGCTGGTTGTTCAGGCTTTGAGCCTGGGTGTTTCAGACTTAGAGTCTGGTTTCAGACTTCGAGCCTGGGTTTCAGGCTTCGAGCCTGGTTTCAGGCTTCGAGCCCGGGTTTTTCAGACTTAGAGTCTGGGTTGCAGACTTTGAGTCTGGTTTTTCAGGCCAAGAGCCGAAAACTTCGCTGCACATACCGTTCATTATAGCCCAGACCCAACAGTTACCTCAGCTGTTACCTTAATTACAGGACCCTGGTAAATGTATTTGTTAAGTTACCTTGGCTGTTACCTTAGTTATTACTAAAAAAAGGGACTGATATCTGCATAATAAAGAAGTGCCTGCTAATCTGCATTCCTGTGTAGATCCTGTGGATCCGTCAACACCCGTGTAGCCCATCAGTCAGCACTGTGCCACCTTTGCAACTGCTTTCCTGTGGGAGCTGTCTCCAATCCCGTTCACTTGGCCTGCTCAGCTCTCAGTGAATAAATAAAGGTTGCCAGTAGAATTTACAACTGCTACAAAAAAGCAGAAACGCAGACCACACGTACAGTGGTACGTAGGTCCCCGTGAAATCTATCAGCCAGCACTGTGCAACCTTTGCAGCTGCTTTCCTGTGGCACCTACCTTCAATCCCGGGATCTTGGCTTGCTCAGCTCCCATTGAAAATGCAGGTTGCCGTTAGGAGTTATGCCACTGCCTCTGGGACCTTTAATAAAACAGGTACGCAGACCCCACCTACAGGGATACAGAGATGCCAATGTAGTCTATCAGCCAGCACTGTGCCACCTTTCAAACTGCTTTCCTGTGGGAGCTATCTCCAATCCCACTCACTTGGACTGCTCAACTGCCATTGAAATAAGACATGCCCTCCCTTAACTTATACCACTGCGTATGGGAGCTACAAGAAAGCAGGAAGGCAGACCCCAGCTACAGTAGTAAGTAGGTCCCCATGCAGTCTATCAGCCAGCACTGTATCACAATTGCAGCTGCTTTCCTGTGGGAGCTACCTCCAATCCCACTCACTTGGAATGCTCAGCTCCCATTGAAAAAATACATACTGTTGGTAGAAGTTATACCACTGCCTATGGAAGCTAAAAGAGAGCAGGAAGACAGACCCCACCTACATTGGTATGTAGGTCCCATTGTATTCTATCAGCTTGCACTGTGCCACCTTTGCAGCTGCTTTCCTGTGGGAGCTATCTCGAATTCCACACACATGTCCTGCTCTGCTGCCACTGAAAAACTACAGGCTGCTGGTAGAAGTTATACCACTGCATATGGGTACTAAAACAAAGCAGGAAGGCAGACCCCGGCTACAGTAGTAAGTAGGTCCCCATGTAGTCTATCAGCCAGCACTGTGTCACATTTGCAGCTGCTCTCCGGTAGGAGATATGTCCAATCCCGCGCACTTGGACTGGTCAGCTCCCATTGAAAAAATACAGGCTGTCTGTAGAAGTTATACCACAGTGTGTATGGGAGCTACAAGAAACCAAGAAGGCAGACCCCACCTACATTGGTGCACAGGTGCATTGACAGCACATCGAGGCACTGTAATAATGCTGTGTGACATCACAGGACGACTGGGCACTGTAGCCATGCTCTGTGACTTATCATAATATCTGGGTACTGAAAGGGGACTCTGTGGCATCACAGCACATGTGGGCACTGCAATAGTGCTGTATAACATCATATCATAACTGCACATTTCTACAGTATTCTGTGAAAACACAGCATATCTTGACACTGTACCAGTGCTCTGTGACATCACAGCACCACGAGGCACTGCAACAGTGCTCTGTGAAAACATATCACGTCTCGACACTGCACCGGTGCTTTGTGACATCAGAGCATATTTAGGCACTGGAAGGGTATTGTGTGACATCAGAGGAAAAGAACAGAAAGAACAGAAAGGACAGAAAAGAACATCTGAGCTTTGCAGCAGGCCGGTGTAACATGACAGCACAACTGGGCACTGCTATTATGCTTGGTGACATTATAGAACGTCTTGGCAATGAAGCAGTGCTCCGTAAAATTACAGCACTCCAAGGCACTACAGCGGGATTCTGTGACGTCAGATCAGCACTGAGCACTGATCTCAGTGCTCTGAGACTTCACATAATATTTGGGCACTGAAACGAGACTCTGTGGCTTCACAGCACATGTGGGCACTGCCACAGTGCTCTATAACATCATATCAAAACTACACATTGCTACAGTGTTCTGTGAAATCACAGCATATATCAACACTGCATAAGTGCTCTGTGACATCATAGCACATCTAGGCACTGGAAGGGGGCTGTGTGACATCAGAGAACATCTTGGCACTGCAACAGGGCTCCGTGAAATTACAGCACTAAAGGACACTGCAGCAGGATTCTGTGACGTCACATCACTGCTGAGCATTGCAACAGTGCTCTGTGACATTACAAGTCGTCTGGGCACTCCATCACTGCTCTGATATATAATAGCATATCTGGGCACTGCAACAGTGCTCTGTGACATCACAGCACTACAGGGCACTGCAAGAGTGCTCCAGGACATCACAGCACATCTGCGCACTGCAACAGGACTGAGTAAAACAACAGCACATCTGGGCTTTGCAGCGGGGCTGTGTGACATGACAGCACATCTGGGCACTGTAATAGTGCTCTGTGAAATCACAGGACGTCTAGGCACTGTAGCATTGCTCTGAGACATGACATAATCTCTGGGCACTGAAAAGGGACTCTGTGGCATCACAGCACATGTGGGCACTGCAACAGTGCTCTATAACATCACATCACAACTTCAGATTGCTACAGTGCTCTGTGACATCACAGCATATCTCGACACTGCACCAGTGCTTTGTGACATCAGAGCATATGTGCACACTGCAGCATGATTCTTTAACAGAAAAGCAGATCTGGGCTTTGCAGCAAGGCTGTGAGAAATGACAGCACACCTGGGTACTGCAATAGTGCTCTGTGACATCACAGGATGTCTGGGACTTGTAGCAGTGCTCCGTGAAATCACAGCACTCCAGGACACTGCAGAGAGATTCTGTGATGTGACATCACCACTGGGCACTTCAACAGTGCTCTGTGACATTACAAGACATCTGGGTATTCCGCCCCTGCTCTGATATATAATAGCATATCTGGGCACTGCAACAATGCTGTATGATGTCATATCACAACTGCACATTACTACAGCGTTCTGTGACATCACAGCATATATCGACACTATATAAGTGCTCTGTGACATCATAGCATAACTAGGCACTGGAAGTGGACTGTGTGACATCATAGAACATGTTGGCACTGCAACAGTGCCCCATGAAATCACAGCAGCGGGATTCTGTGACGTCACATCACTGCTGGGCACTGCAACAGTGCTCTTTGACATTACAAGACATCTGGGAACTCCGTCAGTGCCCTGATATATAATAGCATATCTGGGCACTGCAATAGTGCTCTGTGACATCACAGGAGGTCTGGGCACTGTAGCAGTGCTCACTGACTTCACATAATATCTGCGCCCTGAAACGGGACTCTGTGGCATCATGGGGGCACCTCAGCAGTGCTCTATAACATCATATCACAACTGCACATTGCTACAGTGCTCTGCGACATCACAGCATATCTCGACACTGCACCAGTGCTCTGTGACAGCATAACATATGTAGGCACTGGAAGGGGGCTGTGTGACATCATAGAACATCTTGGCACTGCAACAGTGCTCCGTGAAATCACAGCACTCCAGGACACTGCAGCGGGGTTTTGTGAGACATGAGCACATCCCCCATTCTCTCCCCCCTGAGCCGTTGAGGGGGGAGGAGGTAGAGATATAGGGAGCAGTGAGCTGGGCCCGGGAAGAAAGGAGGGATGAGGGATGATCTTTAAGTGCCGGCTGTAATTCTCAGCATCCTGCTCCCTTTTTGCTTTATTCTGTTTTTTTTTCTTGTAGAATAAACTTTCCTACTTTCCTCTCTCAGTCGAGCATTGGAGTCTGTTTTGCCCGGAACCGTAATTGACAGCGAGCCCTCCCTGCCCTTGTCTTAATCCACAACAATCTTGCTTCTCTTTTTACTCCCATTTTGCTGGGGCCTCCGCCATCCTAACGAGGGTGGGGGTGAATGGGGGCACCGAGCAAGAGGCTGTCGTGGTGCTGCTGTGCTGGCTGGGCCAAACCACGACAGGACATCTGGGTACTGTAGCAGTGCTCTGAGACGTAACATAATATGTGGGCACTGAAACGGGACTCTGTGGCATCACAGCACACGTGGGTACTGCAACAGTGCCCTATAACATCATATTGACTTGCAGAAACAGACTCTATAACTCAAAGAGTTATAAAGAAGGTCTGTTTATTCGGTGCCGGGCGCATGGGGGATCGCTCCACCACAAACGTGCGCACCCGGCTCGGCAACTTGCTTGACTTATATTTGTTACAAAGATACAAAATCAGATGATGACATTATCCCCCTAGACAAAGACACAACCTGTCCCCGATTTCACATGTAAATTAGGTCTTTTCTTCCTTTCATTTGCGTGGTGTCTCCCGGTGATAGTCGCAATGGTCTTTGGGGCCTTGGGAGATGAAGGCTGATAAGTCCTGAGGCTTTCTCACCCTTGATCTTTGCACAACTCTAGATATCACTTGGCCCCTCACAGAACCCGTTTCTAACCCTCAAGGAAGTTGGAGGACCCCAGAGGTATTGTGTCAGGGCATAAGCACGACCTTTTTACAGCTTGTGTGAATTTTGTCCCGTCTGGAAAATAAGCTTTATACTATTGCGATAAGTTAGTATAAGGTTCATTAGTACATGTTAGTATAAAGCTCTGCATCAATCCCCCCTTTTTTATAAAATTAGTAAATTCTTTTACTATTGATACAGTGATTCCTTATTAAGCATTTTACTAAAGTACTTATTCGATTCAAGCTTGTCCTAGCTGGTGTTCTTTCCACTTAAGAGTATGCATCTCCGGTGCTCTGACAACAAAAGAAACATCTGATACAGATGACAAATAGCACAACGATAATAATGATCAGAATTATTACCACAAAAAGTTGTTTCAACCCAGCAAAGGTAGGTAACCATGAAGTTAATTTACTCCATAACTCTTGTCACTTCTCATGCTTTTGCTGTTCTTGTGGGAAATGCCTTTGACAAACCTGAAAAGGTGTCAGTTAGCACTAACAGGTCCCTTTTCTCTGACAATTTGACCCATCTCTGGTTTAGGAGCGTTCTTTGGATTAGTTTGGAGGCAAAGATCGCATTGGCGAGTTACTTGTTTTACAGTACTATATAAATTCCTGGCTATAATTTGCCTGATTAGATGTCTGTGCAGAGCCTCTGCTCCCCCAGTGTCCCTTTGTGTTCTTCGCTCACTAAAGGCCATAGTATGTAAGTGGGAATGACTCATTTTCCTTGTGGGGTAACAGCCCACAATGCTTCCTCATTATATGTGCCCTCTAGAGCTGTGATCAATTTCTTATCCTCTTTAGTATAATTGGGCTCACCTTCAAGGGAGATTTGTCCATCTGGAATCAAGGCTCCCTCAAACCTTACCTCTCCTTTTGCAGCCTGTTTTACCTCTCTGTCTGCCAGCTCATTTCCTCTTTCCAACTCCGAGCTTACTTTTTGGTGCACCCTCATATGCATAACAGCCACTTTCTCAGGGAGTTGTATGGCGTCAAGTAGTTTTAAAATTTCTTCAGCATGTTTAATGTGCTTCCCTTGAGAGGTTAAAAGACCTCTTTCCTTCCAAATTGCCCCATAAGCATGGACAACTCCAAAGGCATACTTTGAGTCTGTATAAATGTCAATAGCTCTGCCTTGTGCTAACTCCAAAGCACGAGTAAGGGCAATTATTTCTGCTTTTTGTGCGGAGGTTCCTGTAGGTAGTGATCCCCATTCTATTACCTCTTGACTGGTTGTGACTGCATACCCGGTGTATCTTCTCCCTTGCAGAATAAAGCTGTTTCCATCTGTAAACCAGCTTTCCACGTTGTCCAGAGGGGTCTCCTTCAGGTCCAGGCGACCTGAATATGCTCCTTCAATGGTCTCTAAGCAATCATGCTGCACTGGTTCTCCTGAATTTTTGCTAAGAAATGAAGCTGGATTGATGATGTTAGTGACCACAATTTCCACATCATCCTGTGTGGAGAAAAAATGAAGGAGCATGGACATCCCGGGGTATAATGCTGGGCCCGTTGGGGCAAGGCAGCCTGGGCTCTAGTTATATGGATTTGGTGCACAATCAAGACCAGAGTCAGAGACATGATTAAAGTAGTTGCTGTCATGTAGACAGCAGGCCACGTTCTGTTCCCTCAAGGTCGGACTGTTCTTGGCTGAAAGTGCAAAACAACTTTGAGGAAAAACAAGACATGAAAATATGAGGGAGCTTGCTTCTCGCAGAAACCACAAGTAGGATGAACATGAAAATGTGACCTATCAGCTGCTGTTGCTGAGCTAGCTTGAAGCCTGCTGTGTATATAAGAGCCTGCTTTCAATAAACTGAAGATTTCTGCTATCACTCACATTGAGCAGGACTGGATTTCTTCCCACCCAGCTGAGAGTCGGATCCCAGGCTGAGTCGCAAACTTCGCGGCAATCCTGTTCCACTATTATGGCTTGATACTTTAGGAACCTTTGGGGAGAGAGCCAATGTCCCCCTTTTGCTTCTAAAACTGCCGATACTGTGTGAGACACCAGCACTGTCATCTTCTGGCCCAGAGTAAATTGCCAGGCTTCTTGAGTGTTTATCACAACAGCTGCAACTGCCCATAAACATCCAGGTCAGCCTTTTGCTGTTGCATCCAGCTGTTTGGAAAAATAAGCAACTGCCCGATGATATGGGCCCAAATCCTGGGCCAGTATTCCCGGGGCAATCCCATGTTTTGTGTGATGCTTACTCACATCTGGCAGTCCTAAGGCTGGGGCAGACATCAGAGCCTTCTTTAGCTGATCAAAGGTCCGTGCAGCTTCTTTATTCCATTGTAGATATTTTGCTCTGCGTTCATCGTCACGTATAACGGCTTAACCAACAGTCCATAATTATAGATCCACAATCGACACCACCCAGTCTTTCCCAAAAAGGTTGGCAGTTCCTTTACTGTTTGTGGCCTGGGTGTTTGACAGATGGCTTCTTTCCTAGCTTGTCTCAATGTCCCTTGTCCTGCACTAATTTTATGGCCCAAATAGGTTATTTTCTGTTGGATTGTCTAGACCTTTTGTTGGATACTCGATACCCCTGGAGTCCCAAAACATTTAAAAGACTCACTGTCCAGGTTAGACAGACATCCTTTGTTTGGTAGTGATTAATATATCATCCCCATACTGTAGGGGTTTTCCTTCTTCAGATGGGGCTTCCCATGATTCGAGATCTTTGGCTAGCTGGTTGCCAAATATGGTGGCATATTGGGGCATATAGCCCCAATATATGGTGGGGCTATTTTTGAACCCTTGAGGCAGCACCGTCCAAGTAAGCTGAGTTTTACGTCCACTTTTAGGACTTTCCCATTCAAATGCAAATACTTTCTGGCTGGCTTCATGGAGAGGGAGGCAAAAGAAGGCACCCTTTAAATCTAAAAGAGTAAACCAAGTTAAGTCAGGTGTTAGCACAGTTAACAGGGTGTAAGGATTTGCTACCATGGGGTAGAGGTCCTCAGTTATTCTATTGACTGCCTGCAAACCTTGGACTATCCGATAAGACCCATGCAGCTTGCGGACTGGTAATATGGGAGTGTTAAAGCTGGACTCACACTCTCTTAATAGTCCTAACTGTAAGAATTTTTCTATTATCGGTTTAATCCCCTCCCTGTCCTCCCTCCTCAAGGAATACTGTTTAATCCTTACCGGTTGCTGTCCTCCTTTAAGTTTTACCTCCACTGGTAAGGCATTCCTCGCCCTTCCGGGTACATCTGTGGCCCATACTCCCGGATATACTTGGTTCATGATGTCTTCGTTAATGTTTCCTTCTGTATCGATATTAATTAGTAACAGGCTCATAATTTGTATAGAATTTTGATCATTCACCTCCAAGCTAATGTGACCATTTTCACATTTAATCGTGGCTTGCAACTGCTCCAGCAAATCTCTTCCCAAAAGAGCTTTTGGGGCATTGGGCATATACAAAAACCTGTGAATTCCCACTTGCTTTCCCAATTTGTACTTTAAGGGCTCAAAAAAGTATGACTTTTCACATTGGCCAGTGTCTCCCATCACCATAACAGAATCATTACTTAGCGGCAACAGTTCTTGATTTAAGACCGAAAACATCGCCCCCGTATCTATTAAAAATTCTACTTGTTTTTCATTTTTCCCCAGCTTTAATGTAACCAGCGGATCCGCTAGAGTAGACTCCCCAGGTCCCTGTCAATCGTCCTCCTTTAAGTGGGCTATCACAGGTCTCCCTCTTCGTCCATCGTGGCTCCCCTTGGACTCCTTAGGGCATTCTTTTTTCCAGTGTCCCTTTTTTTACAGTACGCACACTGACCCCTATCCAGTCTCAGTAGCTCTGTTCTCTGTGCTCTCTGTTCCAGACCTGCCACAGTTGCTATTATTCTTTGTTCCATTCTCCTGTCCTTGTTACTTTCCCTATTCCCAAAGACCTTCCATGCTGCTTCGATTAACCCTTCTATATCCCGTGTGTCTGCCCCTCTTAATTTTTGCAGTTTTCTTTGGATGTCGTCACACGACTGCCCTATGAACAAGGATATTGGCTGTTGCTGGCCTACTTCGGCCAACGGGTCCAGAGGAGTGTATTTACGCATAGCAAGTCTTATTCTGTCTAGAAATTCTGAAGGGGTTTCAAAGGGGCCTTGTCTTACGGCACATAGCATTGACCAATTTAGAGTTCTAGCAATCGCATTTTCCAACCCATATTTTACCCACTGTTGATATTGTTGCAACTGCTGATAATCGTCACGATCATTTGGATCCCACCCTGGGTCTGTCAAAGGGATACACTGATCAACTATCCGTCCCAATAATGTCCCTCCCGTAATTTGGGCCTGTGTTTTTGTGGTTTTCAATACCAACAGCTTTTCTGTTTCGGTCAGTGCATCCAACAGGCATCTATGTCTCACCCGCCTGGTTCTAAGGTTTTAAGAATCATATCAAACCTTTTAGCGCTATCTATAGGGTCTTCTTGGTACTCTCTTACTGTTTCCTTCCAGGAATCTAAGTCATTAGTGGTAAAGGGAACCTTTCTTTTTGTGGGTCCCACTGGGCTCATTGCCTGTCTCAGTGGGGCTTGAATTATTGGACCCACTTTACTCCGAGTCCTTGATGTAATGGGGCTGAATCTGAGGCCTTGTGGCTCATTTTTCACTGTTCCTTTATCTGGTACCAGTGGTGTTCCCATATTTATAACCCCTTCTGGTCTCATGGAAGGACCAGGACCCATTGCAGGGTCAGGTAAAGTTCCTCTGTCATTCATATTTATACTCATTGTTGGAGGAGGGCCCTGGTTGCCAGTAGGCAACGCCCATGTTCACTCTCCCGTGAGGACCCATATATTCCATTCTCATTTGCTGTTTTATTACTTCTGCCCCTCTTTCATTAGGAGAGGGCATGGAGGGAGGTATATAGCCTTCTAAATCATTTCTAAATCATTTGCCTGATACACCTCATCTCTATTGGTGCAGCGTTGTCCGACACTACAGGACAAACAGCACCTTTTTAGTTTTCCCGTTTTCTTGTTCTAGGGCCAGTATCAGGGGATCTTGGGGAGGAGTTAACCCACAATCCTGCTGCCACTCTGGGTGATTTCTCAGAGCAAAAAACATATCCGCATAAGAAGCCTCATCCCATTTTCTTTCCCTCCTTAAAAACATTAACTGTAGGAGGGTATTATAATTCCATTTTGAGGCCACTTCTCTCCATTGTCTAATTTATAGAGTGGCCACCATTGGCTGCAGTATTTTATAAGTGTTTTTTTTTACTTTCTGTAGCCCTAATCCCCACAAGATCTTTCCAATGTGCCAATATGCATTCTAATGGACTTTTCTTGACTCTCACACTGAGTGCTTCCCATGATTTTCCTATATCCTCAAATTGCTCTTTGCAACTCTTTCTCTGAAATGTTTCTCAAAATAGGTAATCCCAACTCCCAACCACAAAACACGGCTGTAATCTCAGCTATGTGTTCTTCACACTCGAGACACCAGCACCAATGCTTATTGTAGTCACCACCCCTTCCAACACTATTACAGTTACATATTTTGGCAAGAAGTACACTTCAGTTTTACCCACCCAGCATGTTCCAAATGGGGTGTTTTAAACAGGGAATTTCTAATGGGGCAGTGGACAGAGTTCTTTCTTCTCCGCTGTATAACTCACACACAAAAGTTAAGTATATTCCCTGATATTTATATTCTCCCGATCCTCCTGTTTGGGGCGGGATCCTCTCCCCCTACCCCAGGGCAATATAAAGTTCTTGTTAATGCATTAACACCGGGAAGCTGAAGCCACTGGCAAACTTCTCATTCCCGTTCCTTATCTCTACCTTGATAGTGTAAAACAGTACCATTAACATAAATTTCTTGGCTGCCTTAGTTCACATAAAACATATGTAGACAAGTTAACAAACACTACAATTACTTGACACGCTTCGTCCGTCTCCGGCCGGTCTCCTCGCGGAGATACGGAACCGCGGATAAGGACTCCACACTCGCTTCGCAGTCAGACTGCGTCTCATTCATTCAACACTCACTTCACACACACATCACAACTTTAACCACCATATCAACAATATCCACTTATCTTAAATACAAATAAGCCCGGGTATTCCAACGCCACAATACTATTATTATTATACCAGTTGTTATCCCTTCTGCAGCTGCAAACTAAAACCAAGATGTCATGCGAATTCGCCCTGTAACCATCCGAATCTCGACTGGGGCCTCTGAGTTACGAATACCAAGTAACCCCCCTAATGCCAGCTGGGGCCTCTGACTTATGAAAAACAAGGGTGGGGGTGAATGGGGGCACTGAGCAAGAGACTGTCGTGGTGCTGCTGTGCTTGCTGGGTCAAACCACAACAGGACATCTGGGTACTGTAGCAGTGCTCTTAGACATAACATCTGGGCACTGAAAAGGGACTCTGTGGCATCACAGCACATGTGGGCACTGCAACAGTGCTCTATAACATCATATCACAATTACACATTGCAACAGTGCTCTGTGACATCATAGCATATGTAGGCACTGGAAGGGGCTGTGTGACATCATAGAATGTCTCTGCAAAGCAATAGTGCTCTGTGAAATCACAGCACTCCAGGACACTGCAGCCGGGTTCTGTGACATCACATCACCACTGGGCACTGCAACAGTGCTCCATGAAATCACAGTACATGTGTGCACTGCAACAGGACTCTGTAACACAACAGCACATCTGGGCTTTACAGCGGGGCTGTGTGACATGACAGCACGTCTAGTCACTGCATAAGTGCTCTGTGACATCATAGCATATCTAGGCACTGGAAGGGGGCTGTGTGCCATCAGAGAACATCTTGGCACTGCAACAGTGCTCCGTGAAATCACAGCACTAAAGGACACTGCAGCAGGATTCTGTGACGTCACATCACTGCTGAGCATTGCAACAGTGCTCTGTGACATGACAAGACATCTGGGCACTCCATCACTGCTCTGATATATAATAGCATATCTGGGCACTGCAATAGTGCTCTGTGACGTCACAGGATGTCTCGGAACTGTAGCAGTGCTCTGTGATTTCATATAATATCTGGGCACTGAAACAGGACTCTGTGGCATCACAGCACATGTGGGCACTGTAACAGAGCTGTATGACATCATATCACAACTGCACATTGCTACAGTGCTCTGTGACATCACAGCATATCTCAACACTGCAACAGTGCTCTGTGGCATCACAGCATATCTAGGCACTGGAAGGGGGCTGTGTGACATGAGAGAACATCTTGGCACTGCAACAGTACTTTGTCAATCACAGCACTCCAGGACACTGCAGCAGGGATCTGTGATATTACAGCACCACTGAGCACTGCCACAGTGCTCTATAACATCATATCAAAACTGCAGATTGCTACAGTTCTCTTTGAAAACAAAGCATATCTCTACACTGCACCAGTGCTCTGTGACATCATAGCATATCTAGGCACTGGATGGTAGCTGTGTGACATCATAGAACATCTTGGCACTGCAACAGTGTCCCGTGACATCACAGCAATCCAGGGCACTGCAGAGTGATTCTGTCACATCACATCAGCACTGAACAATGCCACAGTGCTCCATGAAATCACAGCACTCCAGGACACTGTAGCAGGGTTCTGTGACGTCACATCACCACTGGGCACTGCAACAGTGCTCTGTGACATCACAGCACACGTGCGCATTGCAACATGATTCTGTAACAGAGAAGCACATCTGGGCATTGCAGCGGGGCTGTGTGACATGACAGCACATCTGGGCACTGCAATAGTGCTCTGTGACATTACAGGACATCTGGGCACGATAGCAGTGCTCAGTGACTTCACATAATATCTTGGCACCGAAATGGAACATGCTTCACTTTTGATGACGGAGCTTTATTGTTTTTAGCAAAGCCCTTTGCACACATTAAAAACTACAAAGTGCCTGAACCACTGTGCCATGAATCAACAGAACACTGCTGGTGGGTTGAGGGATTAAAGACTTGCCAGGGAGCACAGGGAAAATCTCATGGAGTGTTCTCCTGGGACCAGCCCTGCGCTGAGCTGCAGCTGCCCAGTCAGCCACGGGCCCAGGGAGCAGTCCATCCCCTCCAGGCCCTGCAGAGCCGGTCTCACACGCTGGGTCTGGAGGAAGCTGCTTCCTCTGCAGCTCTCAGGCTCAGCTGGGCCTGAACTGCCAGGTTTGCGACCGACAGGTTGACGTCATCTGTCATATGTTGAAGGGCTGAAACGGAGAGGAACGGAGCTGAGATCAGAGCCTGGGTTACCCCAGGAACCCCTCCTGCCAGGGACACCCCTCCAGCTCTTCCCATGGTCTGCATGGAGCCGGGACCAAGGGGATCAGCTGGAAGGTGCTGCCCACGGATACCCCACGTGCCCCTGACGTCACTCTGCTCTGCCCACGCTCTCTGCTCTCCCTGGCCAGGGCAGGAGTTGCAGGTCCCTGCTTAGGGCCTCCCCGCCAGTCCCTGCTGACAGCCCCCTGCCTTCACTCACCCCGATGGATGAGCTGCAGTTCCTTCTCCTGTCCCCTCAGGTGCTGCCTGGCGAGTCCTGGGAACAGACGCTTGGTCACAGCTGCCCCACATCAGCCCCTCCAGCCCAGCCTCCAACCCCCCTCCCCTTGGCAGGGCTGAGCCCAGGCTCTTCCCCGGGCACTGGGCACTCGAGGCTGCAGAGACTCAGAGCCGGGGCTGGGGTTCAGCTCCAGCGGCTCAGGGAGGGATGGGGCTGTGTCTCACCCAGGAACCTCACGGCCGTCTCTCGCACGGGCTGCTGCGGGCTGCAGAGGCACCACAGGGCCTGTCGCACCTACTGCACGGCTCTGCTGCTGCTGCACTGCGAGAGCTGCAGAGGGAGAGGAGGCAAGGGAAGGGTTGGTGCCAACTCTCCCCTTGGCCAGGTGGTGGCTGTGCCCGGGACGAGCTGCAGTTGTGGGCAGGGGCACAGCGTGCCCAGGCTGGGGCTGGGGCTTGAGGGCAGTCCTTACCAGGCACTCGTCCACTGCCCACAGCTTACACTTCTCCAGCACCTGTCTGAGCCTCCTCTTCTTCAGGAACGTGGCAGCTCGCAGCAGGGTGACCTGAGAGGCCTGCAGGGACACAGAGAAGGGAGATGGTACTGCTGCCCAGGGCACAGGAGCTGTGTCCCCTTGCCTGGGCAAAGCTCAGGGCCGTTCCTGGCCCCAGGCATCTCCTGCAGTGACATGGGAAGGTCAGAGATCCTCACCTCTGCCACCTCCTGGCTCTCCTCATGCAGGAGGCAGAGCAGTGGGACCAGGTTCTGGTGCACCTGTGCCTTCAGCAGCTTGCTTTCTTCTTTCTTGAGAGCCTCCATGGTATGTTGGAAGAGCCGAAGGGAGAGCAGCCGCACGTGGATGATGTCCCGGAGAAAAGGAAGACTGGCTGCTGTAGGCCCACGTGGGCACGGGCCTGAAAGCCCACGGAGCTCAGACTTTTCCTGGCAGCAGCCAGTGCCTGTGGGGAGGGGGGAGACACAAAGCCTTACGTGGTGGAAGAGTGGCGGGAGCCTCCAAGTCAGCTCCAGAGCCATGACGCTGACAACTCGGGTGTTGCAGTTGTGGAGAATGTTGCTGAGCAGATTGAGGGTCATCACAACCACCTCCTCATCTGCATCCCCCTGCAGCTCCATGAGCCTTCTCTGCAGGATCTGCATCATTTCATCCTGTGTGCAACACGATGCTTGTGGTGAAGCCATGAAAACTGCCCTGCCCAAACCACTACAGAGGTTCAACCCCACGCTGCAGCCTCGGGACCCAGAAGCCAAAGACCTGCCCCGAAGGGCTTGGGGAGGCCACTGGGGAGGCAGCAGGGCTGGCAGCAGCTGCCAGAGCTCCCAAAGCACAGTCAAGCCCCAGCTGTGTGTCCCCCAGCTCC
Source organism: Colius striatus (assembly GCF_028858725.1). Taxonomy (NCBI): domain Eukaryota; kingdom Metazoa; phylum Chordata; class Aves; order Coliiformes; family Coliidae; genus Colius; species Colius striatus. The sequence goes on from NC_084781.1 coordinate 44,495, forward strand.
CCTCACCCAGCCCCACGCTCCCAGCACGGCTCCAGCAGCTGCCCCCTGCTCACCATCACGGGTTTGTGGCAGAGGGCACTGAGGGCTCTGAGCACCAGGCACCGCATCACGCTGCTCTCGCTCCCCAGGTACCTTTGCACCAGCTGCAGGACATGTTCATCCCATGCACTCATGTCAAGGCAGGCCAGGAGCTGAAACACACCGAGCAGTGACCCTCTGCCCTGGCCCCACAGCCTGGGCTCCCCCCATCTCATCCCAGCTCAGGCTCACCTCAGCCAGGAGCAACATGGTGGGGACCTCCCAGCGCGGCTGCTCCCTGCTGAGCAGCTCCACCAGCCTCTGAGCCATGTGGTACAGGGAGCTCCTCCACATGCCATGCATCTCTCTGCCAGGGGAGAAGGTGGTACTGTAGACCCTGGGCAGGGTGGCCAAAGCTCTCCCGGGACTGACTTGCCAAGGGCTGATCTTTCCCCAAGAGCCCTGACCAGGAGACAGGCAGTGCCCCAGCCCAGACGGCTCCTTTTGGGCAGGAGACCAGAAAAACACCCTTCCTGCCCCACAGCCTTCCCTTCTGAGGACACTCCTTTCCTGCCCCCGGGGCAGTTGTGCCCCAGGCTCTGTCCCAGGCTCTCTGTGCATCCTGCCCGGCCCTGGGACAGACCCCCCATCCTGTGTCGCCAGTCCGGACACCACGGGAGGGGATGCTGGCGTTTTTGGGGTGTCTGCTGCTGTGCACCCACCTCTCCCAGGTTTTCCAGCCTGTTGAGCCAGCCCTCAGTGGCAAGCCCCTGTCACCCACCACCAAGGTGATTGTGGGGTGCTGTCTGCAGGGCAGAACCCGGGGGGGGAGCAGGGAGAAGGGAGCTCTCACCTGGCCAGCACCTGCGTCGCAAAGTGCCGGGTGTCAGGGTTCAGGAGGTCTTCCCAGCCACCCTGACGCTCGACTTCAAGCACCATCCCCTCACGGCCCAGGCTGCAGAGCAGTTCTTTCATGGTCTCCATTGCCAACCTGTGTGCAGAGCAAAGCCCAGGTCACACTGGGAGCCCTGGCCCCAGCTCCGGGCCGTGGCAGGGACGGCAGGAGTGGTATGGGGCACCTGCTGGGGGTGGCGGGATGGCAGCCTTTCTGCTGGCCTCCCTGACACAAGAGCTCCTCAGGCAGCTCCTCCATGCTGCAGAAAATTTGGAAGAGCAGAGCCAGGAAGAGCTGGGGGAAATACAGCCTCAGGCTCTCCTGGCACACGGGCATTCGGATGATCTCCAGCAGTGCCCTGGTTGCCTGCAGAAAAGAAAACGCCCCGAGACAGAGCTCAGCGCTGAGATGTCCCTGGGGCACAGCCCAAGCCCAGGGCAAGCAGGGGCACAGGCTGGAAACTCACAGCCAGGGCAAAGATGTCAACGCTGTTCCCATCTGAGGTGAATGTGCTGTGCAGGGGCCAGTCCTGCAGCACGGACAGCAGTTCCTCCAGCACGTTGTCTACTGTCATTCTCAGGGAGATCATCTGCCTCCAGAGGGTCGCAGCAGCTCTGCAGGCCCACAGATCAGTGTCAGGGGGGGCTTGGCCACAGCACCGTGGCCTGGGCAACCACAGGGGCTGGGGCTGGCCGCTAGCCCTGCCTCTGCCCGCTGCCCTGAGCAACAGGGCCTCGAGGTGCATGGAGGGAGCGTGGCAGGGGGCTCTGGCACTGACAACACAGCGCTGGACACCAGAGAGCCCACAGGGTCCTGAAAACCTCCATCTGCCTGGCAGCTCCCGGGCCCTGGGCTCTCTGAGCAGGAGGGTTCCGTTACCTGTCGCACGGCGGGTGTGACTGCAGGAGGGTCACCACCACATCGGGCGGGTCCTTGAGACTCAGCTCCTCAATGTTCTCACACAGCCACTGCTCCTCTGACACGCGCCTGAGCTGTTCCTCTTCTGACAGGTCCCAGTCTGCACGGGGCAAAGAGCGAGCTGAGGCAGAGCTGAGGGGAACACAGCCGAGCCTTGCGCTCCCCGAGCAGGGCCAGCCCCGGCACAGGGGCTGCCGGGGACGCTGACCCACGTCTCTCTGGCTGCAGTCTGGGAGTGCCCAGGGGATGGAGTCCAGCCATGTGGAACAGCCCCAACCCCTCTCTCCCTGGGGATGCCCACGGGGGATGGGACAGGGCCCAGGCAGCTGCAGCCACCAGCACTGAGGCCCAGCTCAGCCACTCACCTGCCTGGACCTCCTGCACCTCTTCAGGCTGCCCTGCTGCAGCAGCCCCAGGGTTCTTCTCCTCCTGTTCCTCCTCTCCCTGCCAGGACAGCCTGGACACACTGCGGGGTCTCTCTGCCATCCTGCTGAGGCCTGGCCTCGAGGGCTGGGAGACACTGGCCAAAGCACTGTGGCGTGAGTCAGTGGGGAACCAGGGGTCTGCACAGGGGCTCCTGGCAGCCACACTCTGCCCTGTCCTGTCCCGGCGCCTCCTCCTGGCACTGTGGGGTGGCCACAGCAGCGCCAGCACTACATCATGTCAGAGAACCAAGGGCTCTGTGAAATGGTGACACGTTCCATGGGGCCCCATTTCCCCCTCACACCTGCCCCAGCCCGGCCCAGCCCTGATGCAGCTCCCTGGGCTGGCACCTTGGAGCCCTCCACAGCAGCAGGATTTGGCTTAAAACTGGGTTTTCTGGGAAGAATTAAGCATTTACTCCACTAACCACAGTCCTGCTCTCTGTGCCCTTGCCCATTCACACCAGCTGCCCAACAGGAGCCAGAAACACAACAAAGGATGAAAAGTAAAGAATCTCTCTGGGGATGGGTCTCCCCTGTTTTTCATTTCTTTTTCCTTCGGGGAAACCTTGCCTGTCTCTTCCATGATCTTGGCATCTCCCTTCTCACACAGGCACAGAACCAAGGCGCCGGCCTTGGCCGCTTCCACAGGCTTTCAGGGGCTTCCACAGGGCCCCTGAAACACAAACACAGACCATGTTAACAACCAGCAACCTGCAGGATCTGGCTGTCTCCTAGAAGAGGACAAGGCTCTCAACTCAGCTCATCAAGAAAAAGGGGTGGGGACAGTCAGAGACCCCACTGGAATGAGGCTTGGAGAAGGTTTTCTTCTTTTGGAGAAGGTTTTCACAGCTCCAGCTGGAACACTGCACAGGGACTCACAAAGTTTCCCCCCAAATGTTTTCAAACCCTCCCGGCTTCTCCTCTTTCTGTGAGCACCTTGCTTTTTGCAAGAGGCTGGGTTGGGAAGTGCCTCTGCTGGAGGCTGTTTGTGTGACTGATGGTGTGTGGTTTAGGTGTAGGCTCTGAGCAGGAGGGTGTTGACAACACCCAGACAGCCCAAAGCCTTGCACCTACCCGAAGAATCGCCACAACAATTCCTGTTGTCACCTTCCCGTGTGCTACAAGCAATGACAAGGGAGAATTAGACTTGCAAGTCCAGATAAAACCCCAATAGAGGGAGTTCAGAGGGTAGCAGGACAGAAAGAGGTGAGGGTAGGGCACGTCGAACTGAACCAGCATGAAGAGGAGCAAAGAGCTGTGTCCACCACATGAACCCAAGGAGCAGACAGCACTGACCACGAGCCCCCTCCCACTGATGGCCCTCACGAGGCTTCCTTTAGGGAATCCAAAGCCCTTTATACCACTAAAAGCACCCGACTCGGATGACAACCCGTGGGGCTCCCAACCGTTCGCTACAGCTCTGTGTTTTCTGCCCCCAGACGTGCTCACACCACCCGTGAGGGAGAAGCAGCAGCAGAGAGACAGAGCCTAAGTGGCAACCTCCGGCCTCAAAAGGCAGCCAGGCCACAGGCAGCCGCCCCACAGCCCCGGGGCTCCCTCCTGAGCTGCAGCCACCGGCCCCTGCGCAGAGACGGCTCCAGCAGCAAGGCCCAAGTCAGCAGCAGGAGAGACGGACCCGGCCCTGCCGCAGCGATTCCTGACCCGGGAGGGCTCCGGGAGCCCTTCGAGCTGCTGCCACCCCTCTCTGGGGCTGGACTCGCTCCCCCCTTCCCGCGGCACCGCATCGAGCGGCGTTTACACACGCACAGCACGAAGGAAGCGCCGGGCGGGGGGGGAGGAGCAGGACACGAAGTTCTGGGGTGACCGAACGGCCCCGGGAGCGCGAGCGGCGGCGCGAGCAGGGCACAGGCCGCACACTGGGCTCTGTGCCGTTGCTCACTGCGAATCTTCTCTTTCCACGGCGAGAATCCTCTCGCAGACCCAGAGCAGAAACAGGAGCCCGAGGGAGGAGAAGGAGGAGCCGGCACGCGAGCGGGGCACAAGCGCGGCCTCCGCGCGGGGCACGCTGGGAAGCCGAGGCCCCGCCCCCTCCGCCGCACGGCGCCTCCCGCCGGGCGCCGCCGCACAACTACAACTCCCGTCAGGCACCGCGGCTCCCGCCCGCAGCTTTGGGCGGCAGCGAGCCGCTGGGGGTGATGGGAAATGGAGTCTGCGGGCCGAGAACGAGCCTCCACACCTCGCTCTGCATCAGCTCAGCCCGTTCCTGCCGCGTTCGTCCTACAACACACAGCTCACATCACACGTTACTTTTCCGCAAGGTTCAGGCTCCTTGAGGCAGCTTTAGGGTCTGGATCCCAGTGTTTAGGATTAAACCCCTGTTTTTAGGGTCTAACTCCTCATTTTTGGAGCCTAAAGTCTAGTTTTTAGGGTCTAAATCCTTGTTTTGAGGTCTATGCGACCTGGTTTTAGGTCTAAATCCTCGTTTCTGGTGTCTAAACCCCTCGTTTTAGGGTCTAAATCCTTGTTTTGGGGGTCTAAACAAGTAGTTTTAGGATCTAAATCCTTGTTTTCAGTATAAACCTCCTGTTTTAGGGGCTAGATCCTAATTTTAATGGCAAGACCCATACTTTTAGGATCTAAATTCTCTGTTTTGGTCTCATTTTTTGTCTAAACCACAGTTTTAGGGTCTAAATCCTTGTTTTTAGGGTCTAAACCCACTGTTTTAGGGTCTAATTCTTCGGTTTTGGGGTCTTAAGTCTAGATGTTAGGGTCTAAATACTCGTTTTTGGGATCTATACCCCCAGTTTTAGGGTCTAAAAGCTAATTTTTAGGTCTAATCCCATACTTTTAGGGTCTAAATCAATTTTTTGGGGTCTAAACTGCCGGTTTAAGGGTCTTAATCCTCGTTTTTTGGTCCTAAAGTCTAGTTTTTAGGGTCTAAATCCTCGTTTTAGGTCTATAACACCTGGTTTTGGGTCTAAATCCTCGGTTTTGTGGTCTAAACTCTCAGTTTTACCATCTAAATCGCCTTTTTTTGGTGTCTAAACTCCCAGTTTTAGGGTGTGGATCCTCGTTTTTAAGGACTAAACCCTTGGGTGTAGGGTCTAAATCCTTGGTTTTGGGGTCTGAACACCCTGTTTTAGGGTCTAAATCCTCATTTTTTTTGGTCTAAACCCACACTTTTAGGGTCTAAATCCTTGTTTTTGGGTCTAAACCCTCAGTTTTAGCGTCTAAATCCCCTCTTCTTGGTGTCTTAACTCCCAGTTTTAGGGTTTGGATCCTCATTTTTAGGACTAAACCCCTCATTTTAGGGTCTAAATCCTTGTTTTGGGGGTTTAAACAACCAGTTTTAGGGTCTAAATCCTCGTTTTAAGGACTAAACCCCTGGTTTTAGGGTCTAAATCCTTGGTTTTGGGGTCTATATCATGGTTTTTAGGGTCTAAATCCCCATTTATGTCCATATCATCTTTTTCGTGTCTAAATCCTTGTTTTTGGGATCTAAACCCTCGGGTTTAGGGTCTAAATCCCCTTTGTTGTGTCTAAACTCCCAGTTTTAGGGTCTAGATCCTCGTTTTTAGGATTAAACCCCTGGTTTTAGGGACTAAATCCTTGTATTTGGGGTCTAATCACCCAGTTGTAGGGTCTAAATCTCCATTTTTTGGTCTAAACCCACAGTTTTACGGTCTAAATCCTCATTTTTTGGGGCCTAAAATCTAGTTTTTAGGGTCTGAATCCTTTTTTTCTGAGGTCTATACCACTTGGTTTTGGGTCTAAACCCTCAGTTTTAGCACCTAATCCTCTTTTTTTGGTGTCTTAACTCCCAGTTTTAGGGTCTAGTTCCTTTTTTTTAAGGACTAAACCCGTGGTTTTTGGGTCTAAATCCTTGGTTTTTTGCCCCTATAGTCTAGTTTTTAGGGTCTAAATCCTCATTTTACGTCCACACCACGTGGTTTTCGCATATAAATCCTTGTTTTTGGGATCTAAACCCTCGGTTTTAGGGTCTAAATCCCCTTTTGTGTGTTTTAACTCCCAGTTTTGTGTTTTAACTCTGTGGGGTGTGCTGGGTTTGTGGAATTCCCAGGCAGCAGCCGGGCCTGCACAGCCCTGACATCAACCAGCACCGTTTCTGCCGAGCGTGTGACTGTTGGCGAGTGGCACACGGCTGCGGATCCGCTTCTGGGGCGACAAAGGCCCCGGTGAGCCGAGAGGGAAGCAGGGCCCAGGCTTTGCTCCTGCTCTGGCAGGGCCCTGCTCGTTCCACACTAGCCCACAGGTTGCCCCAGCTGCACAAGAGTTGCAATAAGCGGCTTGGGGAAAAAAGTCCCTGGAGGTGAGAGCTGGGTGAGAAGCTGGGTGCCAGGGCTGTGTGCACGGAGAAGAGCCTGCCTGCCTCATGGGGACCCTGCCTGGGGCAGCCCTGCTTCAGTGGGGACACCGAGCCGTGCTGAGGGCCTGGGGATGCTCCTGGGCCCTCCCCTGGGCCCTCCCAGCAGATGTGGGGAGATGGGCAAGGGGCAAGCTCTGCCCCAGGAAGGGGGAGGTTGGGTGACGCGCCTCTGGGGGACTCCAGCCCCACGGGCAGCTGCTGGCCCACAGACCCCAGGCAAGAGAAGGACAAAACACACCATCTGCTCCATAAACAACTCTCTTTATTCTCGACAACTCTAAAGACTGAAACGGAAGCCCCGAAATGGCTGGGGAGCTGAAGTTCCCTCCTGCTGGGGCTGAGCCTGGCCAGGAGCTGCTCCTGCTCAGCTCTGGGCCTTCCGCTCCAGATGGGCACAATATTTCTCAGGGATGCCCAAGGGCCTGCAGAGGAAAGAAAGGGTCAGTCAGCCTGTGCTGCAGCGGCATCGAGCTGCAGGAGCGTGGCCCGGAGCGCAGTCTGGCTGATGAGGATGCCACGGGAGCTGTGAGGTGGCTCAGGGCAGCCGGGAAGGCCTGAGGGACAGGCAGGGGAGCAAGCGGGCGCCGGCGGCCCCTCACCTGAACTCCTGCAGCAGCTGCTGCTTGTGGCGGGCGATGCGCAGGCTGCGCTGCTGGGCCTCCTCCTGCCGCCGCCGGGCCTCCTCGAACTCGGCCACCCGCTCCCGCGTCAGCTGCTGCTGCCGCTCCTGCATCTGGCGCCGGACGGCGCTGGCGTGCGCGAGCCGCTGCTCTGCCCTCCGCGCCGCCTCGGCCTTCTCCTTCTGCAGCTGCTCCCGCAGGGCCCTGCGGGACGGGGGACAGAGAGGGGAGAGGGGCGGGTGAACGGCCCCGCCGCAGCCCCTGCCCGCGGGGGCCTCGGCCGGCACCGCAGCCCCCAGCCGTGGCCGATTCTTGCCAGGAGCCCCCTGTCAGCTCCCCTCTTGGTCCAGGCAGGGTCCCTCTCACCTGAGGCTCCTCTCGAAGTCTTGCCGGTCCCGTTGTACCTGGATGGCCGCCTCGTGCTCGCGCCGCGCCATCTGCTCACAGCGGCTCCGCTCCAGCTGCTGCTGCAGCGCGGCCTTTCTCCGCGCCGCCTCCAGCTCCTTGCGCCGCCACTCGCGCTCGGCGGCCTCCTGGCTGCGCTTGGCCCTCAGCGCGTCCTGCCCAGGGGACCGCGGTGACGCTGGAGGGGGCGGCGGGGGCTTCCCGCAGAGGCCAGCTCTGCCACCGCTGCAGCGGGGCTCTGCCTCTCTCCCTCTCCCTCGCCCTGCTCCAGCTGCTACTCGGCGCCCGCAGCCCCCCAGGAGAGAGGCCCCGTGCAGGGAGCTCCCCCGTTGCTGCCCCGGGGGGGTGATGGGGAAGGTGGCGAGGGAGGCAGTGGGGGAGGGAGCACGTGGCATGTGCTTGGCAGCGAGTTGCTCACCTGCTCTGCCTTCTGGTCCCGGGCCCTCTCCTGCATGGCCCTGAAGCGTGCAATCTCCTTCTCTTTCTCCTGGCGGAGTCGCGCCTGCTCGGCCTCCAGCTTGGCCTCCCGCTCCTGCGTGGGACACAGTCTCGTGGCAGATCCCTGCAGCCCCATGAACCTACCCCACAGCCACCCACGCCCAGGCCTCTTACCATTTTCTGCCGCTGGTACTGCAGAATCCGCTCGTCTGCCAGCCTCTCCAGCTCGGTCTGCTCCTCCTTGAGCTTCCGATTCGCGTCATTGACACGTTTGATCTCCGCCTGGGTTTTCTTCTGCTGCTCCCGTCTGCGCTGCAAGTCCTGACGGTGGTGCAGAGGCTCCGAGGGTGAGAGGGCAAGTGCCACAGCACAAATTGCTCCCTCCCCTCTCCCCAGGGGCCTTCCTCAGGGCCCAGCAGCAAGGGGTCACTTTCTGAGGATGCCTCAACTTGCCCAGCAGACCAGAGCTCTCATTCTGACGGCTGTTGCTCCACACACCCAGTGTGACTTGCCCAGCACGGGCTCACCCTTCCATCCAAGGTGAACACCCAACCGCAGCCCCCCTGCTCCCCGGCGGGTCCCCGGTCGCACCTTCTGCTCCTCCATCTTCAGCTGCTCCATCTGCTGCCGCAGCTCCTGAGCCTCCTCCTCTTGTTGCACAGCTCTCAGAGCGCGCTCCTCCGCGTTCTTCTCCATCTGCCTGACGATCTCCTGTCTCCCTCTGGAGAGCAGAGAGCAGAAGGGATCCCTCCAGCTCCGTCCCACTCCCAGAGGCAGAAAGCCCAGCGCTCCATCAGGACTCCAGTGCTCCATCAGGACTCTGCTGCAAACCTGATCAGCTCCTGCTTCCTCCTGCGCTCCAGCTCCTCCTGCTTCCCCTCAGCCTTTTTCCTCTCCGCCTCCACCATCCTGGCCAGGCGATTCTCTTCTTCCTGCAGCTCTTTTGCGATGAGCTGCTTCTCCAGGATCTGGGCGTCGCGGATCACGTGGCACTTGGTGCCCAGGAGGAGCTGTGGGGCAACAGGGCTCGCTGCTCTCTGAGCCAGACTCTGCAGCGGCAGCAGGGCCAGGCACAGGGATGGAGGCGGGGAAACGGGCAGGAGAGGAAGGCCCTGGGAGCAGGCAGCTCAGGCAGGGGCCAGCTGATGCCAGGCAGCCCCTGCACCCACCGTTTTGAACTCTTTAATCTCCTCCTCCTGCTCCAACCGCTTCCTCTCGGACTGCTTCAGCAGGGCCTGCGCCCGCTCCCGCGCCTCCTCCTCCAGCTCGCTCGGCTTCTCCCTCTGCTGCTGCTCCAGGGCCTTTTGCCTGGCCACCTTCGAGCGCTCTCTCACGGCCTCCTGAGGGGACAGGATGTCTGGCTTTCAGCAGCCCTGCCAGCCCAAGCCCAAGCCCAAGCCCGAGTCCAAGCCTGAACCCACCCCGGGGTGCTGCGGGGCAGCCTGGCTCACGAGGGACATGTTCCCCCGCAGCCTGGCCCCTTCCCACAGCCCTGCTAAGACACCCCACTCCCATTGCAGGCTGCCAGAGATGCAGCACAGAGGCTCTCCCACAGCACTCAGGGCTCCCCACGCACTGGGGGAGCAACCAAGGAATGAAGGGGCAAGAGGAGAAATGCTTACGAGTGCGGCTGCCCTCTGCGCTTTGAGGGCTGCCAGCTGGGCCTCACGCTCCTCCTTGGAGAGGACTCGAGCTGATTCCTCAATGCGCTGCAGATCCCTGTGGCTGATGATGAGGGATGCTGCTGGCTTCTCTGCACGGACACTGGGGCTACATGGCACAGAGAGTTGTCAGAATGCAGTGCCCAAGGGCCACCTTCATAGGACACAAGCAGCAGGCGCCTGGCGACAAGGACCCTGAGGAGCCCCGGCCAGGGGCCGTGCTCAGGGCCACAGAGGCACCAAAAAACCCCAGCGACAGCCACTCAGGCAGTGCAGGGGAAAGAAGCTTCCTCTCCCCGAGGCAGGACACAAGAGGCCATCTGCGTGGGGCACGAGCAGCAGGCAGGGACCGAGCCACCGTGGAGCTCAGGAGCCCTGACCAGTGGCTGTGCTTGAGCACAGTGCCAGACTGCCCCAGGGGAAAATCCCTTCCTGACCCCAGCACTGGCCCTGAGCTTGTGAGCAGGACCTGCCTCCTGCTCCCACGGGCTGCTCACACCTCCCAGGACATGCCCGAGCCCCCTCTCATCCTGGAGCCATCTCAAATGCCCCCGGCCTGACCTGCCCTGGGGCTGAGAACCCACCCCCCCCGTGCCTGGCAGGGCACCAGTGGGTGCTACAGAGCACTGGGACCCCTGGCAACATCTCTGCACCCCATTGCTTACGTCTTCTCCCTCTGGATCCGCAGGGCATGAGGAGGCTGGGCTCTGCAGGGCTCCTTGGGAAGGCTCCTTGCTCTAGCCCCCACTCTGCGGTGGGAAAGGCTTTCCATGCCTCCGGTGGGCTTTGAGGGTGGCTCTGGCAGGAGCTGGATGGCAGCAGAGAACTTCCAGCAGCCTTGTCTGGCCTCTGTTCTCCGGTCTCTCTCCTTGCCAAAGAACCTCACTCAAAGCAGCCCCTCAAGGGTCTCCTCTCGCCTGTCTGCAGCTGCCTCTGAGCCGCTCTGCCAGCGAGACCCAGGAGCTGCTCCCTTTTGTACCCCCCGCCCCGCCCCGAGCACTGTGACATTGGCGTTGCCGGGTGTGGTGCTGGGACACGGTGGGGATGGGGCCCCCTGCACAGCCCTGGGCTTCTGTCCCCACTCTGGGAATTGTCCATTTCATTTCAGCAGCACTCACTATGACCTGGAACGGCTGCATCAGGCCTCTGCCTCCCTCCCCCATTAAAAAGTTGTGGAGATGTGTTCCCCAGACGTGAAGAGAGCCTGTTGCAATCTTCCCCCAGAGCTGCTGGGCTGTTCCTCTGGCCTCTCTCTGCATTTCTGTCCTTCAGTTCCCTTCCCTTTTAGCTCTTTGCACACTTTAATCACATGTAATAAGGGGTAATGGGATGAAGCTGCAATTCCATTGAAACATAAGAAAAAGCTCTTTCACTGTCAGGGCGAGGGAGCCCTGGCCCAGGCTGCCCAGGGAGGCTGTGGAGGCTCCTTCCTTGGAGGTCTTCAGGACCCACCTGGACACGTTTCTGTGTGACCCGATCTAGGTGGGAGCTGCATCTGCAGGGGGGGTTGGACTGGATGAGCCCCAAAGGTCCCTTCCAACCCTCCGATTCTATGATTCTACAATTGTTTCCCAGTCCAAGGATTGCCTCCCGGATCCTTCCAGTGCCTCAGTGTGCATCCTAAGGGGGTTCCTTCAATCCCCTGAGGGTCTATTCCCCGTTATAAAATGATGCAAGGCAAAAAAAAAAAAAAAAACCCTTTTCCCCAAATCTCAAGAGGTTGGGGGCTGGCAGGGCCCAGTGAGCCGTGGCTCTCCACAGCTCTCAGGGGACAGCAGACTGTTCCACACCTCTGAGTGCAGACTCACTGCAGGTTAAACACAAGTCAATACTTGCCGAATTGGTATCAATTTTGGATCTTCTTTTGTCTTTAATATCATCAGGGAATGAGTTTTCTCTTTCCCTGGTTCTGGATTGACAGGCACTGCAGTTATCTGCACTCCTTGTATAACCGAGTGTCTTAGCCTAGTAAAACAAGGTATGAAACAGGGAATTCTTAACAATCCTCCAAAAACCCCAAAAATGCTACTATTCCAGCCCCTGCACCCACCTTTCTGAACTCTTTCATCTCCCTGGTGTCCCAGCTCTGGCTGCTGCTGGTGCCAATGTTTCTGGTGAGGAACCTGGAGAGCAACCTCGAGAAGCTGCTGCTGGGGCTCTGAAGGGGGTGGGAAGGGGTCCCGAGGCTTCTGTTCTCTCTCTCAGGCAATCAAATGGGCTGGAAGAAGCAAAATAAACACAGGAAAACGGCGATCACCCCGCAGCGAGCAACCTGAGCGCCGATCTGTCTTGTGGGCAGGAACAAGCTGCTCCCGGCCCCGCTCCTCCCTCAGGGCGGGAACGAGCCGCCCCCGGCCCCGCTCCTCCGTCAGGGGAGCAACGGAGCGCCCTCAGCCCTGCTCCTTCTCCTTCAGGTGCGGAACGAGTCTATCCCGGCCCTGCTCCTTCTCCCTCAGGGGAGCAACGAGCCGCCCCTGGCCCTGTTCCTTCTCCCCCAGCGGGGAAAACGGGCCGCCCTCAGCCCCATTCCCATCCCAGTCCCAGGGCAGAAGGGGCCCCCAAGCAACCCCAACTCCGGCATGATGGCTGCCGAGGGGCCTTCATCCCCCTCACCTCACACCCACAGGCGTTGCTGTACCCGCTGAGGAGGCTTGAGACCCTGCAGAACACCTCGCCAAGTAGGGACTCACCAGTTCCCCGTGGTGGGCAGCAGGGCGAGGGGACAGAGCCTTCCATCACCTCTCCCTCTCGGCACACAGCAGCCCGGGGCGTCATGGCCGCAAACCAGGACACCATCTGCTCAGAGGAGTTTGTCATCAACTACACCTTCAGCGTCTGCGACCCCGAGCACACAGGTAGCCAAGGGGCCAGGGCTAGTGCAAGGGGGGTGGTCCACAGAGCTGGGCACCAGCCGGAGCTCTGTCAGGGGTGGCCCCAGGGCCCGACAGCTCCCCCTGTGCCACAGGGACGGTGGTGGCCCAGCGGGTGGTCGAGTACCTGCAGGCAGTGAGCGGTCAGAGCGCAGAGGAAGGGCCTCTGAGAGCCCTGCGCCTCATGCTGGAGCCCTCGGCCACGGGCACGGTGCTGGACATGCCAACCTTCTGCGCCGTCATGAGGGACTGGATCGCGTCGTGCCGCCAGGAGAGGTCAGTTGGTGGAGGAGCAGGGCCAGAACTCGTGCTCCGGGCAACGTGACCCACTGTTGCCACTTCCTCAGGGGCTTGCAGCTTGCCGAGGAGCAGGACGCGGCGGCTGGCAGCATCACAGACAGTTGCCACCTCCCTGGGGACTCGTGTCTGGCCCAGGTGGCCACTGACCTCAGCCTCGGGCCAGCAGGTGGGTGTCAGCGGAGGAAGGGGATGAGGGGTGGGAAGGGGGTGGCACATTTTTGTGGAGATGTGGCCACTGACTTGGAAATGGCAGTAGCCAGTAATTTTGGAAACCTGAGGGAGTAGTTTTGGTGCTGCCAGTCCTGGGTCAGACACGCTCAGCCTGGAGAAGGAGAGGCTGAGGGGAACCATGGTCCCTCTGTAGCTCCCTCGCAGGAGGCTGGGGTGAGGTGGGAGTTGGTCTCTGCTCCCCAAGAAGAGGAAACGGCCTCAAGTTGCCGAGGGGGAGGTTGAGATTGGAGCTGAGGGAGACCTTTTTCCCCGAGAGGGTTGTCAGCCCCTGCCCCAGGCTGCCCAAGGGAGGTGGGGGAGTCCCCAAAGCCATGGAGCTGAAATGCTGAGGGCCATGGGTTAGTGGTGGCTGTGGCGGGGTGAGGGGAGGGCTTGGACTCCAGGAGCTTCAGGGGCTTTTCCTGCCAAAACAATTCCTTGATTCTGAGGGGAAAAGTGTGTGTTTGATGTGGTTTTGAGGGGAAAATGCAAGCTTTCTGTGAACTTCTGAGGGAAAACGTGGAGTTTAGGCGGGCTTCTGAGGGAAAAAGTGAATGTGTGAGGAAAAACGTTTTTTGTGGACTTCTGAGGAAATGGTGTTTTCATGGACTTTTCAGGGGAAAAGTGGGAGTTTGTTAGAGTTTTGTGGGAAGAAGTGGCGATTTGGTGGAGTTCTGAAGGAAAAAGTGGATCTTTTGTGGTCTTCTGAGGAGAAAGTTGCTGTTTAGGTGGACTTCTGAGGGAAGAAGTGGGGTTTTGGGGCTTCTTCCTCATCCCCAGAGCTATTGCAAAGCCGTGGAGCTGAGGTGCTGAGGGCCACGGGTCTCCAGTGGGCTTGGCAGATTGAGCCTCCAGGAGCTAAAAGCTCTTTTCCAACCCAAATGATCCTCTGATGACTCTATAAAGCAAACCCACCCAGGTGGTGGCCCCCAAAACTCCTTTGTGCCCCCCTCCCAAATCCCTTTATGCCCCTCCTGCAGCTTGGGAGGGACACACAGCCCTGGCAGCTGGGGCCGACAGCGGTGACACGGACACCATCAGCAGGTAAGTGCTGCCTCACTGGGGGTCCCCAAGCCCCCTCCCCACATTCTCAACACCCTCAACCCCTCTCCTGCAGCACAGAGGCCACTGGCCTCCGCAGCCACCTGCAGCAGTTGGCTGCCCAGAACTCCAAGCTGCGACGGGACGTGGAGTTGGCTGAGGAGCTGAACGTCCAGCTGGCCGAGGAGATGGCACGGCTGAAGGCAGAGCTGCGCTGGTGAGGGGCGGCTGAGGGGCTTCCCTGGGGCTCCCAGGGCTGTTCCCCAAACCCTGGCACATCTCACCTATGAAAAATGCAACCAAATCTCTTATTTATTAACTCACAAATTATTAACAAATTCTTATTACTAATATTATTAACCCACAAATCCCTTTTTTGTGCTCAGATTGCCTGGTTTTGACCTCAAATCCTCATTTTTAACCCTCGAATCCCTGATTTTTATTCTCAGATCTCTCATTTTTAACTCCAAATCCCCAATATTAACCCCAGCTCCCTCATTTTTAACTCCAAATCCCTCATTTTTCACCTTCAAATCCCAATTTTTAGCCACACATCCCCATTTTTAACCCCAAATCCCCATTTTTTCACTCAGAAATATCCCTTTTTTCCCCTCAAAATCACATTTTTTCCCTAAATCTCCCATTAACCTCCAATCCACGTTTTTAGCCCCAAATCCTCATTTAGCTCCAAAAACCCGTTTTTCTTTTAATCCTCCCCAAACCCATTTTTCCCCAGTCTTCTATTTTTATCCCCTAAAGTCCCCCTTTTCCCCCAAACACCCCATTTGTTCCCAAATGTCCATTTTTAACCTCTCAAATCCCCCTTTCCCTCAAAATCTAATTTTTAATCCCAAATCTCCATTTATTAAGCCCTAACCCCCCCTTTCCTCCCAAATCCCCAATTTTCCCCCAAACTCCCTGTTTTTAAACCCACCTCCCTCTTTTTTACCTCCCAATCCCACTTTTCCCACCCCAATCCCCCCTTTTTAACCCTTTCACCTCCCTCTCTTGAATCCCTTCCACTCCCACCCCCACCATGCCCCTGGCCAGTAGCCCCGGCAGCAAGCCCCTTTGCCCCCGTCAGTAGCCACCAGGCCCTGGAGAAAGCCAAAGCCACCCTGGAAGAACTGGATGTGGCAAGGACAATGCTGACAGGGCTGGAGGAGCAGAACCATGAGCTGCGCCGGCAACTTCGCCAGCTGGTCAGTAGCCCAACCTCCCGGCTCCTCCGTGGGCTGCCAGCCCAGCCCAGGTGGCCGGCGGCTCAGGGACCATGTGGCAACCTCTCTCCAGGAGAAGGAGGAGAAACTCCTGCAGCTGCAAGCGGAGAGGCTTCAGGAGGAGGTGAGGTGGCCACCACATTGCTGAGATGGCCACCAAGGAGGTGGCTACCAAAGAGGGGGCCACCAACTTCCACCTGCCTTCCTGAGCAGAACCAGCAACTCCTTGCCGAGGGCCACAGGCTGAGGGAGCAGCTCCAGGCGCTGGGAGCTGAGAAGGCTTCCAAGGAGGCAAGTGGTGACCACTGTGGACAGCACCTAGCACTAAGGTGGCTACCAGAAAGGCAGCTGCACTTGCCCAGGCTAATGCAGACTCTTCCCCTCTTGCTCAGGCCCAGCTCTGCCATTCCGCTATGCTCCTCCTGTCCCAGGAAGGAGCCCTGGCCCAGGTGAGTGTGGCTAGTGCCAGCTCATGGGCTACCTCACGGCCCCCTCCTGTGGCAGTAGCCACCCGCTCAGGTTTGGTTGCCCCCTCCCAGGTGCGGCAGGGCGCGCTGCAGCTGGCGGGGGCGCTGGAGGGCTACAAGAGCAAAGTGCAGGTAGGGCTATGGGGGCTACCAGCCCACGAGCCCTGCTGGCCACAGCCAGGGAGCCAGAGCCCACACTGGGCTACCAGGCAGAGCCCCGAGGTTACC
This sequence comes from Colius striatus, assembly GCF_028858725.1. NCBI lineage: Eukaryota > Metazoa > Chordata > Aves > Coliiformes > Coliidae > Colius > Colius striatus. Next base: position 60,559 of record NC_084781.1, read on the forward strand.
ACTTTGAGGGGGGAGGAGGTGTCAGAACCCCCTTTTGTCCCACCACAGGAGCTGCAGCTGGTGGTGACGCGGCTCCGTGGCCACCTGGGTCAGTCCTGGGCGACCTGGGCTACGTAAGTCACTGGGGTGGGAGGGAGCTACTTGAAGGGGCAACTGTGGCTACTGGCCTGGCCCAGGGGGCTACCTGGTGCCTTCAGTTCATAGCCACCAGCCTCTGTCACGCAGGCGGCTGCATCTGGGCCGGGCTACCAACCACCCCGAGTGGCTTCTGGGCAGCGAGACCTGGGCGAGCTGCGGGGTGAGGAGGAACTTGCAGGGAGAAACGGGGGTTTTGGAGTTAAGGGGATTTGTGGTTAAAAGTGTGGATTTAGGGTTACAACATTTGGGGAAAAAACTGGGATTTGGGGGGAAAAAGAGGGATTTGGGGGTTTAAGAAATGGATTTGGGGTAAAAAATAAATTTGGGGCCAATAATGGGGGATGTAGGGGAAAAAAAAGGATTTTGGGGGGGGATTTTGCTGGTTAAAAACTGGGAGTTTGGGGTTAAAAATGGAGGATCTTGGGTTAAAAATGGGAGTTTTCAGAAAAAAAGGGGGGTTTTGAGGAAAAGAGGGATTTTGAGGGTGAAAAATGGTGATTTTAGGTTAAAGGTATAGATTTGGGGTGAAAAAAAGAAAAATTGATGATTCTAGGGGTGAAAAGGGGGGTTTGGGGGACTTAAGATATGGGGATTTGGGGTGAAAAATGGGGATTTGTGAGTTAAAACCAAGGGGCTTTAGAGTTTAAAGTGTGGATGTGGGCTTAAAATGGGGATTTGGGAAAAATTGGGGTTTTTTTGGAGAAAGGAGGAGTTTGGGGTTAGAAATGGTGATTTGGGGTTAAAAATAGAGGAACTGGGAATATAAGGGAGTGTTACGGTGAAAAACATGGATTTGGGGTTAAATCTGTGCCCAGGAGGAGGAAGAAAAACAGGAGGAAGAGGAGGAGGAGCAGCCACAGGCTGTGCTACCAGTGCCCTGGCAGCCACTAGCCACACCGAGGGTGTCACTGGCCACGTGGTGGGGGCCAAGAGCCACGTTGTGGCCACTGGTGCTGCTGGCCCTGCTCTGGCTCCTGCCCCACCACTGGCTCTGGCTGCCCCACGGCAGGGCCACCTGGCTCCAGCTCCAGTACTGGAGACCCCCTCCTCAGTAGAAATGAAGGGGAGGGGGCTGTCCCCAAAGCCCCCAGTCCATCCTAGTCCATTCCAGCTCGTTCCAGTTCATCCCAATCCGTCCCAGATTGTTCCAGTTTATCCCAGTGCTCCCCCCACCCTGCAAAAATAAACAGCCTCAGACTCAACATCTTGACAGCAACTTTATGAGCCTCCCTCAATCTCTCTGTGGGTTTGGGGTGGGGGGCGTGGGTAGTCCCAGTGAGCGGAGGAATAATGAGAGGGGAGAGGAGAGGAGAGGAGAGGAGAGGAGAGGAGAGGAGAGGAGAGGAGAGGAGAGGAGAGGAGAGGAGAGGAGAGGAGAGGAGAGGAGAGGAGAGGAGAGGAGAGGAGAGGAGAGGACCACATGGAGCACAACCTCTCGGAGTGACAAGAGTCTTCACACGAGATCTGATTTGTTAAACACACCTTGCAGTTATCAGTGCATACATAAGCTAAATCAAAGCCCTGTTAGACTAATGCTCTACTCTCCACTGTCTCAAAAGCAAGAGACTGATTTCTAGTCCCGACTACAACAGCACAAACCCAGAGGAAACCTGCTGGCTTCAACAGAAGGCATTCAGCTTTGCAGTGGTAAGAGGAGGGCAAAAGGTGGGCTCCCCAGGCTGCCAGTTCTGTGCCTGCACTTCACACAGATTTCCAGATAGCCATCATCAGAAAAGCTGGACATCTCCTTCAGCTTCAGCAGACTTTGTCTTTACTGCACTTGCATTTTTGATCTGTTTGTAAACCTTGTTCTACCATGTTTTGCTCCAGGCTCAGACACTTGTGGAGGGCCGAAGACAAGATCGCTGCAGGGAATCCCGATCCTTCAGGAGCCACCGGGACAGAGGCAATTAAACAAGGGGAGGGAAGAAAAAAGGGAAAGGATTGATGCAGCAGCAGCCACGGAGCAGCTTTCAGCAGCAGAGCAAAAGCTCCCTTTCAGCAGCAGACTGGTGCCCAGCCACCCTTGGGCAGTGGCTGCTTTGGAGCCCTGCAGTGCCAGATTCCTTGCTGAGCTGGATCCTGTGCAGGACAGTCGCTGGGAGCCCTTCAGGAAGCTCGGGGCAGCTCTCCTGGCTGTGTGCCCTCCTGTCCTCCTGCCCATCCCCAGCCAGCTGCCTGGGGTGGTGGCCCAGCGGGTGGTCGAGTACCTGCAGGCAGTGAGCGGTCAGAGCGCAGAGGAAGGGCCTCTGAGAGCCCTGCGCCTCATGCTGGAGCCCTCGGCCACGGGCACGGTGCTGGACATGCCAACCTTCTGCGCCGTCGTGAGGGACTGGATCGCCTCGTGCCGCCAGGAGAGGTCAGTTGGTGGAGGAGCAGGGCCAGAACTCGTGCTCCGGGCAACGTGACCTGTGGGAACAAAGAACTGGAAATTGGCAAAAATGTAAAGTGACCTTAGAGTATGTGACTGATTGTGGGCAAATGAGCTGATGTTACAGAATGCCCTGTCCAGAGTGTGAGAAGCAGCAGTGTGAGGGTGGAAAACAGACAAAGTGTGGAAGTCAGCAGTAATTACAAACAAAAACGAAGATGATGTGACTGACAATAAATTAGGGGCTGGCACACAGCATGGCAGCACTTGCTCTTGGCAGTGCTCCCCCTTCAGCAGCCCAGAGTGGGTTTGATGTGTTTCAGCGCATTGCCCCTATCCCCACTGGCCCGAGAGCAGCAAGTGGTGCCCCGTGTGAGGCAAAGCAGGCAGCGGCTCGTGTGCCGAGGAGCAACGGTGCTCTGCACCTGGTGAGCACCAGACAGCAGCACCTGTCCATGGGAAGCTGCCGGCACAAGTGAGTTCGGAAGGGGCTTTCTTTTCTTTTTCTTGTCTTTCTCCCCACACCTCTCCTTGTCCCTCCCACAGGGCCCTCAGTGGAGCCAGCGTTCTGGGCCCTCAGCCCCACAGACCAGCACCTTCCGACCAGGCCCCACGGCACACAGCTTGCCCGTGCCAACCACCTCACACTGCCGCCAACCCCGGTCTCTCCCTCTCTTAAATCATGGGATCCAACCTTTTTAAGGAACAAAAGTTGTATCTGCAGGCTTTAAAGCAGCTACTGAAGGCTGCCGACCGTTTGGTAACAGATAGCTGTAACTGAGAGTTGTAGCGTTGTTATTCAGAGATGTTGTACATGGTTCCCAGCAGAGGGAGCACAGAAGTAGCATTATGGTACAAGGTCGGGAAAGAGGTTAAAACTAAAAAGGAGCCGGGGCTTGCAGTTCCTGCCTCTGTTGCGATTATGTGGCGACTGATATGGCTTTACAACCTCTGGCGGGAGAGATAACAGAAACCTTTGAGATCCCATCTCGACGAGAGAAAGAAGTAACACCCAGTGCCCCCCAAAAGAAACAAGCAGGGGCACAAAGGATTAATATGAGAAATTAGAATCGGAGCCCCTGCATTATTCACCCCCCTCCCCGCATGTGCAGTGGAGCTGAACGGCCGCGGCTTCACCCGCCTCACGCATCCCCCCCAACCCCAACCCCATCCTGAGGAATCCCTGTAAAGCCCAGGGAAAAGGGACATTTTACAGGCATGTTTTAGGGAAGCATAAAATAATGGGCACCCTGTGGTGCTTCTGGTGATTTTGAGACTCCACCAATGGCTGCAACACGAGTCCCTGCCATATGTGGTTTTCAAAGAATTGATGAAAAGCATCACTGAAAGGGCTTCAGAGCCCGTTTACAGTAGGTATATTGGAGGGAATCTCTGGTGGATATCAACTGGTCCATGGGACTGGCAAGCACTTACAAGAATGGTGTGAATGCCAGCCCAGCATTGTGTTTGGAGGACTGAGTCTGTGGATCTGTGTACTCAGCAAGCCATGGGAAATTTGACTGATGGCACAGCGGTAGGTTATGAGATGCCAGCATTTTACACATATTCCCTCTCTTGGACACTGGAGCTGAAGTTACTGTATTGCACAGTGATATCAGTTCCAAAAAGCTGTATCACAGATCTGTGGATTGGAGGGATGTTCAACCCCAGCCCCCAAGATGAGGTTGCCGTAACAATAGGAAATGCTACGCCATTTACTGCTATGCTGTTAATTGCCCCACATAAGGAGTGTGTTTTGAGTACTGGTGTGTTGTCAGGACACATCAAACTTTAAATGGTCACTTTTTTTTTTCCTCTTGACTTCCCAGGCAGCATTTGCCATTCAATCTCTACCTAGGCTGCGTGGATTCCTGAAGTGGGATCTAGTTGTGCTGCCTGTGCCTACCAAAGTGGTAACTGTAAATCAATATCATATCCCAGGGCCTGCCTTTAACAACCCCATTTGGCCTGTCCCCTCTGAGGAGGCACTGACAGCACTGTCTGGGAATGAACATGGCTACCAGGCAGCTCCTGCCCCAGGGCAACAGCTCCCATATGCCCCTGGAGCCAACATGGCTGTCTGGTAGCCAGTGCCCCAGGGCTACAGCTCCCACATGGCCCAGGGTATTTTACAGACAGAGAGGGACTAGAAAATACAGACAAGGAGTCCTACAGAGAAAGAAAAAGAAAAACCAGTGATGGGCTAAAGACAGAGAGGGAGGAGGTGAAAGATGAGGGCAGGGAGCCAGACCGAGTGATGTGGAGAGACTGAAACTAGAAATTATGGACAACTGCCCTCATTCCCTGAGCGCTGGCCAGGAACTGCATTAGCAGGAGCCTCTAGAACTGTGCTGCCTGCAAAGGCCTGTCCTGGGCCCAGCCCTGCACCCTGACAGTGGTACCGACCATCCCCTTGTAGAGTGGACAGCATTGGGGAAGGGAAATTACCTGCTTAGCACTTTTCATGTCTTTCCTGCAGGTTCCTCAGCTGGTGAAGGTCGTCTTGGAGAGCTCACCTTATTTCAAGCAGATCAGCCCAATGGTGTGTGCTGTAAAGTATCACCTGGCCTGCATTCAACTTTCTGCATCCTTTTCATCGCTGAGGAGAACAGGTGAGACTGAAGGTTCCAAGAGGTTATCATAGAATCATAGAATGGTAGGGGTTGGAAGGGACCCATGAAATCATCTAGATCTTTCTAGATCTAAAGATCATCCGCTCAAGCAGATCCACCTTCCACTCTTCCTTATCTTTGCTGACAAAGATGTGGAACTAGTTCTTACAGGCTTATCTGCCATGGGGACATCTGGCTTCTTTGGCATTCAAGGACCCTTACATTCTGCTCTCTAAAACTTCAGAGAAGCTCACACTAAAGGTTTCACTCTACAAGCACATGCAGCTTACAGTTAACTGTTTAGGACTAGAGTTTGGTTAATACTTTCTTTTAGTATGGAAACACTGATGCCAGAGACCTCCAAAGAGAGATGTGATTCACCAGACAGGAAGCAAAGCTGTCTGCAGTGCCCCTTGACTAGGCTGAGGTGTAAAGGGAAACTGAGATTACACACAGGAAGAACTCTCTTGAAGTCTTGGGTAGAGCTGTAACAGGCTGCTGAGGCAGGGCTGGAGTTGTTCGTGCCTTTAAGTCATTGTCAAACATCTTTCCAGAACAGTTTGGCTTTAGAGATGAGCTGGTTCTGGGCTGGGGAGAGGGATCAGAGAACCTTTCAGGGTGTATGTTCCCAGCCTTGTCCCTCTAATGCTATGGGGAGGAGTGAGAAATGCACCCATACCCTACTCTCACCTGACATTAAAACAATGACTGTGTCCAGCTTAAGAATTTCAGCAAAGACTGACTGTTGATTGTGTACATGTCAAAGTCCTTTTGAAAATGTAGCTGAGCATCACCTGCCAAGCTTCAAGGAAGTGGCTGCATTTCTGCAGCAGAGGATTGGAGTTAGTGCCTTGGCACAACCAGATTCTTAGTGAGGTTTTCGATAGTCTGCAGTGGTGATGGAAGCAGGTTGTGTTACTGCTGTAATCCCTTACATGAAATTGTTTTGGTGCTTCACATTCAGCTGATGTTGTCAGGTGCTGCTTTTTGCAAGTTAACAGCCCTGTCCAAAGCTGGAATGAGAGGTTATTAAGGTAAAAAATACCAGTTACATGATTGAATACTCCTGTTGGAGTCCTGGAAAACAGCGGGGGATGGTGCTAAATGGCCTGTGCTGAAATTATTTCCTTGCAGGATTATTTCCACCAGCTCATTTGTGTCACAGAAAGGGAAGAGTTGATTGTTCTGAACCAAGCTGTAGGTGCCCGTGCTCTCCTGGGCTTCCCTGCCCAGCTCAGCTTCTCTGTCTGTCCAGTCAAGTGTAGCACCCAGAAGATGGTGCTGGTTCACCGCCTCGGTAACTGAGAGGCCAGCTACAGCATCAACACTCAGAGGTACAGCAGCTCGACATCATCTTTGTGCCAGACACTGCTGTATTGACAACATAGTTGGCCAAAAGTAACACAAAGGATCCAAGCAGAGCATCGGAGCTGCTGCATTGCAGCCAGAGCTGGAAATGTGTTTTCTGTTGTTTACAGTGTTTTAAGCATTGACAATGAAGTTTTATCCTGCAGTGATGTCTCCAACACAGCATCTTGCAGGACTGATGATTCTGTCAGATTGAAAGAGCAAACACAGGGATGCAACTTGATTGTCCTTGAGCTGTGTGAACTGCTGCATGGCAGACGACAGCTCTGGGAGCTCTGTTCACGTAGGCAAAATGTGGTGTTAAGAAATGAGTGAAATATGGCTGGTGAGAGAGACATTTAAGAATTGATCAGTAGCTATGTCTGTTCACAAGTACAACCAGAGACTGCAGATCAAGACAGCTGGTATTGAGGCCCTGACATGAACACTGTTGAGTCCAGGAGCTTTGTTTTCCAGTAGATTTGATCTGATCACTGAGACCAAAAAAGCTCTCAAGTGGAGATGAGCAGGCACTGGCTTCAAAGCTGCACTGCAGCCCCAAAACCAGAATGTTGATAAGAGCACGGGCAAAAGGAGCAGCAAATAGCTGGGGCAGGGGTTGGGCAGGACTTTTCTCTTTCATTTCATTATGAACTTTGGAAAGCTAGTTTGAAATTTCCACATGTAAGCAACATTTCATGCTAAGCAAGTTTTCCTCCCATTCATTCAGATTTCCTGTTAAATACTCAGAGGTTCCCGTGTTTCTGCTCTCTTTTTTTACGCTAAGTGTTCAGCAAAGTGTCCTAGTGACTTCTCCACTGGGGGCTTTCCTAACAGTTGAGTTTCTCTAATGTCCACCAATCTGCCGCCTGCCTGCACATCTATGCACGGATATATGTGAGACAGGAGCAATTTGGGGAATGTGTTAAATGGAACTGGGCATGTTTATAAGACAAAATGATAGAATTGCTTTGGTCAGAAGGGACCTCTGGAGATCATCGGAGCAAACACACTGCTCCAAGCAAGGCCAGGATCAGGTTTGCAAGTAACACAACAAGTAAGAAAGATCAATTGAAGTCAGTCTTCATCTTTCCTTCTCAAGGCTGTACAAACCCATTTATCTCAGCATCTCCCCGTGTGTCCTGTGCTCCAGCCCCTCCGGTCCTCTTCTGTAGAGTACTTTCTGTCCCATCAGCACCCAGCCTGTGCTGGAGGTTATTCCATCCCAGCTACAGTATTTCACGTTTTCCATCTCTGCACTATGTGAAGTTGCCATCAGGCTGTTTCTCCAGCCTGCCGTGGCCCCTCTCAATAGCAGCCCAACCTGGTGTGTTGACTACTCCCCCCAGTTTGGTGTCCTTCAATTTTGGAGTGTTTTCTCCTGCTGGCCAGGTCAGGATGTCCCTGTGCAGCTCAAGACTAGCACAACCTCTAAAATGAGGCCGTGGTGTGCCAGGAGCGGCTATTTCAGACAGTGCTGGGGACTGAATCATGTGTCCTTGCCTTGCACCAATGCTCTTCTTGCAGCCTGGGTGCCTCTGCACCCTCTGGCACACCTGCAAACTCTCACATTAGTGACTGAGTCTTGCCAGCAGCAATCAAGGATTGGTTCCTTACTTGTGCTGTGAGAAGTTGCTCAGGTACTTTCCACCCATCTCCCAGATGAGCCCTGGGCTTCTGGCAACACCAGCAGAAAAGAACTGGCCTCTGAGCTGGAATGACAAGTGGCTCAAGAATCAGACCAATACACCACAGGCTTTTAGATCATGAACTGGCAATTGTCTCATAGCAGAGAGGCCATTTCCCTCCTGCTATCAGGGGTTTCATTTCCCTGTTACAGAGGCTATAACCAAGGCTGCATCCTTATTAACAGCAGAGGCAGTGAAGACTGAGTTTACTGTCACCAGTTCTTTGAAATGACTTCCATAACAACGTGATGATTCATTATTCTCACAGCACATGCAAAACTTTGCTTTGGAAACAAAGGAGCTGTGTTCCCTGTTCTGGAGAGCTGGAAGTGTAAATAGGAGATGCAGTATTCAAGAGTTATGGCACAGGTGGTGGGGGAAAGGAGGACCAGCCCCTGAATTTCAGGGCTGGATTTGTCTGTTCTTGCTTAGCAGAGAATTTAGGCATGTTCAGTTCAATGTGTGCTTCACGTGTGCTGAGTAAGGATCACCCCCAGGCATATTCCTCTCACCCCAGCAGGAGTATGTAGATGTGGGGAAGGAACAGGAAGGTGGTAGGATGGGAGGTAGTGTTGAGTGTTGTCAGTGATTCCCCTTAATGAGAAGCTTTTCTGTTCTGGCAATAGAAAAGAGAAAACAATCCTGTGCATTTCCCACAACAGGCAATGATCCCAGCTACGCCCCAGCGAAGTGGATCAAGCCATTTCAACAAAAAGGACTTAATGGCTGTAAGAGCAATGGAAAAAACAATCTTGAGGAAAGAACCAATTGATCCACCCTCAATCCATCACCCTATTGAAATAGAAACCCTGCCAACTGTGGCACCCCGTATGCTGCTGCAAATTCCTCCAGCAATCTGTATCTCATTAGGAGAACTGAAGAACTGAACAAGACGGCCAATGGAAACCTGAAAGCAAAAATGGTGTGTTTTCTACGGATGAAGAGATATTTCCAGCTCACAGATAATGCTCACAGATAAGCACGCTGAAGAAGTTGAAGAATAGTCCGAAACTACATTCGGGAAACAGAAACGTCAGTGGAGTTACAGAGAACTCATCCCTTCTCGCCAGTGTGCGTCCCTCCTAGCAACACGTATCAGAGTCTGTTAATTTGAATGTGTGGATTTCTGTGTTGGATTGTTCAGCAGTGTAGCTGTTACTGACCTTTTATTGTAAGCTCATGGCCATGGGTAAAAACACTGATGTTTTCCTCATGCACCTTTAATTTTTGAAATGTGTTGCTGAAGTCTGGCTGGTGCAAAAAGAAAATGGGGGGAACTGTAGGTACAAATATGACTTGGACCAACCAGCAAGGTCCCTCCCTTGTTTCCCCATTGATTAGCTACTCCAAGATTTACAACTTCTCCAGCCGCCTAAAAATCCCCCCCACCCCCCCAGAGGATGGCTGGTTTTTGTATCCTATGGTCAATTCCCCCCCCCCAGCAGTCGTAAGATTTAAACTGTAATTAACACTTCAAACAAACAGATGTCAGTCGCTACACAGAGACAGAGAACAGCCCCAGGGCCAATTCACTGATTGACACCACACAGAAAGGGACAAGGCCAGGACTACCCCAATTCTTTGGCTTCATTTCTTTTCCAGTTCTGCAAAAACAACATCAGCGTTTCTCACAGCCACCAAAACCGCACATTTCCCCTCAAAACTCCACCAAGAAGCCATCTCTAGCGCCTCACGACGCCTGTGTCCTTTTTCGGGGGCTGCTCTCACCACACCCGGGTCCCTTTTCAGAAGCTCCTGACACCTCCCCGTGCCCCCACCCCCGGGCAGGCGACAAGAGGCCGAAGCCGCCCGAGTCGGGCCACCGCGGCCTCGCAGCGGGGGCAGGGGGCGCGGGGCACCATCAGACCCCTCCCCGCTCCCGGCAACGGCCGCCCCGGGCCCGCGCTCCTCTCGCGCGTGCGCCGAGGGCAACGTGACGCCGCCGCCGCCATCTTGGCTGAGGGCACAGGGGCCGGGCCGTCGCCTCTGCCCACGCTCCTCCCTTCCCGCGCTTCCAGCGGACACGGACCGCAGCCCGGCCCCGCCTCCCCCCGCCCTTTGCTGCAGGAGGGAGCGCTTGAGGATGACACCAGCCCCCCACCTCCCCCCGTTTTCCCCTGAGGCTGTCCGCTGGGCGGCCGCGGGACGACACCCGCCGCAAACCTTCGGCTGCCACCCCCGGCACTTCTGGGTCCCCTTTGGACACCCCACACCCTCCCCCAACACCAGTGAGGCTACTGGGAGGGGCCCGATCCAGCCCCGAGGAACCCCGATCCCGCCAGCGAGGGCCGCTGGCGAGGACTGGCAGCGCTGGCAGGGCCGTGCTTTCCCCTCCTGCTTTCCCCAGGGACGGCCCTTCTGGGCACCTCCCAGCCCAGGCGTCTCCCGCAGGCGCCAGAAAAGGCTGCGCCGAGCTGCACGAAGCTTTGCCCCTCCTCAGAGCCTCTGCAGATGCAGCCCTGGCGATGAGCCCAGCGGGAGAGGCTTGTCCCAGCTCTGCAAAGGCACCACGAGGACATGGGCACAAGTTGCCCCAGGGGAGCTTTAGATTGGACATCAGGGAGAACTTTTTAACCAAGCAGGAAGGTTATGAAGCACTGGAGAGGGCTGCCCAGGGATGTGGTGGAGTCCCCGTCCCTGGAGATACTCAAAAGCTGCCCACATGAGGTGCTGAGGGAGATGGTTTAGTTTAGTGATGGGCCTGGCAGCGTCAGGGGTTGGACTCGGTGAGCTTAAAGGGCTGCAAACCCATCACAAACACCCTTCTCATTCTCCTCTCCACTTTGCATTTCAAAGCTCCACCTGGCTTAAGGGCTACAAGCTGAGAGATACAAGGTGCACATGATGTAGAAGCTGTCAGTCGCAGGAGTTGCTGGCCCCTGACATGGAAATGCTGCCTGGCAGCTGCATCTGCTCACAGATGGGCATCTGGCTCAGCAGCATGATGAGCATGATGAGCATGATTCCTGCAGATGCAGTGAAAACAGAGCCACTTGCCCTTGAAGGAAGCGTCTGTGTGCATGGGGAGAACAACAAACAGACCTTCATGTACAGGAAAAAAAAGCTCACAACAACCCCATGGAAATTTGGTGACATTTCTTGGGAAAAACGAGGACACAAGAGGCCTCCAATTCGTAACTCCAGTTCAATACTTGCCAAGCTTTCTACGGTTGACGAGAGACCTCCAAAGGAACCGCAGAATCCATGACATGAAACTCCAGCGGGAAGACTCATTGATTTCCCATGAAACTTTGATTGCTCCTTGTTCAATTCCTTCCAGGAGAAATCTGTTCCTCCCCCATACACACACTGCTTGCGTCGTGTGTCATCTTGGTCTAAAAGAGAATGCTCTCCATCAACCGGATCAACACAAATGTCTGGACTTCAGTAAAGGCCTGAAACAATCATGACGGATGTCTTCTGGAGCTTTGACTCTGCTGGTCTGCTCAGTGGCCTATTCCAAACTGCAGTGCAGCCTCACTTGGCCAGGGAGTGTCTAAAATGAGGGCAAGAGCAGCGAAATGGGGGCATCGTGGCAACTTTGGGATCTGCTTAAAAATATTCTTGAAAACATTTCCAAAGATGCTGGTTGAGATCTTTCGTGTTTTTCATGGCAGCTTCTGCTGCAAATAGGTTTGGAAACACCTGGTGTTTCCAGGTAGAGAATTCTGGTCATTCCTGAAGGGAAATGGGTCCCAAATTGCTTTTGGGGTTTGGTTTTTTTTTTTTTTGGTAAATCTGGTATGCTGTCTGTGCTACAGTAACAGAGCTGCCCAGTGCATGGGTTCTCACAGCTGTACAGTTCTTGATAGGAAAAGGCGAACCAATCAAAACACTCCCAGACGCTGCAATCTTTGTTTTCCTGTGTGGGTGTATCTCTTTGGAACTGCTCACGTTGGTTCTTTCTTCACGGCTTCTCAGGCAGGATGCCTTGGCTCAGTTTCGAGTCGCTTTTGTATGAAAAACCCATTTCTTAAGGAAGGTCTTAACCGACAAACAGAAATAAACGTCAGCGTCATGACAAGGGAAGATACACCGGGTTTAATCTTCACAGTGTCCATTGGAGCAGAAATGGATGCCTCTGGTGCTTCTGTAGTATGACAGGAGAGCTGCGGGAGCTCCGGTCTCCGACACCGCGACTCACAGGCTGGTTCAGCAGGTTCCGCCCCCAACCGAGGAGAAGTGCCTTACCACTGCAGGGAACGTTGCGAGGAGCTGTAAGGGGCGCAGGCGATGGTCCTCCCTCGCTGCCGGCTGGAGTTCGATCAGCGTCCGATCCCGTCCGGTCTCACTCGCAAGGTCCCATCTGGGTCGCCAAAACTGTTGTCGGGTCCGCAATTGCGAAAAAGCTTCTCTACACAGGAATGCAGATCAGCAGAATAACTGTAGCCCTGGGAGACACAAGCTCCTCCAAACGTGCTTCGGCGTTAGTTACCATTGTCAAGGTTTTGATCCGCTTCAAACAAAGAACTACGTTTGCCAACAAAAGCATGCATCAAATGTCCGTCTCTTCGTTTGCCCTTTCCCGTGATTGGTTCCTAACTACTCTAAAATGTCTCAGTATCATAGCGATTGGTTAAGCACTAGTAAAACAAGATATCAGTCTGTTTGTTTTAGGAGCAGCTAGGGGAACAGCTAAGGTAACCTAACAAAGATATATACGAGGGTCTTGTCTGAACAGGTCCTTATCATGTGCGGTAAGCAACTCTTGCAGTTTGGTCATGCACTTAGGGCATGCAGGGGTGCAACTGGGAAGGCCGAGCCCTTCTAGAATTAAATGTAGCCAGGGATGGTAAGGACAGCAATGAGGCATTTTTCAAGTACATCGGCAGCAGAAGGATGGTGAGGGGGAATGTGGGCCCGCTGCTAAACGCTGAGGGTGCCCTGGTGTGTGAGGATGCAGAGGAGGCCGAAGTACTGAATGCCTTCTTTGCTTCAGTCTCTACAGCCAAGGCTGACCCTGGGGAAACCCAGTCCGGCAAGGATAACAGGATGGCCAGGACAGCAGAGGACTTGCCCTGGGTGGAAGAGGTTAAAGACTTGTTGGCCAAGCTTAAGGCTCGTAAGTCAGTGGGTCCTGATGGGATGCATCCTAGAGTGCTGAGAGAGCTGCTGATGTGACTGCTAAGCCTCTCTCTGTAATGTTTGAACAATCGTGGAGGACAGGTGAAGTGCCTGAGGGCTGGAGAAAGGCCAATGTCACGCCAGTCTTCAAAAAGGGCAAGAAGAACGACCCAGGAAACTCCAGGCCGGTCAGCCTCACCTCCGTCCCTGGAAAAGTGATGGAACAACTCATCCTGAATGTTATCACTGAATATATGAAGGATAAGATTGTTATCAGGGGGTGTCCACGTGGCTTCACCAAGGGGAAATCCTGTTTGACTAACCTGATATCCTTCTATGAGTGCAGAACCGGCTGGCTGGATGAGGGGAGAGCGGCGGATGTCATCTACCTTGACTTCAGCAAGGCTTTGGACACTGTCTGCCACTGTCTGCCACAACATCCTCATCAGAAAGCTCAGGCAGTGTGGCTGGGATGAGTGGACAGTGAGGTGGATGGAGAGCTGGCTGAATGACAGAGCCCAGAGGGTGGGGATCAATGGCACAGAGTCGAGTTGGAGGCCTGTGGCCAGTGGAGTTGCACAGGGATGGGTTCTGGGGCCAGTCTGGTTCAACATCTTCATCATCGACCTGGATGAGGGCACAGAGGGACCCTCAGCAAGTTCCCTGCTGGCACCAAAGTGCCAGCACTGGCTGATTCCCCAGAGGCTGTGCTGCCATTCGGCGGGATCTCGACCGGCTGGAGAGTTGGGCAAGGAGGAACCTCCTGAGGTTCAACAAGGACAAGGGCAGAGTCCTGCATCTGGGAAGGAGCACCAGGACAGGCTGGGGGTCGAACTGCTGAAGAGCAGCTGTGCAGAGACAGACCTGGGAGTCCTGGTTGATAATAAGCTAAATAGGAGCCAGCAATGTGCCCTCGTGGCCAAGAAGGCCAATGACATTCTGGGATGCATCAAGAAGAGTGTGGCCAGCAGGTCAAGGGAGGTTCTTCTCCCTCTCTACGCCCTACTGAGGCCTCATCTGGAGTACTGTGTCCAGTTCTGGGCTCCTCAGCTCAAGAGGGACAGGAGAGTCCAGCGCAGGGCCACCAAGATGATCAGGGGACTGGAACATCTTTCATACAAGGAAAGGCTGCGGGAGCTGGGGCTGTTTAGTCTGGAGAAGAGGAGACTGAGGGGGGATCTAATTAACATTTATAAATATCTAAAGGCCGGGTGTCAGGAGGTTGGGACATCCCTTCTTTCTATAGTAGATAATAACAGGACATGGGGTGATGGGATGAAGCTGGAACACAAAAAGTTCCACTTAAACATAAGAAAAAACGATGTCACTGTGAGGGTGACAGCGGGAGCAGCGGAACAGGCTGCCCAGGGGAGTTGTGGAGGCTCCTTCCTTGGAGGTCTTCAAGACCCGCCTGGACACGTTCCTGTGTGACCTGATCTAGGTGACCCTGCTTCTGCAGGGGGTTGGACTGCAGGGGATGATCTGTAAAGGTCCCTTCCAACCCCACCATTCTATGATTCTGTGATTCTATGGTCCTTCAATAAGTAATTTAAACTTACTGACCCACCCATGAGGTGACTAAACTATTTGCAAGCTCTAATTGATGAGACTATTAGCAAGTGTTTGACAAGTGCTCAGCTGGTTATTGTGGTGTTAGGTGATTGACTAAAAGGGTTTTGTATCTGCAACAGACCCACCAGGGGCAGTGGGGACCCCTGAGCCGGTGGCTCTGTGGTCTTTGTGTCCAGCTGAGCTTAAACCACTTCAGCCTGCAAAGCCTGTCCCTGGAGCTGCCCACAAAGCCTCCCCCAGCAATGAGCTGCCGTTTCTCTGCTGCCTGGGAGTTGTTTCTGGGCCGTGGAGGGCTGCGAGGTGCCGGCCCGGGGAGCTGCTTTGGGGTGGGGCTGGGCTGGGGCTGGTGTGAGGGGGAAACGGGGCCCCACGGGGCGTGGCAGCGTGTCACAGAGCCTCTGACGGGATGTGGGCGCTGGCGCTGCCGTGAGCACCCCAGAGTGCCCGGAGGAGGCGACAGGACAGGAGGGGACAGAGTGTGGCTGCCAGGAGCCCCTGTGCAGACACCTCGCTCCCCCTGACCCGCACCCACGGCACATTGCCCACAGTGTGTCTCAGCCCTCGAGGCCAGGCCTCAACAGGATGGCAGAGAGACCTCCCTGGTTGCCCAGGCTGGCCTGGATGGAGAAGAGAAAGGAGAAAGGCGCTGGGGCTGTTGCAGCAGGGCAGCCCAAAGTGGTGGAGAAGGTGCAGCCGCTGGAGGCGGGTGAGTGGCTGAGCTGGGCCCCAGCTCTGGTGGCCGCAGCCACCTGGGCCCTGTCCCTTCTCCCCTGGACATCCCCAGGGAAAGAAGGGACGGGGCTGTTCCCCACGGCCCGGCTCCATGCCCTGGGCACCCCCAGCCCCAGACTGCGGCCAGAGAGATGCGAGCCAGCGTCCCCAGAGCCCCTCAGCTCTGCCTGAGCTCGCTCTGTGCCCCATCCAGAGTGCAACCTGGTGGAAGAGCTGCGGCCCCCTGAATCTTTGCCCGATCCAGACCGGGACCTGCCAGAAGCAGAGCGGCCCAGCAAAGTGTCTGCTAAACACGTGCTGGGCAAGAGCTTTCAGGAGCTGAATCTTGAGGACCCACATGACGTGGTGGTGACCCTCTTGCACCATGCTCCATCGTGCAACAGGTAACAGGGCCCAGCCACCCCGAGAGCTCAGGGATCACCGGCTGTAGAGCCCATCCCATGGAGCTGCCAGGCACATGGAGGTTTGCAGGAGCTTCTTAGCCCCTCTGCTTGCCAGTGCTGGCCCGGCAGCCCCAGAGCCCACTGCCCTGCTCCTTCTCTGCCCCTTGAGGCCGCATTGCTTGGCTGTGGGCTGCCCGCCGGGACAGGCCGGCTGGGTGCTGCTGGCGAGGGGCAGTGGGCAGACGCCGGGCTGGTGACCGACCCCAGACCCCATGGTTGCCCAGGCCACGGGGCTGTGTCCGCCATCCCCCTAACACTGATCTCTGGGCCCGCAGAGATGCTGCAGCCATCTGGAGGGAGATCATCCCCAATGGCGAGACAGCAGAGAAGGTGCTGCGGGAGCTGCTCCATGTGCTGCAGGACTGGCCCCTGCACAGCACGTGCACCTCTGATGGGGGCACGAAGGACGTCTTTGCCCTGGCTGTGAGTTTCTGGCCCCTGGGCCCAGTCTCTGCAAGGGGCTCTGTCGGCACTGAGCACTGTCTCAGGCTGTTCTCTTTTCTGCAGGCAACCAGGGCACTGCTGGAGATCATCTGCAAGCCTGAGTACTTTATAAATGTGAGTGATCATTTCCCCCAACTCTTCCTGGCTCTGATCTTCCAAATTTTCTCCAGCACGGAGGAGCTGCCTGAGGACCTCGATACCCTCTGGCAGGGACGCCAGCAGGAAGACTGCCTTCCCACTGCTCCCAACAGGTGCCCCATGCCAGTCCCGTCATGCAGCCCACGGCCCGGAGCTGGGGCCAGGGCTCCCAGCGTGACCTGGGCTTTGCTCTGCACACAGGTTTGCGTTGCAGACCCTGAAAGAGCTGTTCTGCTGCCTGCGCTACGATAGGGTGGTGCTTCAAGTCGAGGAACAGGGTGGCTGGGAAGGACTCCTCAACCCTGAGTCCCGCCACTGTATGATGGGGCTGCTGGCCCGGTGAGAGACCCCTTCTCCCTGCTCCCCGCACCATTTCTCCCCTACAGACAGGGCAACTCCACAATCCCCTTGGTGGTGGCCGAGAGGGGTTTTTCACCGAGGGCTGGCCCAGCAGACTGCAAAAGCCTGGCAGAGGTGGGTGCACAGGAGCAGACGCCCCCCCAAAGCACCAGCATCCCGTCCTGTGGGGCCAGGGCTGAGGGCACAGGACAGGGGGTCTGTCCTGGGGCTGGGCAGGATGCAGCGAGGGTGAGAGACAGGGCAGGAAGGGTGCTTTTCCCCTCTCAGGCCCAAAAGGAGCCTGCTGGTCTTGGGCACTGCCTTCCTCCTGGCGAGGACTCCCTGTTGGGGAATGACCAGCCCTCGGTGAGCCAGTCCTGGGAGAGGTTTGCCTGCCCTGCTTGGGGTCAACGGTGCCTTACTCTCTCCTGCCAGAGAGATGCGTGGGATCTGGAAGAGCTCCCTCTACGACATTGCTCAGAGCCTGGTGGAGCTGCTCAGCAGGGAGCAGCCGCGCTGGGAGCTCCCTGCCATGGCGTTCCTGGCTGAGGTGAGGCTGGGCTGGGCTGGGCTGAGATGGGGGGGAGCACAGTCGGAGCCGGACACCCCCATCACTGCTCGGTGTGTTTCAGCTCCAGGCGTTCCCTGACATGAACCCATTGCACAAAGGCTTCCTGCAGCTGGCGCCAAGGTACCTGGTGAGCGAGAGCAGGCTGATGCGGTGCCTGGTGCTCAGAACCCTCATCGCCCTCTGCAACAAGCCCTCGGTGGTGAGCTGGGGGCAGCCGGCTGGAGCCGTGCTGGGGGTGTGGGGCTGGGTGAGGGATGCTGAGGGACACAGTAGCTGGGGCTTGGCTGGGTTTCGGGAGCTCTGGCAGCTGCTGCCAGCCCTCCTGCCTCCCTGCTGGCCTCCCCAAGTCCTTTGGGGATGGTCTTTGGCATCTGGATCCCGAGGCGGCAGCGTGGGATTGAACATCTGCAGTGGTTTGGGCAGGGCAGCTTTTCATGGCTTCGCCACAAGCATCGTGTTGCACACAGGCCAAAACATTGTGGATCCTGCAGAGATGGCTCATGGAGCTCCTGGAAGGTGCAGATGAGGAGGCGGTTGAAATGACCCTCTCTTTGCTCAGCAAGATGCTCGAGGCCACCACCACCCCAATTATCAACACCGTCACTCTGGAGCTTGCAGAGAGGCTCCGGCCGCTCTTTCACCACGTAAGGCTTTGTGCCTCCCACCTTGGGCACTGGCTGCTGCCAAGAAACTTTGTGCTCTGTGCCTTTTTAGACCCCTGCCCATGTGGGCCGGCAGCAGCCGGCGCTGAGATCTTGCCCTCTTCCTTCCCACCAGAACACCAGCCGTGTGCAGCTGCTCTCCCTTCAGCTCTTCCAGCGTGTGATGGAGGGGGTCAACCGAACGGGAAGGAAGCTGCTGAAGCCACAGGTGCACCAGAGCCTGATCCTGCTGCTCTGCCTCCTGCATGAGGAGAGCCAGGAGGTGGCAGAGGTGAGGATCTCTGGCCTGCCCGTGTCCCTGTGGAAGGTGCCTGGGGCCTGAGCTTTGCCCAGGTGAGGGGATGCAGGTCCTGTGCCCTGGGCAGCAGTACCATCTCCCTTCTCTGTGTCCCTGCAGGCCTCTCGGGTAACCCTGCTTGGAGCTGCCACCTTCCTGAAGAAGAGGAGGCTCCGACAGCTGCTGGAGAAGAGGCAGACATGGGCAGTGGGCGAGTACCTGGTAAGGATGGCCCCCAAGCCCCAGCCCCTGCCCGCTGCTGCAGCTTGTCCTGGGCACAGGGACCGTGCGGCCAGGGGGAGAGTCGGCACCAACTCTTCCCTTTGCCTCCTCTCCCTCTGCAGCTCTCAGAGTTCAGCAGCAGAGCTGGGCTGTATGCACAGGAGGCCGTGTGGTGCCTCTGCAGCCCGCAGCAGCCCGTGCGAGAGGCGGCCGTCAGGTTCCTGGGTGAGACACAGCCCCATCCCTCCCTGAGCCATTGCAGCTCGGCCCCAGCCCTGGCCCCGAGGCTGAGGAGCCCCGAGTGCCCGGTGCCTGGGGAAGAGCCTGGGCTCAGCCCTGCCAAGGGGAGGGGGGTTGGAGGCTGCGCTGCTGGGGCCATCGTGGGGCAGCTGTGACTGGCTCTGTGTTCCCAGGGCTGGCCGGGCGGCACCTGAGGGATCAGGAGGAGCAGCTCCAGGTCATCCATCAGGGTGAGTGAGGGCAGCGGAGTGTCGGTGGGGACTGGCAGGGAGGCTCTGGGCAGGGAGCTGCAACCCCTGGCCCACACTGGGAGAGCAGAGAGTGTGGGCGGAGCAGAGAGAGATGGCAGGGGCATGTGGGGTACTCATGGGCAGCACCTTCTGGCTCATCCCCTTGGCCCCTTTTCCCTGCAGGCCATGGGAAGAGGTGGAGGGCTGGCCCTGGCAGGAGGGATTTCTGGCGTGAAGCCAGGCTCTGATCTCAGCTCTGCTCTCCTCTGCTGCAGCCCTTCAACGCATGACCAGTGACAGCAGCTCCTCGGTCGCAAACCTGGCATCTCGAACCCAGCTCAGCCTAAGAGCAGCTTCCTCCAGACTCAGCCTGCGACAGCGGCTCAGCAGGGCCTGGAGCAGACGGTCTTCTCTCTGGACCCGACGGTCTTCTCTCTGGACCCAAGGCTGACTGGGAGCTGGAGCCCTGTGCAGAGCCCAGCCGGGATAATATTAAAAAGAGATCTTCCCTCTGCTCTGTGGAAAATCTTTCATCTGCCAGCAGTTTTCTTTGGTATCATTGCACAGTGGTTCCCTTTCTCCAACACCTTCGTCACAGAGGCGTTACCTCAGTCACTAATTGGCCAGGCCGGGGCCAGCTGTAGGTCCAGCTTACAACTGACTGGGCCTGGCCCTGGCAGCTACAGGGGAAGAAGCTTCTGGCATCTCTTTGTTCAAAGAAGCCACCCCTGTAGCCCCTCCCTACCAAAACCTGGCCCAGACAAAACCACTGTGGCACTGAACGGGGCCCAGCGCCTTCAGCGTGGCCGTGCAGGGTTTGGCCGCGACTGCACTGAAGGTGCTTCGTGCCCTTTGTGCACCCGTAACCGTGGCAGCTCGAGGCACCCAACGTGAGCGGACACAGCTCCGAACTGGGCATCGCTCAGAATCTCAGCCCAGCTTCTCTAAGGTCTCCCCACAGCCTTCTCTTTTCCTCAAGAACCCCAACTGCCCCTCTTCCCAGGAGTGGTGCTCCAGCTCTCGGATCACCTTCCTGGCCTCCTCTGGACTTGCTTGAACAGCTCCATGTCCTCCTTAGCTGGGTGCCCCACAGATGATGATTGATGTTCCAGCCTGAAGACACTCAGACTGCAGGGCAGCACCGAAGCACAGAGGTGGGCGCAGAAACACAGGCTTTCCAAAGAGAGCCTCCTGCTCCAAGACAGACACCAGGAGGGGTGACAGGAGTGCAGATGCAGTCACCAAAGTGCCAAGTAAGAGAGGACCAAAGCATCTGTATTCTTTCCTGGCCGTTTCTTGTCTGGGCACCAAAGGGCAGAGGCTGGGCCACCTCAGCGATGCGGCCGGGCCCTCCTGCGCTGCTGTCAGTGCCATCTGGCACCAGGACAGCTGAGTGTACAGTCGAGTGTTCGCCCCTCACCCCATGGGCATCCCTGTGTCGGGACAAGAAAGGTTCAGCCCTTTGATCCCAGCCGCGGCCAACCGGAGCTTCGTGTGGCACATATGGGGCCGGCCCCGAGGCCGAGCAGCCCCCGGCCCAGGCCTGCGACCCCTCCTCCCCCTCAGGTTTTGACATGGACATTTTACTGTCCCGAGGCTCATTTTCAGCGTCCAAAGCATCATTTCTAGGATCCAACTGGTCACGTTTAGGGTCCACATCTTCTCTTGAGTGTCCAAATCATCAGCTATATGGCCTAAGCCCCTCTGGTGGCACTCCAAGACCTCTTTCGATGGTCCATAGCATACCCGTGGTTGGTGGGTCCCTAGGCCAGCTCCCTGCCGCTGACCCCCAAATTCCACCAAGCCTCCCCTTTTCCTTCAAAATGCTGTCAAAATCCCACTTCTGCATCGAAGCTCCATCAAAACCCCACTTTTTCCCTCAAACCTGGATCAAAAGCCCACTTTTCCCACAAAACGCCACCTTTTGCCAAAAACTCCACCAACCCCCACACCCAGGACAAACCACCGCTGTGAGAAACAAAACAAGCTTTCTCGCCAAAGACTCAGGTCAGACTCTGCAGTGAAGCACTTTTATTAAGCGTTCTTGCTGGTGCTTGAACTGCAGCTTCTCCATTGCAATTTGGTGTGCAGCTTTGAGAACCTCCACCTGTTCCAACCACAAGGAATGTAGACCAGGACACACAATTAGACCTGTATTGCCACCCTGAGCAGCCAGTGCTGGAGAGCTCCAGTGAGCTGGAGAGAGTCAAGGGATCTCCCGAGCATGACTCTTGCAGCACTGTGCTCCTACTCTGCTTCTCAGCAGAACAGCACCCTGCCAAAGTCTGCTCTGCAAAGGGAACACTGGGGACACTGACGTCCAGGCTGTGCTCCTCCCGCAGCCACCCCTCCTGTGCCTGCAGCTCCTCCTCCTGCTGCCGCTCCTGAAGCAGACACAGCTTGTCCTCCCAGGCTGTTGCATCATGCTCCAGTGAGGGCTGTGGAGACCAGAGCATGCAGTCAGGCTCCCAACACTTCAGGAGCACCCAGTGGCATTGGGTCTGTTTGCACAGCCCTGAGCATGGTGGTTCTCAACGACTCTGGGGCTCCCAATGCTGTCCCAATTAATTTTTTTCCAAAATCCATTTATCCTGTGACTACTTCTTGGCTCAATATCTGACAAAACCCCCCGTGTTTTCTTGACCCTTTCTAGTAGGATCCGATTCTGCTCATCTGTTTCAGGACAGCAACAGCACAGAGGTAGAACCATGGGAAAAGCCACAAACTCCCTTGCCACTGGGCTCCAGAAGACACTCCAGCGCAGGGATGCAGCTCCCCCAGGATCCGGGCGCAGGGAGGAACTGCTCTTGTGGAAAAGAAGACAATCCCTTTAGTGTCCCTTTGCTTGTGCTACTCACCCACTTCATCCCTCAGCCCTGCAGGATCAACTCCCAACTCCTTTGTTCGTGAGGACATTTTCCTTCTGTTCAAGGAGAAAGAGAGAGAGAGAGAAATCTGTATCAGCAATCCCTGGGCCACGCCATCCGATTTGCACAGCCCCTGCCCATCCTTACGCCCTCCTCAGCACGGTGGGCAGAGCCACACAGACCCCAGCCATGGCTCCAGCCCGTTGCCCCTGCGCTGCTGGTGGCGCGGGGCCTGGGGAGGCGCAAGTACCCTCTGGCCCTCTGGTCCTGGCTCCGAACGCACGAAAACCACTTGGAGCAGCAGTTGCCCATCCTGAAGCTGGACTGAGGCTGGCGCAGCCGCCACCGGCCTCTGACAGAGTCCCTGGCATTGCCACCAACACAATGGCGGTTGCCAGGCAGGCAGGGCCAGAGCCCATGGGCTCCCTGATGCCTCCCAGGCACCGAGGTCACCAACTTCAGGAGGCACCCAACGAGGGCTGGGAATGGCCAGGGGGTCAAAAGGATAAAAATACAGCTGGGTTAACAGCAGCAGTTGGTTTCAGACTCACATCAGCGCACTCTAGTAAGGCAGCCTGGTATTTCAACACTAGGCTCAGTGGTAGCCGACAGGCCCCTTCCTGTTCCAGGACTGGAACCAATCTGGACCAGTCCTTTTTGGTTTTGGAGCTGTACTCTCAAGAGACTTGACCAAAGTCTCCTGGGGACCAGCCATGTCGCAAAGTGCAACCCAACAGGGACTCGTTCCAGATTCCCCTTGGCAGGCAGTGATGCCTCTGATCCTGACCCCCATTCACATACAGCGCCCAGACAACAAAAACAACTCCCATCCGCTGCAGAGGACATCTCCTGTGCCTGATGTAGACAGGCAAACACATTTAAAGCACACCTTTCAGAAGAGAAAAAGATCAAGGGTCTTCTGATCTGTGTCCTGGGCCGCGCTGCTTGCGGGTGCGGGCAGATCCAGCAGGGTCAATTCAGTGGGGACAAGTGGAATCATTCCATGAAGTCATTCATTTGTTCCAATTTGCACAGGGGGCTGAGGGATGTAAAGAGCAAAAATTAGAAACAGAGACAGCAAAAACCAAAACCGAGACGAAAGAACATGTCAAAAGCAAGGGCGCTCCTTAGAGGTGCCCAGTAAGATAAACATGAGGACTGTAAAAGCCATGGAGGGAAAGGGAAGAAGGAAACAAGTAAAAAGTAGAGACAGCAAACTGAAATGGACACAAGAATGAACATTTAACTTTGAGGAGATGATGTAAAGGCCAGACACACCCAAGAAATAAAGGGGACTGCAGAAAAGCAGGATTCAGGAAATGATTTCCAAAGAGTGGCAGTGCCCTAAAAAGACCTAGGAGGAAACTTGAAAATTGGGAGGCATTAAGGAAGAGGAAGAAATCAATACAAATAAAGCCGCAGAAGGGAAAAGAAAAGGCGTCACAAGAACATTTCAGAAGCAAAAGGCTTTTAGGGAAATAAAGGCCAAATTCTGGAATTGGAAAGCAGAGGTCAAACAGGAGGCAAAAAACCATTTTCAATGAGGGTAAAAAGGAAAGCAAATAGTGTAGGGTTTTGCTTTTAACCAAACAGGGAATACAATTAGGCACAGAATGAACATTTAGAAAGTGATGAGCTGACTGAGGAACGGATTTGGGAAATCAAGGGGGAAAAAGGAATTAACGTCAGGAAAATCAAAGATGCAGGAAAGGGATTTTCAAAGAGGCAGTAGTAAGAGAAAGCAAGAAGTCATTAACTGAAGAGGGTGACATAAAGGGCAGCAGAAGCCAGCATCAGTTCTTGCAGGTGCCGCTGAGCCGCGCAGCCCTCGGGCTGCAGTAGTGGCCGCTGACCATAGCACCAAGGGGCTCTGCTCACCCCCAACGGGGCTTCTTGGGGCTCATCCTGCCCCTCTGCATGTGAAATACAAATACAAATCGAGTCACTCAGGTGCCAAGCCACAGCTCTCCTTCCCATTTAGGAATGCCATTAAAGAAACCCCCCTCACATTAGGCCTCACATGGAAACCTGAACAGTTCCAGCTGCTTCACTGCTGCTGAACAGCCCCACCTCAAAGGGTTCTCATCAAATCCAAGGCCTCTCCATGGAAAGCTATTGAAATGACTGTCCACGCAGCCTGTCGCTAGCTGTTTCATCTGACAGAACTCTAGCACTGCTGCACAGACACTTCAGGCACAGCAAAATACACTCAATGCCAGTCCACTTGCCCCTGACTCAGCCCCGGGCACAGCAGCTCGCAGCCAAATGCACACACACACAGAGACTGACAGTCTCTGACTGACAGTGGAGTCAGCAGCTCCAGGAAAATGCAATGCATCTGCAACAAGATTTACCATTCAACTCTCTTGTCACCCCTCTACATAAAGTAGCTGAACTGACAAAAAGATGCATTCAGTCTGCTTTCTATTAGATCCTACGCTTAACCTTGAGCAGTCCTGAAGCTCTGACCTCAGACAGCCACCCCTGCTTTGCTAAACATCCAAATGCCCCCAGCTCTCGGGACCCTAAGCAGTTCTGACAGCTGCTGTTGCATATGGGCAGCTCCCAAGCAGCCATTTTCCCTTTTGTTTCTGTTTTCCCTTGTAACTCACCTACCTGTTCCTATAGGGTCAGGCTTGGCTTTCTATTCCACTTCCTCGTGTCCTCTCCATGGCTGCGTAGGTAGACCCACAGGATACTCTGCTGTGTGTACCCTGTTATCCCAAGTTATAGTCAGCTTGTGAGGCCTCTTTATAGAGTAACCAGAAAGATGAACTGTTTTGAGTGGGGCCTTGAGCAACAACAAGCTTTTCAACAAATTAAACAGGAAATAGCTCGTGCAGTCGCCCTTGGGCCCATCTGTACAGGACCAGATGTGCAAAACATCCTCTACACTGCCACTGGAGAGCATGTTCTCACCTGGAGCCTCTGGCAGAAAACACCTGAAGAAACCCAAGGTCGACCAAAAGGGTTTTGGAGCCGAGGATATCGAGGATCAGAAGCCCACTACACCCCAACTGAAAAAGAAATACTAGCAGCATATGAGGGACTTGCTTCAGAAGTCATTGGCACAGAAGCTCATCTCCTCTTGGCACCACGTCTGCCTGTGCTACACTGGATGTTCAAAGGGAAAATCCCTTCTATACATCACACAACCAGCGCTACGTGGAGTCAGGGGATGGCATTGATTACACAACCAGCTCAACTGGGGACATCGAATCACCCAGGAACTCTGGAAGAGATCATGGACTGGCCAGAAGGCAGAGACTTTGGAGCACTGCCTGAGGAAGTAGCTCATGCCCAAGAGGCACCACCGTATCAGAAGATGAGAGGCATTATGCTTTGTTTACTGATGGATCCTGCTGCATGGTAGGAAATCATCATAAGTGGAAAGCTGCTGTGTGGAGTCTCACACGACAAGTTGTTGAGGCCACTGAAGGAGAAGGTGAGTCGAGTCAGTTTGCTGAAGTGAAAGCCATCCAACTAGC
Organism: Colius striatus; assembly: GCF_028858725.1. Classification (NCBI taxonomy): domain Eukaryota; kingdom Metazoa; phylum Chordata; class Aves; order Coliiformes; family Coliidae; genus Colius; species Colius striatus. The sequence continues at coordinate 86,004 of NC_084781.1, forward strand.
TCTAGAGAACGACAGAAGTGACCAGTACTCTGTCTTTACACTGACTCCCGGATGGTGGCTAATGCCCTTTCTGCTTCTTTCTCAGTGACATGCAGGGACTGGAGGAGGTTGGGTAATGAGGTGGGATCCAGGTGTGAGTGGAGAATTCCAAAGCTGTAGAGAGAGGCCTCAGTGACCTTTTGGCTGGCATCTGGAAGCTCTCCACATGCTGTTTCCAGGCCATGTGCAACCCCCCTCAAGGAGCAGATGGCCAAACATACATCCCCTTATGGCTTTCTTACTGGGAGATTTCTCTGTACCCAACAGAAGCCACAGAGAAGCAGTGGATGGAAAAATTGATCATTTTCAGCTTCCTGGAGAAGAGCTGGTTGGGCAGCGAGAGGCTGCACCAGCGCTGCCCTGTCAGTTCCCCAGGCTGCAGGCTGGGGTTGGTGTTGGGGGCCTGCATTTGCTCAAGTAGAACACTGCAGGGCTGGAGCTCACAACCTCCTGGGGGGATCTGTCCCAAGGATGGACATGCCCAAAGCTGAAAGACAAGACCCCGCTGGGGAGCAGCTGAGCCTGGTCCTGCCCTACAGCTCTGGCCCCAAAAGGCACTCCACAGCACTGCTCCAGCCCCACTGCCCACCTGGAAATGCTCCTGCAGTGGCCATAGTCTCCTGTGCCTCCCCACAGGGCACCTGCCTCCTGCTTGTTCATGGCGTGCTCTCCTGCCCCTGCCTCACCCTGGCCCCAGCCCCACTGCAGGGAGCGATGAGGGGAGAATGGGGCTGGGCTGCTGGCTGGGCTGCTGTCACCTTGGTTCCTCTCCTCCCACTGCAGGCCTGTGAAGCTAATGTAATAAATGATAGTCAAAATTGTTATTGTTGAACAAATCAAGTAGGATTTAAATATATTATGCATATTGTTGTAAGCAGTAACTGCGTTTGTGCAAGTTTGATTATGTTTGGTAAAACCTTGTAATAGTAGTTAGGCCACCGCCTGGACGAAGCAACAGGGCCCCAACCAAGCCAGCACTCGGATGGTGCAACAGATAACAGAACTCCAGAGGCAGGAACGCCCAGCGACACCCAGCAACCAATCTGGAGCTGGTAGATGCGTGTGGACAGCGCATGGACACTGTTGACTAGCCAACCAGGGGCCAACTCGTCAGGGTGTCCCAGCACGTGAACGAGTGGATAACATATATAAGCACATACGAAAAGCTGAGGGTGTGTGCCGCTGGCAGAGCTGAGCTTCCCCCGGTCACCCAGCGCTGTTTTGCCTAATTACAGCTTGCTTTAATTTGTTAACTTTAATAAAACTGATTGATTGACTCAAAAAAACCACGACTATATTTATAACAAATTTGGTGCTGCTACTCGGATTAAGGATTTCTGGGAGGGACTCCTAAACTTCAGGGAGGCGCCCCATCCCGTTTTCAGACGGCCCTGGAGTGGACGGAGGATCGCCCTGAAACCTTAATCTCCGAACCCTAAATTTAGGTAATTAGGCAAAAGAATTGAACCCCGTAAATTTTTGTGCACGAAGAACCAGACGAAGATCCCAGGGAGGGTAAGTATAGAAAGCGATTCCGTTCGGTTGGGGTGGGTTTCCTGGAGTGTGCTTGAACGAGACGCCCCCCCTTGGGGAGGAAGCGAAGCGAGCGTGGACCCTGCCGTGAGGCAGGGCGGGACTCCCTTGTAGTGCAGTTCTCATTGCCCGCGAGGGCATGAGCCACGAACGAGGGGTGCGTGTGTGTGTGAAAGAAGGCACTCCAGAAGATGGGACAGAAGAAGAGCAAGCCTTCTGATCTCATGGGGAAGGGATCCAAGGAGAGGTTACCAGATATTCCCCGAGATTCCCCATTGGGCCTTATGCTCAAGAATTGGGAAGGTGCGCCTTGCACAAGAAACAAAAGTAGGGAGAAGATGGTTTATTATTGCATGCATGTCTGGGGAAACCAGCATATTAGATCAGATCATTTATTTTGGCCAATTTTTGGGTCATATGAGAGTTGGATTTGTCAGGCTCTAAACCTTTATGTAAATGATAAGGAGCCCTTTAATCCTGAGGAGGGCGAGTATGCGCGTTGTTGGCTACCTTCTGCTACTCGTGCTGGGATTTTCGCCTTAGGTGAAAATAAATCTGGCTGTAAGAAGAGGGTCCATGAGGAACCTCCACCCCCTCCCCCTCCCTATGATCCCCCACTGGTAGAAAATCCAAGACCCCCCTCTCCCCCTGTGCCTTCGGCCCCTGAGGAGGATCCCAATTCTTCGGGGTCAGTTGGAGGGACCCGAAGACTCACGAGGAGTCGGGCTAGACAGCAAACATCAGGAACAGGACAACAAGCATTATCAAAAACAGGGCTGTACCCGTTACGAGAAATAGCGATGGGAGGTCCACGACCCGGGATGGGATTTGTGTCAGTGCCTTTAAACTCGGGGGATGTAAGAGAGTTTAAGAAGGAAATGGGGAGTTTGTTAGAGGATCCCTTAGGAGTTTCGGAAAGGACAGACCAGTTTCTAGGACTTAACCTATATACCTGGGATAAACTGCAAGCTATTTTAGGGATACTATTTACCGCAGAAGAGCGGGAGATGATTTGGAGGGCTGGGATGAGTCTGGGACCAACAACGCCAACAGGGGCTGGGTGCTGACATTAAGTGGCCCCAGCAGCGCCCTAATTGGGATAATCAAAACTCGGAACACAGGGGCCATATGGGAGATCTCCGTACTATAATCGTACAAGGGATTAAGGAATCGGTCCCTCGAGGGCAGAACATAAATAAAGCCTTTAATGAACAACAAAAGAAAGATGAGACTCCCACAGAATGGTTAGAAAGATTAAGAAAGAGCTTGCAGCTTTACTCTGGGATAGACCCTACGACGCCGGTCGGGCAAGCTCTTTTAAAAACTCAATTTGTGGCAAGGTCATGGCCGGATATTAGAAAGAAGTTAGAAAAGTTGGAAGATTGGCAAGAGAAAGGGTTGGACGAGTTGCTAAGGGAAGCGCAGAAGGTTTATGTGAGGAGAGAGGAAGAGACCCAGAGGAGACAAGCTAAAATTTTAGTAGCGGCAGTTCGAGAAGGACAGAGGACGGCTCGGCAGAAGGGAGGGCCACCACGCATGGGTGGGAACGGGCCACCTCAGGGAAGCCAAGTCGGACCGAAGGATTTGAGAGAAATAGAACGTTTTTACTGCCAGAGGAAGGGACATATGCGTAGGAATTGTAGGAAACGTATACAGGATGAAAAGATGTATCTCGCGGAGTAGGGGTGTCAGGGGCTCTATCTGCTGGGGACTTCTGAAACAACAGAGCCCTTGATAAAATTGAAGTTAGGTCCCCAGCGTCAGGAAATGGAATTCCTGGTGGATTCGGGGGCAGAAAGATCTACTGTCCAAACTGTGCCCCGGGGATGCACCCCCTCCTCGGAGAAACTACAAGTAATAGGAGCAAAAGGAGAACCCTTTTTTGTACCCATAATTAAAGGAGTAGAAATAGAATCCCCATCCAGGATAGGGGTAGGGTCCTTTTTACGAGTACCTGAAGCCGAATATAATTTATTAGGAAGGGATTTAATCGTTGAATTAGGAATTAGTTTGGAGGTAAAAGATCAAGAATTGAAAGTGAAACTGTACGCTTTAACAACCGAAGATGAAGCTAAGATCAATCCTGAAGTATGGTACACTCCCGAGTCAGGGGGAAAATTATATATCCCACAGATTACAGTGACAATAACGAATCCGGAGGTACCGATACGTGTTAAACAATACCCTATATCACAGGATGGGAGACACGGGCTGCAACCTGTAATTGATCGTTTATTACAACAGGGGCTGCTGGAACCATGCATGTCGCCCCATAATACCCCCATATTGCCCGTAAAGAAATCAGATGGGTCCTATGGTTCGGTGCAAGACCTCTGTGAAGTAAATAAAGAAGGGTAACTAGGTTCCCAGTAGTGGCCAACCCTTACAATCTGATGAGCTAGTTGTCCCCAGAATTGTCCTGGTATCGTGTAATTGACCTAAAGGATGCCTTCTGGGCCTGTCCTTTGAGGGAAGGATGCCGTGACTGTTTTGCTTTTGAGTGGGAGAACCCTGATACCCATCGGAAACAACAACTTAGATGGACGGTTCTTCCACAGGGATTTACCGAGTCACCAACCCTCTTTGGACAGGCTCTGGAACAAGTCCTGGAGGATTTTGAACCGGAACCTGGAGTAGTTTCGGTACAATATGTAGATGACCTATTAATAGCTGGAAAAAAACAAGGTAATGTGCGAGGCACCAGCATTAAGTTATTAAATTTTTTGAGCCTAAAAGGTTTAAAGGTATCAAAATCTAAACTGCAATTTACCGAGGAAGAAGTAAAATATCTGGGGCACTGGCCGAGTAAAGGGACTAAGAGACTAGATCCAGAGCGAGTGAACGCTATTTTGTCCCTCCAGCCTCCCAAGAATAAAAGGCAAGTGCGACAACTTTTAGGTCTTTTTGGCTACTGTAGACAGTGGATTGAAAATTACAGCAGCAAGGTTAAGTTCTTATATCAGAAGCTAGTGGGGGAGGGTCTGATTAAATCGAATACAGAGGATGACGAGTAATTAGAGGATTTAAAAACTGATTTAGTAAATGCCTCAGTATTGAGTCTGGTGGATACCCGGAGGCCTTTCTATCTATTTGTTAACACGGAGGGTGGAACGGCCTTCGGGGTCCTAACGCAGGAATGGGCAGGTAACAAGAAACCCGTGGGGTATTATTCCAAGTTATTAGATCCAGTCAGTCATGGTTGACCTACTTGTTTACAGGCCATAGTTGCTACTGCCCTCTTAGTCGAGGAAGCTGTGAAAATAACTATGGGAGGAGAATTAAAGGTATACACCCCTCATAATATACGAGGGGTATTACAGCAGAAAGCTGATAAATGGATTACGGATGCCAGGTTACTGAAATATGAAGGGATCCTATTGCACTCTCCCAAGTTAGAGCTTGAAACCACTAATTTGCAAAATCCAGCCCAATTTTTGTATGGGGAACGGGGCGAATCTCCTTCCCATGATTGTATCAGGGTAATAGAATATCAAACCAAGATAAGGGAGGATTTAGAGGAAGAGGAGTTGTTATGCGGAGAAAAATTGTTCGTGGATGGATCATCTCGGATGGTGAACGGGAAAAGGAAGTCAGGATACGCTATAATAGACGGGAGCAATTGGACAATTAAGGAATCGGGCCCCCTTAACATAAGCTGGTCGGCACAAGCCTGCGAACTGTTCGCAGTATTGAGGACATTACAGTTGTTAAAAGATAAGAGAGGAACAATATTTACGGATTCTAAATATGCATTTGGGGTAGTTCACACGTTCGGAAAAATTTGGGAAGAGAGGGGCCTAATGAATTCTCAAGGTAAGGGATTAATACATGAGACCTTAATAAAGCAAACTTTGGAGGCATTAAGAGGGCCCAAACAAATTGCGGTAGTTTATGTAAAGGACCATCGAAAGGGAACCTCCACACAAATAAGAGGGAACAATTTAGCAGACAAGGAAGCTAAGAAAGCTGCGTTACTGGTGATAAAAGCAGTCGAACAAGATCCTGTACAAACGAAGTATGCTATGAAATTTACAAATCAGGAAAAAGGAAAATTGGAGCAAATGGGAGTAGTTGAACGAGAAGGAAAGTGGTGGTTACCTGATGAGAGAGAAATGCTCCCAAAAGGAGTAGCTTGGCGAGTTTTGAGAGAGTTTCATAGGCAAACCCACTGGGGGGTGCAGGCTCTGGTAGACCAATTTGCTAATAAATATATGACCCTGGGGGTGTATGATCTAGCAAAAAGAATCATTGGAGAATGTTTAACATGTCAAAAGATAAATAAACAGCGCCTTAGGGAAAGAGTCCCTGGGGGGAGGCAACTAGCCAAGAAGCCATTCGAAAGGATTCAGGTAGACTTTACGGAGTTACCGAAGGTAGGCAGATATAAGTATCTCCTAGTTTTTGTAGATCACCTAACTCACTTTGTTGAAGCCTTTCCAGTAGCTCGGGCCACTGCAAGGACGGTAGTAAAAATATTATTAGAGCATATCATACCTAGATATGGAGTCATGTCAGCTATCGATTCGGACAGAGGGCCCCATTTTACTTCCAAAATAATTAGAGAAACGTTAGAAGCTCTGGGAACCAAATGGGAGTATCACACTCCTTGGCACCCCCAGAGTTCAGGGAAAGTTGAAAGGATGAACGGGGAAATTAAACAGCACCTAGCCAAATTAATGATAGAGACCAAAATGAGCTGGGTGAAGTGTCTCCCCTTAGCCCTCTTGAACAACCAAGGGCTGATACAGGACTTTCCTCCTTTGAAATGTTATACGGAGTGCCCTATGATTTGGAGAAACCAATAGTACATCCTAAAGTGGAAGAAAAGATGTTACAAGAACACCTTATATAGCTCATGAAAAGGAGGCAAAAACTGTTAAAGCGAGGCCTGGTGGTTCAGAGACCACCTTTAGATATAGCAATATATAGTATTAAACCAGGAGATCAGGTACTCATAAAGACATGGAAGGAATCATCGTTAACCGCTCGCTGGGAGGGACCTTTCCTTGTTTTACTTACCACAGACACCGCAGTCTGCACCGCGGAAAGAGGTTGGACACGCGCTAGTCGGATAAAGGGTCCTGTCCTGCACACAGACTGGGAGGTCGCCGGGAAACCGGACGATTTGAAGGTGACTCTCAAGAGGAAACAAACACGTGACTCATAGCCCTGGACACTAGGCTTCTTATGGACAATTGTAAAGAATCATATAAGTCGCACATCGCATGTCATGTATGTAAGCAATGCAGTCTGTGGGTATGTCGCGTGTGTAACGGGTGCAGGATACAGCAGTGAAAAAGCTTGAAAGCTTTAACGAATACTGTAGAGGAGGTTGGTACAAAACGGTTCCACAATTAGAGGAGGAATTTAGGGATATAGAGTGTAGCAGACTATTTAGGTACCCTCTACACTATAAGTTCAGGCATTTGGGAGATAACCAAGAGAAAGTGTAAGAAGCGTTTTGGTAAGAAAAGATACAGGGAACATTCCAAACTTTGTGGGGATTCGGGACAGTGGCTAAGCCTTTGTATTCGAAAATAACCCTATTGGGTTGAGTATTGGAAAGTGGATTGTGGCAGAACAAGGAGAGAATTTAGGAGGCAATTCCCTGAAGACTACAACTGCTGCCGAGAAGATAACTCACCCAGCTATTCTAAAGCAACGGAATAGGCCCAGGGTAAGGCAGAGGGGTATCCTTGTGGGGATTGGCAAGTGCCTCTGAAAACTTCTAAAATAAAGCAGCTCCGTTAAGCAGAACAACCCTCAACAAAATGAAACTCCACTGGCTGATTTTCAGCCAACCAGGGGCTGGGTCGCTCTCCCTAATCCTCCTTACCTTACACCAACCTTTGGACCCTGTATCCTAAATCGATTTATTGAACTAATTAAGAGCCGTGTAGAGCAGGTACACCTTATGCTGCTACAGAAACGTGGTACTAATGAAGAAGCCGAAAGGACCTTATTAGCCCGAGACGCGGTAACTCGATTTGATCAACAAATAAATGAGTGAAAAGGAAAGGGGGGAATTGTAATAAGTAATGGTCAAAATTGTTATTGTTGAACAAATCAAGTGGGATTCAGTTGTATTATGCATATTGTTGTGAGCAATGACTGTGTTTGTGTAAGTCTTATTATGTGTTGTGGAACCTTGTAATAGTAGTTAAGTGGTTAAGCCAACACCTGGTCAGCGCTCGGAAGGTGCAACAAAATAGCGAAACTTCAAAGGCAGGAACACCCAGCAACATTTTTCACCAATCTGGAGCTGGTAGATGAGCAAGGACTACGCGTGGACACTGTCAACTGACCAACCAGGGGCCGATTCGTCGAAGTGTCCCAGCCCATGAAGGGGGGATAACATATATAAGGACATATGGAAAGTTGCGCGGGGGTGCCGTGGCGGAACTGTTGGACTTCCCCCGGTCACTCAGCGCTGTTTGCCCTTTTATCGCTTGCTACAATTGATTTAATAAAATTCTGTTTGGTTAAGAAAGCTTTAGAGGCTGATTCCTCTATAACAGGTGAGAGTGGGTGAGTGTGTTTTACATATGGGGCAGGGACAGGGGGAGTCTTTCAGCAGCAACCCTGCACTTGATCAGGGAGGGGCTCAGGTGGTCTCTCTACACAGTAAACACCTGAAGTGCAGCGCTGGTGTTCATGCACAATGCAGCCTTTCCCCATTGGTGTTATTTTACCCACTTTAACTTTGTACCTATTCACAGCAACAGCACAGCAGCCGTGTGTCAGCACAATGATTGAGGCATCCACTGTCTCCACGAGTTCCTCACAGCTCATTAGGGTGTCACAGAGGCCTGAGCAATTGCCAGACCAGGAGGAGGAACCTGACTTGTAGAGCTGCCTCTGAAGTGGCTGGAGGCCTCACCAGTGAAAGGGTTCTGATGTCCACTGTGCAAGTGTAGGTGCTTGAGCTGGAGGAGGAACACTCGATGTGGAGCTCACGTTGATGTGACAGTTCCTGAACCTTTTCCAGGGCTGGAGCAGGAACTTGGTGGAGCAAATTAAGAGAAGTTACAGCTTTTCCACACAGCTCTCTGACCTTATGAATGGCCTTTGTTGTGGACCAATGGCACAGACCTTAGTCAGCATTGCTGTGAAATTCCTCGAGAATAACCTTGGGCAGTTGATTTGAAGGCAATTGTCTGTCGATTCCTGATGTCACTGTGGTGCTCCAGGAATGCTCTTTAACACAGTCTGACATTCTGTCACAGTTCAGCCATCACCAGAAAACAACAGTTCCATTAGGATCTCACTATAGCCCACCCTTGCCTTAAAACCAGATGTACGACGTCCGAGTTCAACAGTGCTCTGTTGTCCAGGCAATGAGCAACTTTCTCGCATCAGGAACCCAAGAGTCCTAGTTCAGCTCTCAACTCCAAGTTTCCTTTGTGCCATCAGTCTCTTGCACCCAGAGGGAAGCCTACAAATTCCATGTCACTGCCATTTGTCAGCGCTGGGGTTTGATATTTCAGTGGTTGGTGTTTTCTCACTTGCTGTCCCGCCGTGTCTGCGACTGATGTTGATCTACTCTCGTAGCGTAGTATCAGATCAACCACGAGTGCCAATTGTTCCTTTATGGACATTAAGTCAGGTTTAAATAGTTCCTTATGTTTGTCCTTTATTCTCTAAATACCAACCAGTTCTTTTTGGCTTCCCCCGGCAAGATTTTACACAGGTTGTTGTGTCTTAATTCTGGCTTCCTTCACTGCAGGACAGCATCCAGTAATATGTGCAAGGATTCTTTTTCTGCCTGACAATGCCCACAGGATCGAATTTGTTTTTCTTGTCTACGCCTTGCCTCAGAATTGAGGAAGGATGTGAGGAGGATGACTGTCCATGCAATGACAGACATCGGGTGGCAGTAGCCCAGACGTCCTTGACCAATTGACCAATATCAATTGGAGAACGCTCCTGTCAGCTCTTCTCTGAAATGAAATGGATCAACATAAATGGATTTAACATAAAAAGAAATGCCTATTGTTATTAAGTGTAGGTGGAAAGGTTCCACCTTAACTACACAACGAAGTGACTCCAAATACCTGCAGAAGTCTTGAACAATGGAAGAAAATGAAAGGAGAAGTATGTTAATAGTGCTTTCTGTACTTTATGAGCCCCATGGTGTATGTTGGGATGAGTCCTTGAACATCAGATGAAGACAAAGTCTGAAGGAAATTGTTCGAGAAGTCCAAGTCAGGAGCAAAACTGCAAGTAGCATTAATGGGTCCCACTGAGGGCTGTTACTGACAAAGTCTCAGAGGGAGGGAACATCAGAGATGACTTCAGCCTGTTTCAAACATGGAGCCCCAGGGACACGTGGAGGGAGCCCAGAGGGGACCAAGAGGAAGGGAGGGAAGAGAAAAAGAGATTTAAAGCATCTTCTAGTAGGAGTGAGCCCTTTTGCTCTCAAGAAGGAGATGTGTGGGTCGAGGCTCCTCCCAGCTGCAGATAACCCAGGAAATTTCTGAGAGCATTTTTCAAGGGGAAGGTGAAGATGACTGGAAAGAGAAGGAGCTTTCCTGAGTCTGTGTTTTCCTTTTCTTAGTCTTGAAAATTTTCAAGGAACAAATGGAAAAGTATCTCTCTTGCTTGAATAAGTCACTGAGACTCTTGAGGTTTTACATGAAGTGATTGTTATGTCTGCTACAAACCTTCTAAAGAGCCTTCAGCCTCTGCTCTGCCCACGGACAGCAGCAGCATAACCTGTGCTGCCCTTTGCACTGCACACAGGAGTGTGTGCCCAGGCAGTGCCCTGACAACAAGCAGGTTACTGTAGGGCCCAGGTGAGTGCACAGAGCTGGGGATGGGCTCTGGGAGTGCTGGCAGGGAATAACAAGGGGCAGGGAGACACCTCTCCAGAAGAACAGCTCCAGGCAGCAGAGAGATGATCAGGGAGTGAGAAGAAACTAATCCAGAACTGTGGTGAGATGGAAAATTTGGAAAGTTCAATCTGCTGTTGTCTGTGCTCCGCTGGTGTTAATTCTTCTCTTCTGGCTGTGGGGCTCTCTGGGGATGGGAGTTGCAGCCACCGAGTCAGACATTGGTCCTGGGGTTCCTCCATGCAGCTGTGCCCATGGGAATGAAGTGTCCAAGCTTTCCTCTGAGCTGGGAGAGCAGATGCTGACAAACCCTTCTGTGTTGGGAGGGGTTTAGTGTGACAAGTTGTGAATATCAGCCCCGTCCCCCTGACACTTTCCCATATGCCCTTGGCAGCAGGGCAGGGATGGCTGCTCAAAAGCCCACGGGCACAGACCTGGCTGCTCATGGCACATTCTGCCAGCACAGAAAATGGAGCTCAGGTCAGTGACCTAATGAAGGTTTCTGCCAAAGGAAAAAATGATTCACCTGTTGCAGTGGGACAGTATACAAAAATGGGCTTAGGTTTTGGTGAAAAAATCCTTCCAACACTTGTCACTGTCTTTTCCTTTATCAGCACTGTCTGGTGCTCAGAGGCAGCAGATGTCCAACAGCAGCTCCATCAGCCAGTTCCTGCTCCTGCCCTTCGCAGACAGGCGGGAGCTGCAGCTGCTGCACTTTGGGCTCTTCCTGGGCATCTCCCTGGCTGCCCTCCTGGCCAACGGCCTCATCATCAGCGCTGTAGCCTGTGACCACCGCCTGCACACTCCCATGTACTTCTTCCTCCTTAACCTCTCCCTCATGGACCTGGGCTCCATCTCCACTATTGTCCCCAAAGCCATGGCCAGTTCCCTCTGGGACACCAGGGTCATCTCCTACTTGGGTTGTGCTGTACAGCTCTTTTTCTTCATCTTCTTGATCTCAGCAGAGTATTTTCTCCTCACCGTCATGTGCTACGACCGCTACGTTGCCATCTGCAAACCCCTGCACTACGGGCCCCTCCTGGCCAGCAGAGTCTGTGTGCACATGGCAGCAGCTGCCTGGGGCTCTGGGTTTCTCAATGCTTTGCTGCACACAGCCAATACATTTTCATTGCCCCTGTGCAAGGGCAATGCTGTGGGACAGTTCTTCTGTGAAATCCCACAGATCATCAAGCTGTCCTGCTCACACACCTACCTCAGGGAAGTTGGACTTCTGGCAGTTAGTGCTTCTTTAGCTTTTGGCTGTTTTGTGTTCATTGTAGTGTCCTACGTGCAGATCTTCAGGGCTGTGCTGAGGATCCCCTCTGAGCAGGGACGGCACAAAGCCTTTTCCACGTGCCTTCCTCACTTGGCTGTGGTCTCCCTGTTTCTCAGCACTGACATATTTTCCCATTTGAAGCCCCCCTCCATCTCCTCCCCATCCCTGGATCTGGTGGTTGCAGTTCTGTATTCAGTGGTGCCTCCAGCAGTGAATCCCCTCATCTACAGCCTGAGGAACCAGGAGATCAAGGATGCCCTTGGGAAAGTGCTGCAGAAGATCCTGTTTCACCATGAATAGAACCATAGAATCATTATGGTTGGAAAATACCTATCAGATCATGAAGTCCAAGCTCTCCCCTCATCCTTCCAAGCCCATCACTAACTCATGGCCCTCAGCACCTCAGATCTATGGCTTTGCAATATCTCCGCAGATGGGCACTCGCCCAGCTCCTTGGACAGCCTGGGACAGGGCCTGACAACCCTCTCAGGTAAAAAGTTCTTCCTCATCTTCAGCCTAAGCCTCTCCTGGTGCAACTTGAGTCCATTTCCTCTTGTCTATAATGTATTAATGGAGAGCTCTATGCCCACCTCACTACAGCACCCTTTCACGTATTTGCAGAGAATAATCCTGCCTCCTGTCAGTCTCCTCTTCTTTAGGCCAAATAACCTCTGTTCCCTCAGCCACTCCACGTCAGACTTGTGCTCCAATCCCTTCCCCAGCTCTCATGGTCATCTACGGAAACACTGCAGCCCCTCAGTGTCCCTGTGGCAGTGAGTGAGAGGTCCAACACTGAACACAGCCCTGGAGCTGCAGCCTCCCCAGGGCCCAGCAGAGGGGACAATCCCTGCCCTGGGCCTGCTGACACACTGTCATGGTTTGCCATGACAGCCTTTTCTGGTAAGGAGGAAGGGGCTGTGAAGATGGCTGTAACAAGTTGCTTGAAACTGTCCCCAGCTCTGAGCCAGACCCACTGCTGGGGCTGAGCCAATGAGATGCCTCCAGAATCACTTTTTAAGACGAAGCCAGAAGAGGAGGCTTCTTCTTCCTTCTACTTGTTTCTTCCTTCTTCTGTCCCTTCTTCTCCAACTGCTGTAGGAGAAGGAGTAGGAACAGTGAGAGAAACAAGCATGCAGACTCCAAGACCAGTGAGGGAAGAGAGATGTGCTGTAGCAGAGACTCCCGTGCATCCTGCAGAGAGGGCTGGTGAAGCTGAGATCTGTTTGCAATTTGCTAAAGACCCTGCATCAGGGGCAGTGGCTCAGTTCACTAAAGACCCCGCACCAGAGGCAGTGACTATGGCCAGATGAGGCCGTGTCCTGTGTGAGGGCCCCTGTATGGGCAGAAGCCGCAGCTGCTGGGAACAACCCACAGCAGAGCAGTTCGTTCAGGACTGTGTCCCAGGGGAGAGACCCTGTATCGAAGCAGGGGAAGGATGCCAGGAGTCATCCTCCTCTGAGCAGACAGAAGTGGCAGAGCCCATCTGTGAGAGACTGAGCACATCCCCCATTCCCTGTCCCCCTGAGCTGCTGAGGGGGGAGGAGGGAGAGATCTGGGGAGCAGCGAGCTGGGCCCAGGAATGAAGGAGGGCTGGGGGAGGGAGATCTTAAACTGCTGGTTGTCATTTTCTCATCATCCTGCTCCCTTTTTGCTTTTGTTCCGTTCTGTTTCTTGTAGAATAAACTTTCCTCCTTTCCTGTCTCAGAGCACTGGAGTCTGTTTTGCCTGGAACCGTCACTGGCAGCGAGCTCTCCCTGCCCTTGTCTCCATCCACAACAACCCTGGTGATCTTTTTACTCCCATTTCACTGGGGCCTCTGCCATCCTAACGAGGGTGGGAGTGAATGGGGGCACGGAGCGAGAGACTGTCGTGGTGCTTCATTGCTGGCTGGGCACAACCACGACACACACCAGTGCTGATCCAAGCCAGGATGCCACTGGCCTTCTTGTCCACCCGGGCTTGCTGCTGGCTCATGTTCAGATGCTGTCAATTAACACCCTCAGGGCCTTTTCTGCTGGTCAGCTTTCCAGACACACATCCTGAAGCCTCGAGCGATGCCTGGGGCTGGTGTGACCCAAGTTCAAGACCTGACCCTTGGCTTTGTTAAATCTCATTCACCTGGCCTTGACCCATGGCTCCAGCCTGGCTGGAGCCCTCTGGACAGCTTTCCTGTCCTCAAGGAGATGTATGGTGCTATACAGCTTGGTGTCATCAGCAAACTGACTGGGGTTGCTCTCGATCCCCTCATCTACACCATTGATAAAGACAGTAAAGAGAACAGGCCTCAGCACTGAACCCTGTTCTCAGCATTTATCTGAGGCCACGAGTCTGTTTTATTCTCTTCTGAAAATCATACTTTCACCTATTTTCCCTGGGCTCATACTGCTTCTCTTGAGTTTTATCTGGTTGTGTTTGACCCCACCACAGCACTTTGTCAGATGTGACCTGTCCAATAGCAACTCCTCGATAAAAGCAGATGTGTCAGGTGCCGTGCCCCAAGACTGGGCTCTTCCTTCACAGTTCCTTCCAACAAATGTCTATGGAATTGCTGTTATACAGGGTCCTTTCTCCTTGTGTGTTCTCCCTGTGTTTGGGGATAAGCTCACGGTACCTTTGGGCTCAATTGCACCAAATGTTCTGGTTTTAGAGACTCTCTTCTTGGTGTCTAATGGCCATGGAGATGTTGCAGGGGCTCCCCATTGGCTCCTCAGGGACTGGCTGCTTCACGTATGCCCAGACTGATGGCATAGACAGATGTCTCTGTGAATGGACTTGGAGGGGCCAGGAGAGGATGGAGACTCACTGTGTGCCCTGGGCTGGGAGTGAAGACTCAGAGGTGAAACGCTCTCAAAAGTGATGTCTCCCAGAAGGAAAGTGCTACATGGAGATATCTCCAAACAAGAACTCTGCAGTGCTACTAGAGTAAGTGGGGAGCAATAGGTAGAGAGGAGGATGACTGGAGAGATGTGGGAGCTGCCTGAGGAGGCCCAGGACTATCGATCTGTCCTGGGTAGTGTGACTGGTGGCAGCAGAAAAGGGAGGAATTACTGTCAGAATTGAGGATCATCTGCAATATGAACACAGGAGAACCTGAGATGGACTAGTCTCTGTTTCCTCATGCTCCATTACCAGCCCTAGGGTTGATGGGGAAGCTGACCTCCTTCTCTGCCCTCTGGGAGCTGCTGTGCCCTTCAGAGGCGCTTTGGGGCGAGTGCCCAAAGCTCTCAGCACCCTGCGCTGGACAGCGCCAAGAAGAGCAGCCAGAATGTTCATGGCTCAGAGCCAGGGCTCAAGGGGCAGACAGCTTGGCCCCAAAGATGCAGGAGAGAAGGGCCTGGTCTGTGCCATATTCCCTGGACACCCTGGGGAAGCTGCCCCAGGAAAATTGTCCCAGACCAGCCCCAGACACCGGCCATTTCCATCTCTGGCTGTACACCCCAGCCCTGAGGGGGGACCTTTGCTGCATGGTCTCCTCCATCCTTCTCGAGAGCTCAATGAAAGCCAACTTCTCTGCCATTAATGACAAAAAGGAAAGTAGTTTCCTGCTGACTGTTTTAATACACCAGGTCCCACAGTTCTTGCCATAGCTGGTCTCTCAAACAAGCCCTTTCTCAGACACCTCCAGCTCCATCAGGTGCTCATGGCCTTGTCTCCACCAATACTGAAAATCCCCATTGCTTGGGATCCCACCAGCTGCTCTGGGGCTTTGCTCCAGTCTTGAATTCTGAGGCATGTCTCTAAAACCCATCTCTCTCCACTTCTCCTTGTCCATAACGTGCTCCAGGACCCAACCATCCTTCTGGCCTCTGCAGGACTTGCTCCTATCTCTCAGGCTCTCTCTTGTGCTGGAAGCCCCAGACTGGACACAGTGGTCCTGATGTGCTCCTGTGCTGGGTGACCTGTTAGCAAAAGCCAGCCAGACACCCAGCTGCTCATCATCAATGGGTCCAAGGGAGAAAAACAACCAGAAATGCTCATGGATGAAGAGAAAGAAAAGGAGATCACTTGTCAATCATGGGCAGAAAGTTGTTGACATCAGGATGACCAATTGACCTTTTTACCAATTTGTTTTCAAAAATGGATTTTGAGAAATGATGACAAAAAGATTTGTGACCATTCTCCCTCCCTTCAACTTTTTCCAGACTCAGGTTACTCTTTTGTTCTCAACTTCTCCACCCACTCAAGCCCAAGACAAGCAGAGGGGGCTGGCGACTGCGGTGGTTACAATCAGTACAGCACGTCTCTGCCACTGCTTCTTCCTTTTGTGAACTCAGATATAAATTCTCTCTGTAGTTGCTACCAGTAACTGAGCAACGTGGTCTGACCTCAGAGATGAGCCTGCTTGGAACTGAGTGTTGGACTTGAGACCTCCTGAGCCCCCTTCTACCCTGAAATGTCCTATGAGCCTATGATGTAGAGACCCTCACCTCCAGCTTCATCCTGTCTTGTAGAGCATGTGGCAAGGAGCAGGCTCTTAGAAAGGCTGGTTGGGAAGAGACTCTTGGTGACTGTAGTCCACATTCCAGCTTGGCTTTGACTTGGAAAACCTGAAACCTGGAGGGCTCCAAAGGTGGTGAGTACAGCAATGCTCCTTGTCCATTCTGTTTTTCCTGAGGTTCAGCCTGAAGATCTCAAGAGGCAGTTTGAAGTTGTGTTCTCAGTCATACCAGATGTGTTTAAGACTCCTGCAGCTCGTGTTTTACACCCCTCACTCCATCTTGGCAGATTTCATCTGCCTGCTCTCCATTGTCCTTTTGACACACAAGCCCACTGGCTCATGGGGCAGCCATCATGACTCCCAGGACACTCCTCAGCTGCTATGGTCACTGTCCACACAGTGAAGCTGAGGTTCTGATCTTGGCTGTTCAGGGGCACCTGAAACAGCTCTTCACCTGCAAAAGACTAATTGAGGTGGGACAAGGCAGTTGAACTTATCCTGACCATCTTTACATCTGGCTTCCTGCTGTGGCCATGGGGAACCTGAGTGCTTTCTCTGAAATGATGGAGAGAAAACTGCACTAAAATCATCAAGAGAAATAATCTAGTTCTGTGGCTTTCCAGAGGCCTTTCCTGTGCTGCTGCCAGGCCCTGGGGCCTGTTCCTGCCAGAACAGCAGGAGCTGGGTGTCTCCTGATGGCCCTGGTGCATGGGAAGGCCTTTGAGCTGGGCCAGGCTGGGGCACACAGGCAGCTCATCCTTGGTGCCATGCAGGATGTATTTGGGGAAGAGTCTCCTCTCCAGCTGCAGCTGGTTCTGGAGGTGTTGGATGCAGGTGGACTGGTGACCTTCCTTCCGCCAGGGCATCGTGCTGAGGAGATCCTGGAGCTTGCTTTGGGCCTCCCTGCTGCCTCTGCTGGGCTTCATGTTCTCCTTGGCCAGTTGACCCTGCAGGTCCCTTGCCTGGTGACTGTTCTTGGTGTGCTCCTGGCGCAGCAGCTCCTGTGTCTCTCGGACCTCGGCCTCCTTCCAGCACAGCAGCCCTGGGCCTCGGCCTCCTGCTGCTGATGGTTCAGCTCCTACAGCCGCTGCAGCTCCAGAATCCATCTCTGCTCCAACTCAGGTTGGAGCCACTTGGACAGGAGCTGCTGCTCCTTCACCAAAGCCACCTTCAGCTCCCGGGTTTCAGCATCCAGGTCACAGCTCAGCTCTTGCTGCAGAGAAGTTCTTGCTGCAGCTCAGCCCACAGGGCTTCCAGCTCCCACCTCTGCTGCTCCTTCTGCGTGAGGCTGCCAGGGACTTGTGAAAACCACTGGCATGATCCACGACTGTATCGTCAAAGGGATGGTTGAACAGTGAAGAACCAGCAGAGTCTGAACATGAAAGAAGACGTGGAGACCCTAGTGGGATGTACTTGGCCTTCAAGACCTGCCAGGTATCTACTGGATAGAGAAGGAACCGACCTTGTGTCACAGTGGTGGTGGGATTCTGTCACTGGCCCAAAGGCACTGACTTTGTAGACATACCCTGAGTGGTGCAGGAGAACACTGATGGAGAACTGAGAGACGTGACTCTCCCTGTGCCTCATGACTCCATTTGCTCAGCTGAACACATCTAGAGGCTTCCCTGGCCATGGAGAACAGTCACAGGTTCAACTGCGCTACACGTGGGCACCTTCTGGCATGTCAGTGGGCCAAAGTAATGTCCCATGAGCCTGGAAGAACATGCCCAAAATCCTGACTGGTCACTAGGAATGGCTGCATTAGAGTCTGCAGTTACCAGCATGCATCTTGGTCTCTTCTGACACCAGATATGTCCCCAGGAATCTGTGTTTGAGCATCTGACTGCTGCCCTCCACCTCCAGCAATGAGCAAGGGAGCTGACATAAGGAGGTCATGATCAGGAGGCAATTTAACAGCATCACAGAATTGTTTAGGCTAGAAAAGACTGTTGAGTCCAAACTTTCCTACAGCACTGCAACATCCAGCACTGTTCAGAACTACATATACACATCATTGCAATATCTCCTGGGAGGGAGACTCCACCACTGGGCAGCCTGTGCCAGTGCCTGGCAACCCTTTCACTGAAGACACTTTTATGATCTATATCTCTGATATATAGGTCTCTAAGGCAGAGAGGTGGGAGCTGGTGCACAGGAGCTGTATCCTGCACCTCCAGTCTTCAGTGGAGGGAAAAGGGTGCAAATCCCCAGTGGCCTCAGAAATGGGCAAGGAGGTGAGGAGGAAGGCTGTCCATACAGTGCCACACCTCAAGAGACTACTTTCAGTCTTGTCAAGGCCTTTTTAGGAGACACTCTGAACCAATATCAATTGTGAAATGTTTGCATTATCTCATGGTTTTTATGAAGTTCACTTGGAAATCTTCCTCCTTAACTGTACAATGAAATGACTCCAATTCCCTGCACAAGCCTTGAACACTTGAAGAAAATTGAAGGACGAAAAAGAGCTCATTAGGGCTTACTCTAACGAGCTCCACGTTGTACGTGGGGCTGAGTCCTCCAACCTCCAAGGATGAAGGAGTCTTGAAAAAATTGCTCAAGGAGTCCATGTCAGAAGCAAAACCGTAAGTACCATGAAGCATTAATGGGTCCCACTGAGGGCTGTTACTGACAAAGCCTCTCCAGGGACTCGTTTGGGCAAGGAACTGGAGGCCATGGTTGCAGGGAGCCAAGGCCCTGTGCAGGTGGCTCTGATGCTGAGAGAGAAGGAAACTGGAAAAGAATAAACTGAGAACCTCAAAACAAAGTTTCTCCTTTTTTCCCTCCTGGTCTTGGACCCAACTCTGTCTCCTTTGGGAGAAATGTGGGTGCTGGAAAGAAGCTGAGGGAGGGAACCTCAGGGGTAACTTCATCCTGTTTTAAAGTTGGAGCTCCAGGGACTCCTGGACAAAGCCCAAAAGGGACAGAGAGGAGAGGAGTGTAGTGGGAGAAGGGTTAAAAGCATTTCCCGGCAGGGCAGGATCCTTTTGCTGTTAAGAGGGTGCTGTGTGGGTCAGGGCTGCTCCCAGCTGCAGATCACCCCCAGGGACATTGCTGAGGGCACTTTTCAGAGGAACATGAAGGCAGGGACTACTGTGAAGAGAATGACCTATCCTGAGGCTGTGTTTTCAGTTTCCTATGCATAGGAAATTTAGGGGCAGAAATGGACAAGGAGCTCTCATGCTTGAAAAAGTCACTGAGAGTCCTGATCTGTAACATGGAGTGACCAGTAGGTCTGTTTAGAGCCTGCTAAAGTGCCTTCAGCCTCTGCTCTGCCTATGGACAGCAGCAGCATCACCTGTGCTGGACCCATGCGGGTTCTTCTGAGCCGCCCTTCTGAGGGGCAGGGAAACACCTCCCACCAGGCAGCTGGGACGTGAGAAAAAACTAATCCCAGGTATGTTGTTGGAGGGAGAAAGAAAAACCTCTGTATCACCCCCTTCAATGCAGAGCCTTCCTCTGAGAAATTCCCCTCTCCCACCCAGCAAAGCCTCTGCTCTCAGGGCTGTGTGGGACAAAGCATGAACAACCTCCTCTTTGGCCAGAGCTCCAGGAAAGCCCTGCTGCAGCTCTGCAGCCACGGGTTCTGTTACCTCTGCAGAGCACAGGGACTAAGAGCAGCTGCCTGAGATGTTGGTGTCTGGGAGGTGCTAGCACAGCAGGGTAAGGGTCCTACTTGCCTCTCTCAGCCAGATCCTCATTGTGGTTTGCCTTGATTCTCCACTCTGATTCTGTTATTATTCTCTTGTTCTGGCTGTGGGGCTCTCTGGGGATGGGAGTTGCAGCCACCGAGTCAGACACTGGTCCTGGGGTTCCTCCATGCAGCTGTGCCCATGGGAATGAAGTGTCCAAGCTTTCCTCTGAGCTGGGAGAGCAGATGCTGACAAACCCTTCTGTGTTGGGAGGGGTTTAGTGTGACAAGTTGTGAATATCAGCCCCGTCCCCCTGACACTTTTCCATGTCCCCACGGTAGCAGGGCAGGGATGGCTGCTCAAAATCCCACGGGCACAGACCTGGCTGCTCATGGAACACTTGGCCAGTACAGAATGAAGCTCAGGTCAATGGCCTAAATGAAGGCATGAGAAGGAAAAATGATTCACCTGTTGCAGTGGGACAGTATACAAGAATGGGCTTGGGCTTTGCTGAACTAATCCCACACATCACTGTCTTTTCCTTTATCAGCACTGTCTGGTGCTCAGAGGCAGCAGATGTCCAACAGCAGCTCCATCAGCCAGTTCCTGCTCCTGCCCTTCGCAGACAGGTGGGAGCTGCAGCTGCTGCACTTTGGGCTCTTCCTGGGCATCTCCCTGGCTGCCCTCCTGGCCAACGGCCTCATCATCAGCGCTGTAGCCTGTGACCACCGCCTCCACACCCCCATGTACTTCTTCCTCCTCAGCCTCTCCCTCATGGACCTGGGCTCCATCTCCCCCACTGTCCCCAAAGCCATGGACAGTTCCCTCTGGGACACCAGGGTCATCTCCTACTTGGGTTGTCCTGTACAGCTCTTTTTCTTCATCTTCTCGATCTCAGCAGATCTCAGTTCTTCCGTGAAGTTCCCCAGATCCTCAAGCTGTCCTGCTCACACACCTACCCAGGGAAGTTGGGCTGATTGGTTTTAGTGCTTTACCAATTTTAGGCTGTTTTGTGTTCATTGTGGTGTCCTATGTGCAGATCTTCAGGGCTGTGCTGAGGATTCCCTCTGAGCAGGGACGGCACAAAGCCTTTTCCACATGCCTCCTTCACCTGGCTGTGGTCTCCATATTCATTGTCACTGCCATGTTTGCCTACCTGAAGCCCCCCTCCATCTCCTCCCCATCCATGGATCTGGTGATGGCAGTTCTGTACTGGGTTGTGCCTTCAACAGCAAACCCCCTCATCTACAGCCTGAGGAACCAGGAGATCAAGGATGTCCTATGCAAAGTGACTAAAAGGATCCTGTTACGCTGACAATAACTTGTCTCTGATACTCTGCACATGTCTCAGTGTGTATCCATGATTCTATTTTGGTCTCTTTTGACAATCATGCTTTATTTTCTTTCTCTTGAGATTTCTTCTGGTTGTGATTGACCCTTCTACAACCATGTGTCTGCTGTCACCTCTCCGATAGCAACTCATTAATAAGAGAACCTCCCACGTGCAGTGTCTGAAAGCTGGGCTCTTCCTTCCAATAAATAATCTAGAGGACTGTTTATTTTAAGGTGTCTTTTCTCCTTGTTTGTTTGTTAATGTTTTGCATTAAGCTCACTGTTCCTTTGGACTCTATTGTACCACATCTTCTGAGTTTACCGTCTCTCTTCTTGGTGTCCAGTAGCATATAGTGCTTTTGGCCCACATGCCCTCCCCAGGACCTGCATTGACCCTTCCATGTATGCCCAGAGTGATGGCAGAGGCAGGTCTTTCTGGCAAAGAATCCTGAGGGGTCAAGAGAGGATGGGGACTTGTTGTGAGCCCTGGGCTGCGACTGAATGAAGTGTGTACTGTGCTTGTGTGGACAGGTTTTGGTAGCAGGGTGCTACAGGGGTGGCTTCTTTAAACAAAGAGCTTCTGGAAGCTTCCCCTGTGTCTGACAGGGCCAGCCAGTCAGCTCTGAGATGGACCCGCCGCTGCCTAAGGCCGAGCCAACTAACGATGGAGGTAACGCCTCTGGGAATAACAGATTGGAGAAGGGGAGGAAGGTGCTGCACAGATGCTGAACTGCAGCAGAAGGGAGTGAGAATGTGAGAACCACACCTCTGCAGATAGCAAGGTCAGTGCAGAAGGAGGGGGAGGAGGTGCCCAGGCACTGGAAGACAGACTCCCTTGTGCCCTGTGCTGCAGCCCGTGGGGAGGCAGCTGTGCCCCTGCAGCCCAGGGAGGCCACAGGAGAGCAGAGAGCCACGGGCAGCCCGTGGAGGAGCCCAGGCCGCAGTGGGTGGGTGCCTGATGGAGGCTGTGATTGCGTGGGAAGCTCAGCCTGGAGCAAGCTCCTGGGAGCCCGTGGGGAGAGAGGAGCCCAGGCCAGAGCAGGTTTGCTGTCAGGACTCGTGACCCTGTGAGGGCCCCAGGCTGCAGCAATCTGTGCCTGAAAGACTGTTCTCCTGGTGGGTGACCCACGCTGAAGCAGGGTGTGAGGAGCCCCAAATAGCTCTCCAGTAACTCCAGGTTCACCCCCAGTGCTCCCCAGTAGCTCCCAGTTCACCCCTCAGTAGCCATTTGTTCCTCCCAGTAGCCCCTAGAAGTCCCAAATACCTCCCCAGTCACTCCCAGTTCACCCCCAGCAGTTCCCAGGAGGTCCCAGTGCCTCCCAGTTCACCTCTCAGTAGCCCCTTCTGCCTCCCAGTAGCCCCTAGAAGCCCCCAAAAGCTGCCCAGTAACATCCAGTAGCTCACAGTTCACACCCAGAAACTCCCAGTACTTCCCAGTGCCTCCCAGTAGGCCTCAGTTCACCACTCCATTTCCCCAAATAGCTGAGGCACAATGAAAGGAGCCGTGGGTGCCCTTGGCTGGCCGTGGGGTGCTGAGAGCTTGAGGCAGGGTGAGACAGGGAGTGGTGTGAGGGGGATCCCTCTGCTGTCAGCAGGGGCTGGGGCTGTGCAGGCTCACAGGGGACGGGCAGAAAGGGGCAGGAACAGGGCGCTGGGCACTAGTGAAACGGGAGGAAAACGATATCGAAGGATATTATGGATTGAGACAAGGGCAGGGAGAGCTCAGTCAGAGGGCCCCACGTTTCCATGGTGCCTTTGGGGCCCAGGACACGCCATGTAAGGCCACAGGGCCTCACTCCCTTGTGACGTCAGGCCCAGGACAGGTATATAAGGCCGCGCTCGCCACCCCGGCCATGGCAGACGCTGCCTCTGCTCGCTGAAGGGAGACGGCAGCTGCATGGGGCTCAGGGGCTGCCGCCTCTCGCAGACCCAGCGAACGGACGTTGGTGGCCGTTAACAGAAGTGCTTTGTAGCCAACACCATGGCACAGGCTGCGGTGGGCCGAGGGCCAGCGGCACGCAGCAGGCTCTGGCCCCAGCAGGAGCCAGCACAAGCCGCTGCCAGACGTGTGCAGGAGGAGGAGCAGAGGTGGGAGCTGGAAGCCCTACAGGCTGAGCTGCAGGAGGAGCAGCTCCTCACCCAAGAGCTGCTCTGCAAGTTCGATGCTAAAACCAAGGAGCTGGTGGAGATTTTGGCAAAGAAGCGGCAGCTCCTGGCAGAACGGCTCCAGTCCAAGTGTGAGAGGAGACTGGCTCGGGAGCTGCGGCGGCTGCAGGAGCTGAACCGGCAGCAGCGGGAGGCCGAGACTTGGCGGGTGCTGCGCTGGAAGGAGGCCGAGCTCCGAGAGACACAGGAGCTGCTGCGCCAGCAGCGCGATGTGGCCATTAGCCGTGTGCAGGAGCTGCAGCAGCAGCTGGCCGAGGAGTTGGTGAGGCCCAGCCGAGGGGGCAGGGAGGCCCTAGGAAAGCTCAAGGGTCTCCTCAGCACGGTCTCCTGGGAGCGGGAAGACTGCAACCGCCACCTCCAGAACCAGCTGCAGCTGGAGAGGACGCTGTTCACCAAATACATCCTGCAGAGCTTTGAGGGTGAGCTGCCCGTCTCCCCCAGCACGGCCCAGCCCAGAGACTCTCCTTGGGACCAGGGCCACCCGGAGACACAGAGCTCCAGCTCCTCGGACAGGAACACGCCCCAGGCCCCGGCAGCACCACAGGAAAGGCAGCCGGAAAGCCACAGCGTCAGACAGCAAACAACATTCTGGGCTCTGCTCCAGCTGACAGAGCGGGACAACCTGGTGCTGCTCGGCAGCCCATGCAGAGGGCTGCTGGAGCAGGAGACGCAAGAGAGTGCTCTGGAGAGGGAGAGCCGCCACCTGCCACAGCGCAGCTCTCCAGAAGTGTGCAAGGAGGCAGAGAGGCTGCAGCAGATAACTGCTCAAGTGACTCCTCTCGACATGCGGCTGCAAGAGAGATCCAGGCAGCTGCAGGTGAGCATTGAGCGCCTGAACAGTGCTCCACTGCAGCTGCTCAGCCAAAGCTCCAGAGAGGAGCTGAGCCCGGCATCGTCTCCTGAGCACAGCGCTGGAGCAATGGGACACCCTGACGGGGCTTTGCTGGCCCAGGCCGAGCCGCAGGGCTGCTCCCAGGAGGCCGCTGAGGAGCTTCAGGCCCACGAGGGCTCCTCTTCTGACAAGAGCACCCGCTGCCCAACTCCTGTGGAGCTCCAGGGGCAGCTGGTGCAGGAGACAAAGGAAAACACCGCCCTGGCTGAGGAAAATGCTCGGCTGTGTCAGCAGATGGGTTTGACAGAAAGGGCGATGGAGGTGAGTGGCAACAACATCTGTCCTCAAACCCAACTGGAAGAGCCAGGACAGAAACTGAAAGCCATGAGAGACATGGCAGAAAGGAATGAACAACTGCTGAAGGGACTGAAGGAGATAAAGTCGGCGCTCAAGAGGAAAGAAGAGGACATCGACAGCTGGCAGAGGGCTCTGGCAGTAGAGCACAGGGAACGCCTGCAGATGATTCAAGCCAAGCTGACTGGGCTGGCTGAGCTGTGTCATCAGACAAACGAAGAACTGAGCAGATATTTTAGAAGCTCGGCCAACTGGAAAGAGAAAGATCCGAGCCAAGGATTTCTAGGCCACAACACGCTGCCCTGGATGCAGCCGAGGAGCCCATCCCCACAGAGGCTGTGAGGAAAGTGCCAACAGAGCTTTGCAGATTCCTCCCTCAACACCTGACCTGGTGATCCAAAAGTGCCCAGAGACAAGGGATTCATAGCAGGACACAGCTGGTGTCTGTCCTGTCTTCCATCTTCTTATTAAAACGTTTCATCGCTAAGCCTCAGTGTAATCTCTCTCTCTGTCCCGGGTACAGGTGAACTGGAGGCGCTGTGGTGGGGATGAGGTGGGTTATTGTTTCACAGTGTTTTTTCCCTTTGGTCCCTGTAGGATGCCCTGTTGTCTTCACCATCGTGGCGTTGTATCCCACGCGTAGCCGGGTGGGTGCAGCCCTCGTGACATCAGTGCTGAGAGAAGGTGACTGAGAGCATGGATAGGTCAGGGAAGGTGCCGTTGTCACAAAGGGCCCGGCCCCAGCATCCCGGCAGCGTGGGCAGCGGCTGAGCAGTATGCTCAGGCCCTCTGCAGTGCGGAGCAAAGCCCAGGGCTCCATCTTTGGTTGAGATTCCGAAACATCTGGCAGGGTAGAGTAAGGGTGGACACTCCTTCCTTTCCTGGCATCTCTCAAGTGGGAGACATCACGAGACCTTTTACATTTTGGAGACTTGCTCTGTGGTGAGGGTCCAAGTGTGGAGATCGGAGAGTGCCAGGGCCGCTGGGGAAGGTGGAGCCTCAGCTTTGGTGGAGATTCTGAGACACAGTTAAGGAGAGAAGAAAGGTGGGCACTTCCTTCATTCCTTCTGGGCACAAAATGGAGACATTCTCCATTGTGGACAGAAAGAGGCTTTCGGAAGTCCTCAATGCCTTTGGAAGCATTTTGTTTTCTGACTGGGAAGGATTTCCTAGGAGATGCAGCATCTGTGTGGGAGATTTCCATCAGAGCCAGCCGTGCACTGGGCTTCTCTCCTTTGGGAAGCCTGAACAGAAACTGCCTTTCATCCTGGCTGCTGTAGCCTGAGCAAAAGGAAGGAGCCTCCACACCCTCCCTGGGCAGCCTGGGCCAGGGGCCCCTCACCTCAGCACGAAAGGACTTTCTCCTTGGGATTAGGTGGAACTTGTAGTGTTCCAGCTGATGTCCATCACCCCTTGCGGCTGGAGTTGGTCACAAGCACACTGCTTTGTCTGGTTTGTCGTGAGACTTATTCAGCAGAGCTCAGGTTTTTAGTTCCTTTATGGTATATTGGTGGTTTCTGGGGAATGTGGCTCTGGGGCATGTTGTACCCAACTTCAGTGATGTTAAAAATGCAGCCATGGGCATGAACTTGGATCTGGGTACACTTGAGATCAGAAGGGAAGCAGAGTGTTAGCCTAATATGGCAGCTTTTGCTACTCTGTCCCAAAGACGTGCTGTTAGACTGAAGTTAGCAAATACACACCACAGAATGGAGAGGAGAATGAGAAGGGTGTTTGTGATGGGTTTGCAGCCCTTTAAGCTCACCGAGTCCAACCCCTGACGCTGCCAGGCCCATCACTAAACTAAACCATCTCCCTCAGCACCTCATGTGGGCAGCTTTTGAGTATCTCCAGGGACGGGGACTCCACCACCTCCCTGGGCAGCCCTCTCCAGTGCTTCATAACCTTCCTGCTTGGTTAAAAAGTTCTCCCTGATGTCCAATCTAAAGCTCCCCTGGGGCAACTTGTGCCCATGTCCTCGTGGTGCCTTTGCAGAGCTGGGACAAGCCTCTCCCGCTGGGCTCATCGCCAGGGCTGCATCTGCAGAGGCTCTGAGGAGGAGCAAAGCTTCGTGCAGCTCGGCGCAGCCTTTTCTGGCGCCTGCGCGAGACGCCTGGGCTGGGAGGTGCCCAGAAGGGCCGTCCCTGGGGAAAGCAGGAGGGGAAAGCACGGCCCTGCCAGCGCTGCCAGTCCTCGCCAGCGGCCCTCGCTGGCGGGATCGGGGTTCCTCGGGGCTGGATCGGGCCCCTCCCAGTAGCCTCACTGGTGTTGGGGGAGGGTGTGGGGTGTCCAAAGGGGACCCAGAAGTGCCGGGGGTGGCAGCCGAAGGTTTGCGGCGGGTGTCGTCCCGCGGCCGCCCAGCGGACAGCCTCAGGGGAAAACGGGGGGAGGTGGGGGGCTGGTGTCATCCTCAAGCGCTCCCTCCTGCAGCAAAGGGCGGGGGGAGGCGGGGCCGGGCTGCGGTCCGTGTCCGCTGGAAGCGCGGGAAGGGAGGAGCGTGGGCAGAGGCGACGGCCCGGCCCCTGTGCCCTCAGCCAAGATGGCGGCGGCGGCGGCGTCACGTTGCCCTCGGCGCACGCGCGAGCGGAGCGCGGGCCCGGGGCGGCCGTTGCCGGGAGCGGGGAGGGGTCTGATGGTGCCCCGCGCCCCCTGCCCGCGCTGCGAGGCCGCGGTGGCCCGACTCGGGCGGCTTCGGCCTCTTGTCGCCTGCCCGGGGGTGGGGGCACGGGGAGGTGTCAGGAGCTTCTGAAAAGGGACCCGGGTGTGGTGAGAGCAGCCCCCGAAAAAGGACACAGGCGTCGTGAGGCGCTAGAGATGGCTTCTTGGTGGAGTTTTGAGGGGAAATGTGCGGTTTTGGTGGCTGTGAGAAACGCTGATGTTGTTTTTGCAGAACTGGAAAAGAAATGAAGCCAAAGAATTGGGGTTGTCCCGGCCTTGTCCCTTTCTGTGTGGTGTCAATCAGTGAATTGGCCCTGGGACTGTTCTCTGTCTCTGTGTAGCGACTGACATCTGTTTGTTTGAAGTGTTAATTACAGTTTAAATCTTACGACTGGGGGGGGGGGGGGGGGGGGGGGGGAATTGACCATAGGATACAAAAACCAGCCATCCTCTGGGGGGGTGGGGGGGATTTTTAGGCGGCTGGAGAAGTTGTAAATCTTGGAGTAGCTAATCAATGGGGAAACAAGGGAGGGACCTTGCTGGTTGGTCCAAGTCATATTTGTACCTACAGTTCCCCCCATTTTCTTTTTGCACCAGCCAGACTTCAGCAACACATTTCAAAAATTAAAGGTGCATGAGGAAAACATCAGTGTTTTTACCCATGGCCATGAGCTTACAATAAAAGGTCAGTAACAGCTACACTGCTGAACAATCCAACACAGAAATCCACACATTCAAATTAACAGACTCTGATACGTGTTGCTAGGAGGGACGCACACTGGCGAGAAGGGATGAGTTCTCTGTAACTCCACTGACGTTTCTGTTTCCCGAATGTAGTTTCGGACTATTCTTCAACTTCTTCAGCGTGCTTATCTGTGAGCATTATCTGTGAGCTGGAAATATCTCTTCATCCGTAGAAAACACACCATTTTTGCTTTCAGGTTTCCATTGGCCGTCTTGTTCAGTTCTTCAGTTCTCCTAATGAGATACAGATTGCTGGAGGAATTTGCAGCAGCATACGGGGTGCCACAGTTGGCAGGGTTTCTATTTCAATAGGGTGATGGATTGAGGGTGGATCAATTGGTTCTTTCCTCAAGATTGTTTTTTCCATTGCTCTTACAGCCATTAAGTCCTTTTTGTTGAAATGGCTTGATCCACTTCGCTGGGGCTTAGCTGGGATCATTGCCTGTTGTGGGAAATGCACAGGATTGTTTTCTCTTTTCTATTGCCAGAACAGAAAAGCTTCTTATTAAGGGGAATCACTGACAACACTCAACACTACCTCCCATCCTACCACCTTCCTGTTCCTTCCCCACATCTACATACTCCTGCTGGGGTGAGAGGAATATGCCTGGGGGTGATCCTTACTCAGCACACGTGAAGCACACATTGAACTGAACATGCCTAAATTCTCTGCTAAGCAAGAACAGACAAATCCAGCCCTGAAATTCAGGGGCTGGTCCTCCTTTCCCCCACCACCTGTGCCATAACTCTTGAATACTGCATCTCCTATTTACACTTCCAGCTCTCCAGAACAGGGAACACAGCTCCTTTGTTTCCAAAGCAAAGTTTTGCATGTGCTGTGAGAATAATGAATCATCACGTTGTTATGGAAGTCATTTCAAAGAACTGGTGACAGTAAACTCAATCTTCACTGCCTCTGCTGTTAATAAGGATGCAGCCTTGGTTATAGCCTCTGTAACAGGGAAATGAAACCCCTGATAGCAGGAGGGAAATGGCCTCTCTGCTACGAGACAATTGCCAGTTCATGATCTAAAAGCCTGTGGTGTATTGGTCTGATTCTTGAGCCACTTGTCATTCCAGCTCAGAGGCCAGTTCTTTTCTGCTGGTGTTGCCAGAAGCCCAGGGCTCGCCTGGGAGATGGGTGGAAAGTACCTGAGCAACTTCTCACAGCACAAGTAAGGAACCAATCCTTGATTGCTGCTGGCAAGACTCAGTCACTAATGTGAGAGTTTGCAGGTGTGCCAGAGGGTGCAGAGGCACCCAGGCTGCAAGAAGAGCATTGGTGCAAGGCAAGGACACATGATTCAGTCCCCAGCACTGTCTGAAATAGCCGCTCCTGGCACACCACGGCCTCATTTTAGAGGTTGTGCTAGTCTTGAGCTGCACAGGGACATCCTGACCTGGCCAGCAGGAGAAAACACTCCAAAATTGAAGGACACCAAACTGGGGGGAGTAGTCAACACACCAGGTTGGGCTGCTATTGAGAGGGGCCATGGCAGGCTGGAGAAACAGCCTGATGGCAACTTCACATAGTGCAGAGATGGAAAACGTGAAATACTGTAGCTGGGATGGAATAACCTCCAGCACAGGCTGGGTGCTGATGGGACAGAAAGTACTCTACAGAAGAGGACCGGAGGGGCTGGAGCACAGGACACACGGGGAGATGCTGAGATAAATGGGTTTGTACAGCCTTGAGAAGGAAAGATGAAGACTGACTTCAATTGATCTTTCTTACTTGTTGTGTTACTTGCAAACCTGATCCTGGCCTTGCTTGGAGCAGTGTGTTTGCTCCGATGATCTCCAGAGGTCCCTTCTGACCAAAGCAATTCTATCATTTTGTCTTATAAACATGCCCAGTTCCATTTAACACATTCCCCAAATTGCTCCTGTCTCACATATATCCGTGCATAGATGTGCAGGCAGGCGGCAGATTGGTGGACATTAGAGAAACTCAACTGTTAGGAAAGCCCCCAGTGGAGAAGTCACTAGGACACTTTGCTGAACACTTAGCGTAAAAAAAGAGAGCAGAAACACGGGAACCTCTGAGTATTTAACAGGAAATCTGAATGAACGGGAGGAAAACTTGCTTAGCATGAAATGTTGCTTACATGTGGAAATTTCAAACTAGCTTTCCAAAGTTCATAATGAAATGAAAGAGAAAAGTCCTGCCCAACCCCTGCCCCAGCTATTTGCTGCTCCTTTTGCCTGTGCTCTTATCAACATTCTGGTTTTGGGGCTGCAGTGCAGCTTTGAAGCCAGTGCCTGCTCATCTCCACTTGAGAGCTTTTTTGGTCTCAGTGATCAGATCAAATCTACCGGAAAACAAAGCTCCTGGACTCAACAGTGTTCATATCAGGGCCTCAATACCAGCTGTCTTGATCTGCAGTCTCTGGTTGTACTTGTGAACAGACATAGCTGCTGATCAATTCTTAAATGTCTCTCTCACCAGCCATATTTCACTCATTTCTTAACACCACATTTTGCCTACGTGAACAGAGCTCCCAGAGCTGTCGTCTGCCATGCAGCAGTTCACACAGCTCAAGGACAATCAAGTTGCATCCCTGTGTTTGCTCTTTCAATCTGACAGAATCATCAGTCCTGCAAGATGCTGTGTTGGAGACATCACTGCAGGATAAAACTTCACTGTCAATGCTTAAAACACTGTAAACAACAGAAAACACATTTCCAGCTCTGGCTGCAATGCAGCAGCTCCGATGCTCTGCTTGGATCCTTTGTGTTACTTTTGGCCAACTATGTTGCCAATACAGCAGTGTCTGGCACAAAGATGATGTCGAGCTGCTGTACCTCTGAGTGTTGATGCTGTAGCTGGCCTCTCAGTTACCGAGGCGGTGAACCAGCACCATCTTCTGGGTGCTACACTTGACTGGACAGACAGAGAAGCTGAGCTGGGCAGGGAAGCCCAGGAGAGCACGGGCACCTACAGCTTGGTTCAGAACAATCAACTCTTCCCTTTCTGTGACACAAATGAGCTGGTGGAAATAATCCTGCAAGGAAATAATTTCAGCACAGGCCATTTAGCACCATCCCCCGCTGTTTTCCAGGACTCCAACAGGAGTATTCAATCATGTAACTGGTATTTTTTACCTTAATAACCTCTCATTCCAGCTTTGGACAGGGCTGTTAACTTGCAAAAAGCAGCACCTGACAACATCAGCTGAATGTGAAGCACCAAAACAATTTCATGTAAGGGATTACAGCAGTAACACAACCTGCTTCCATCACCACTGCAGACTATCGAAAACCTCACTAAGAATCTGGTTGTGCCAAGGCACTAACTCCAATCCTCTGCTGCAGAAATGCAGCCACTTCCTTGAAGCTTGGCAGGTGATGCTCAGCTCCTTTTTCAAAAGGACTTTGACATGTACACAATCAACAGTCAGTCTTTGCTGAAATTCTTAAGCTGGACACAGTCATTGTTTTAATGTCAGGTGAGAGTAGGGTATGGGTGCATTTCTCACTCCTCCCCATAGCATTAGAGGGACAAGGCTGGGAACATACACCCTGAAAGGTTCTCTGATCCTTCTCCCCAGCCCAGAACCAGCTCATCTCTAAAGCCAAACTGTTCTGGAAAGATGTTTGACAATGACTTAAAGGCACGAACAACTCCAGCCCTGCCTCAGCAGCCTGTTACAGCTCTACCCAAGACTTCAAGAGAGTTCTTCCTGTGTGTAATCTCAGTTTCCCTTTACACCTCAGCCTAGTCAAGGGGCACTGCAGACAGCTTTGCTTCCTGTCTGGTGAATCACATCTCTCTTTGGAGGTCTCTGGCATCAGTGTTTCCATACTAAAAGAAAGTATTAACCAAACTCTAGTCCTAAACAGTTAACTGTAAGCTGCATGTGCTTGTAGAGTGAAACCTTTAGTGTGAGCTTCTCTGAAGTTTTAGAGAGCAGAATGTAAGGGTCCTTGAATGCCAAAGAAGCCAGATGTCCCCATGGCAGATAAGCCTGTAAGAACTAGTTCCACATCTTTGTCAGCAAAGATAAGGAAGAGTGGAAGGTGGATCTGCTTGAGCGGGTGATCTTTAGATCTAGAAAGATCTAGATGATTTCATGGGTCCCTTCCAACCCCTACCATTCTATGATTCTATGATAACCTCTTGGAACCTTCAGTCTCACCTGTTCTCCTCAGCGATGAAAAGGATGCAGAAAGTTGAATGCAGGCCAGGTGATACTTTACAGCACACACCATTGGGCTGATCTGCTTGAAATAAGGTGAGCTCTCCAAGACGACCTTCACCAGCTGAGGAACCTGCAGGAAAGACATGAAAAGTGCTAAGCAGGTAATTTCCCTTCCCCAATGCTGTCCACTCTACAAGGGGATGGTCGGTACCACTGTCAGGGTGCAGGGCTGGGCCCAGGACAGGCCTTTGCAGGCAGCACAGTTCTAGAGGCTCCTGCTAATGCAGTTCCTGGCCAGCGCTCAGGGAATGAGGGCAGTTGTCCATAATTTCTAGTTTCAGTCTCTCCACATCACTCGGTCTGGCTCCCTGCCCTCATCTTTCACCTCCTCCCTCTCTGTCTTTAGCCCATCACTGGTTTTTCTTTTTCTTTCTCTGTAGGACTCCTTGTCTGTATTTTCTAGTCCCTCTCTGTCTGTAAAATACCCTGGGCCATGTGGGAGCTGTAGCCCTGGGGCACTGGCTACCAGACAGCCATGTTGGCTCCAGGGGCATATGGGAGCTGTTGCCCTGGGGCAGGAGCTGCCTGGTAGCCATGTTCATTCCCAGACAGTGCTGTCAGTGCCTCCTCAGAGGGGACAGGCCAAATGGGGTTGTTAAAGGCAGGCCCTGGGATATGATATTGATTTACAGTTACCACTTTGGTAGGCACAGGCAGCACAACTAGATCCCACTTCAGGAATCCACGCAGCCTAGGTAGAGATTGAATGGCAAATGCTGCCTGGGAAGTCAAGAGGAAAAAAAAAAGTGACCATTTAAAGTTTGATGTGTCCTGACAACACACCAGTACTCAAAACACACTCCTTATGTGGGGCAATTAACAGCATAGCAGTAAATGGCGTAGCATTTCCTATTGTTACGGCAACCTCATCTTGGGGGCTGGGGTTGAACATCCCTCCAATCCACAGATCTGTGATACAGCTTTTTGGAACTGATATCACTGTGCAATACAGTAACTTCAGCTCCAGTGTCCAAGAGAGGGAATATGTGTAAAATGCTGGCATCTCATAACCTACCGCTGTGCCATCAGTCAAATTTCCCATGGCTTGCTGAGTACACAGATCCACAGACTCAGTCCTCCAAACACAATGCTGGGCTGGCATTCACACCATTCTTGTAAGTGCTTGCCAGTCCCATGGACCAGTTGATATCCACCAGAGATTCCCTCCAATATACCTACTGTAAACGGGCTCTGAAGCCCCTTCAGTGATGCTTTTCATCAATTCTTTGAAAACCACATATGGCAGGGACTCGTGTTGCAGCCATTGGTGGAGTCTCAAAATCACCAGAAGCACCACAGGGTGCCCATTATTTTATGCTTCCCTAAAACATGCCTGTAAAATGTCCCTTTTCCCTGGGCTTCTACAGGGATTCCTCAGGATGGGGTTGGGGTTGGGGGGGATGCGTGAGGCGGGTGAAGCCGCGGCCGTTCAGCTCCACTGCACATGCGGGGAGGGGGGTGAATAATGCAGGGGCTCCGATTCTAATTTCTCATATTAATCCTTTGTGCCCCTGCTTGTTTCTTTTGGGGGGCACTGGGTGTTACTTCTTTCTCTCGTCGAGATGGGATCTCAAAGGTTTCTGTTATCTCTCCCGCCAGAGGTTGTAAAGCCATATCAGTCGCCACATAATCGCAACAGAGGCAGGAACTGCAAGCCCCGGCTCCTTTTTAGTTTTAACCTCTTTCCCGACCTTGTACCATAATGCTACTTCTGTGCTCCCTCTGCTGGGAACCATGTACAATATCTCTGAATAACAACGCTACAACTCTCAGTTACAGCTATCTGTTACCAAACGGTCGGCAGCCTTCAGTAGCTGCTTTAAAGCCTGCAGATACAACTTTTGTTCCTTAAAAAGGTTGGATCCCATGATTTAAGAGAGGGAGAGACCGGGGTTGGCGGCAGTGTGAGGTGGTTGGCACGGGCAAGCTGTGTGCCGTGGGGCCTGGTCGGAAGGTGCTGGTCTGTGGGGCTGAGGGCCCAGAACGCTGGCTCCACTGAGGGCCCTGTGGGAGGGACAAGGAGAGGTGTGGGGAGAAAGACAAGAAAAAGAAAAGAAAGCCCCTTCCGAACTCACTTGTGCCGGCAGCTTCCCATGGACAGGTGCTGCTGTCTGGTGCTCACCAGGTGCAGAGCACCGTTGCTCCTCGGCACACGAGCCGCTGCCTGCTTTGCCTCACACGGGGCACCACTTGCTGCTCTCGGGCCAGTGGGGATAGGGGCAATGCGCTGAAACACATCAAACCCACTCTGGGCTGCTGAAGGGGGAGCACTGCCAAGAGCAAGTGCTGCCATGCTGTGTGCCAGCCCCTAATTTATTGTCAGTCACATCATCTTCGTTTTTGTTTGTAATTACTGCTGACTTCCACACTTTGTCTGTTTTCCACCCTCACACTGCTGCTTCTCACACTCTGGACAGGGCATTCTGTAACATCAGCTCATTTGCCCACAATCAGTCACATACTCTAAGGTCACTTTACATTTTTGCCAATTTCCAGTTCTTTGTTCCCACAGGTCACGTTGCCCGGAGCACGAGTTCTGGCCCTGCTCCTCCACCAACTGACCTCTCCTGGCGGCACGAGGCGATCCAGTCCCTCACGACGGCGCAGAAGGTTGGCATGTCCAGCACCGTGCCCGTGGCCGAGGGCTCCAGCATGAGGCGCAGGGCTCTCAGAGGCCCTTCCTCTGCGCTCTGACCGCTCACTGCCTGCAGGTACTCGACCACCCGCTGGGCCACCACCCCAGGCAGCTGGCTGGGGATGGGCAGGAGGACAGGAGGGCACACAGCCAGGAGAGCTGCCCCGAGCTTCCTGAAGGGCTCCCAGCGACTGTCCTGCACAGGATCCAGCTCAGCAAGGAATCTGGCACTGGAGGGCTCCAAAGCAGCCACTGCCCAAGGGTGGCTGGGCACCAGTCTGCTGCTGAAAGGGAGCTTTTGCTCTGCTGCTGAAAGCTGCTCCGTGGCTGCTGCTGCATCAATCCTTTCCCTTTTTTCTTCCCTCCCCTTGTTTAATTGCCTCTGTCCCGGTGGCTCCTGAAGGATCGGGATTCCCTGCAGCGATCTTGTCTTCGGCCCTCCACAAGTGTCTGAGCCTGGAGCAAAACATGGTAGAACAAGGTTTACAAACAGATCAAAAATGCAAGTGCAGTAAAGACAAAGTCTGCTGAAGCTGAAGGAGATGTCCAGCTTTTCTGATGATGGCTATCTGGAAATCTGTGTGAAGTGCAGGCACAGAACTGGCAGCCTGGGGAGCCCACCTTTTGCCCTCCTCTTACCACTGCAAAGCTGAATGCCTTCTGTTGAAGCCAGCAGGTTTCCTCTGGGTTTGTGCTGTTGTAGTCGGGACTAGAAATCAGTCTCTTGCTTTTGAGACAGTGGAGAGTAGAGCATTAGTCTAACAGGGCTTTGATTTAGCTTATGTATGCACTGATAACTGCAAGGTGTGTTTAACAAATCAGATCTCGTGTGAAGACTCTTGTCACTCCGAGAGGTTGTGCTCCATGTGGTCCTCTCCTCTCCTCTCCTCTCCTCTCCTCTCCTCTCCTCTCCTCTCCTCTCCTCTCCTCTCCTCTCCTCTCCTCTCCTCTCCTCTCCTCTCCTCTCCTCTCCTCTCCCCTCTCATTATTCCTCCACTCACTGGGACTACCCACGCCCCCCACCCCAAACCCACAGAGAGATTGAGGGAGGCTCATAAAGTTGCTGTCAAGATGTTGAGTCTGAGGCTGTTTATTTTTGCAGGGTGGGGGGAGCACTGGGATAAACTGGAACAATCTGGGACGGATTGGGATGAACTGGAACGAGCTGGAATGGACTAGGATGGACTGGGGGCTTTGGGGACAGCCCCCTCCCCTTCATTTCTACTGAGGAGGGGGTCTCCAGTACTGGAGCTGGAGCCACGTGGCCCTGCCGTGGGGCAGCCAGAGCCAGTGGTGGGGCAGGAGCCAGAGCAGGGCCAGCAGCACCAGTGGCCACAACGTGGCTCTTGGCCCCCACCACGTGGCCAGTGACACCCTCGGTGTGGCTAGTGGCTGCCAGGGCACTGGTAGCACAGCCTGTGGCTGCTCCTCCTCCTCTTCCTCCTGTTTTTCTTCCTCCTCCTCCTCTTCCTCCTCCTGGGCTCAGATTTAACCCCAAATCCATGTTTTTCACCGTAACACCCCCTTATATTCCCAGTTCCTCTATTTTTAACCCCAAATCACCATTTCTAACCCCAAACTCCTCCTTTCTCCAAAAAAACCCCAATTTTTCCCAAATCCCCATTTTAAGCCCACATCCACACTTTAAACTCTAAAGCCCCTTGGTTTTAACCCACAAATCCCCATTTTTCACCCCAAATCCCCATATCTTAAGTCCCCCAAACCCCCCTTTTCACCCCTAGAATCATCAATTTTTCTTTTTTTCACCCCAAATCTATACCTTTAACCTAAAATCACCATTTTTCACCCTCAAAATCCCTCTTTTCCTCAAAATCCCCCTTTTTTTCTGAAAACTCCCATTTTTAACCCAAGATCCCCCATTTTTAACCTCAAACTCCCAGTTTTTAACCAGCAAAATCCCCCCCCAAAATCCTTTTTTTTCCCCTACATCCCCCATTATTGGCCCCAAATTTATTTTTTACCCCAAATCCATTTCTTAAACCCCCAAATCCCTCTTTTTCCCCCCAAATCCCAGTTTTTTCCCCAAATGTTGTAACCCTAAATCCACACTTTTAACCACAAATCCCCTTGTCTTTAACTCCAAAACCCCCGTTTCTCCCTGCAAGTTCCTCCTCACCCCGCAGCTTGCCCAGGTCTCGCTGCCCAGAAGCCACTCGGGGTGGTTGGTAGCCCGGCCCAGATGCAGCCGCCTGCGTGACAGAGGCTGGTGGCTATGAACTGAAGGCACCAGGTAGCCCCCTGGGCCAGGCCAGTAGCCACAGTTGCCCCTTCAAGTAGCTCCCTCCCACCCCAGTGACTTACGTAGCCCAGGTCGCCCAGGACTGACCCAGGTGGCCACGGAGCCGCGTCACCACCAGCTGCAGCTCCTGTGGTGGGACAAAAGGGGGTTCTGACACCTCCTCCCCCCTCAAAGTGGTAACCTCGGGGCTCTGCCTGGTAGCCCAGTGTGGGCTCTGGCTCCCTGGCTGTGGCCAGCAGGGCTCGTGGGCTGGTAGCCCCCATAGCCCTACCTGCACTTTGCTCTTGTAGCCCTCCAGCGCCCCCGCCAGCTGCAGCGCGCCCTGCCGCACCTGGGAGGGGGCAACCAAACCTGAGCGGGTGGCTACTGCCACAGGAGGGGGCCGTGAGGTAGCCCATGAGCTGGCACTAGCCACACTCACCTGGGCCAGGGCTCCTTCCTGGGACAGGAGGAGCATAGCGGAATGGCAGAGCTGGGCCTGAGCAAGAGGGGAAGAGTCTGCATTAGCCTGGGCAAGTGCAGCTGCCTTTCTGGTAGCCACCTTAGTGCTAGGTGCTGTCCACAGTGGTCACCACTTGCCTCCTTGGAAGCCTTCTCAGCTCCCAGCGCCTGGAGCTGCTCCCTCAGCCTGTGGCCCTCGGCAAGGAGTTGCTGGTTCTGCTCAGGAAGGCAGGTGGAAGTTGGTGGCCCCCTCTTTGGTAGCCACCTCCTTGGTGGCCATCTCAGCAATGTGGTGGCCACCTCACCTCCTCCTGAAGCCTCTCCGCTTGCAGCTGCAGGAGTTTCTCCTCCTTCTCCTGGAGAGAGGTTGCCACATGGTCCCTGAGCCGCCGGCCACCTGGGCTGGGCTGGCAGCCCACGGAGGAGCCGGGAGGTTGGGCTACTGACCAGCTGGCGAAGTTGCCGGCGCAGCTCATGGTTCTGCTCCTCCAGCCCTGTCAGCATTGTCCTTGCCACATCCAGTTCTTCCAGGGTGGCTTTGGCTTTCTCCAGGGCCTGGTGGCTACTGACGGGGGCAAAGGGGCTTGCTGCCGGGGCTACTGGCCAGGGGCATGGTGGGGGTGGGAGTGGAAGGGATTCAAGAGAGGGAGGTGAAAGGGTTAAAAAGGGGGGATTGGGGTGGGAAAAGTGGGATTGGGAGGTAAAAAAGAGGGAGGTGGGTTTAAAAACAGGGAGTTTGGGGGAAAATTGGGGATTTGGGAGGAAAGGGGGGGTTAGGGCTTAATAAATGGAGATTTGGGATTAAAAATTAGATTTTGAGGGAAAGGGGGATTTGAGAGGTTAAAAATGGACATTTGGGAACAAATGGGGTGTTTGGGGGAAAAGGGGGACTTTAGGGGATAAAAATAGAAGACTGGGGAAAAATGGGTTTGGGGAGGATTAAAAGAAAAACGGGTTTTTGGAGCTAAATGAGGATTTGGGGCTAAAAACGTGGATTGGAGGTTAATGGGAGATTTAGGGAAAAAATGTGATTTTGAGGGGAAAAAAGGGATATTTCTGAGTGAAAAAATGGGGATTTGGGGTTAAAAATGGGGATGTGTGGCTAAAAATTGGGATTTGAAGGTGAAAAATGAGGGATTTGGAGTTAAAAATGAGGGAGCTGGGGTTAATATTGGGGATTTGGAGTTAAAAATGAGAGATCTGAGAATAAAAATCAGGGATTCGAGGGTTAAAAATGAGGATTTGAGGTCAAAACCAGGCAATCTGAGCACAAAAAAGGGATTTGTGGGTTAATAATATTAGTAATAAGAATTTGTTAATAATTTGTGAGTTAATAAATAAGAGATTTGGTTGCATTTTTCATAGGTGAGATGTGCCAGGGTTTGGGGAACAGCCCTGGGAGCCCCAGGGAAGCCCCTCAGCCGCCCCTCACCAGCGCAGCTCTGCCTTCAGCCGTGCCATCTCCTCGGCCAGCTGGACGTTCAGCTCCTCAGCCAACTCCACGTCCCGTCGCAGCTTGGAGTTCTGGGCAGCCAACTGCTGCAGGTGGCTGCGGAGGCCAGTGGCCTCTGTGCTGCAGGAGAGGGGTTGAGGGTGTTGAGAATGTGGGGAGGGGGCTTGGGGACCCCCAGTGAGGCAGCACTTACCTGCTGATGGTGTCCGTGTCACCGCTGTCGGCCCCAGCTGCCAGGGCTGTGTGTCCCTCCCAAGCTGCAGGAGGGGCATAAAGGGATTTGGGAGGGGGGCACAAAGGAGTTTTGGGGGCCACCACCTGGGTGGGTTTGCTTTATAGAGTCATCAGAGGATCATTTGGGTTGGAAAAGAGCTTTTAGCTCCTGGAGGCTCAATCTGCCAAGCCCACTGGAGACCCGTGGCCCTCAGCACCTCAGCTCCACGGCTTTG
This sequence comes from Colius striatus, assembly GCF_028858725.1. Classification (NCBI taxonomy): domain Eukaryota; kingdom Metazoa; phylum Chordata; class Aves; order Coliiformes; family Coliidae; genus Colius; species Colius striatus. The sequence goes on from NC_084781.1 coordinate 125,276, forward strand.
CAATAGCTCTGGGGATGAGGAAGAAGCCCCAAAACCCCACTTCTTCCCTCAGAAGTCCACCTAAACAGCAACTTTCTCCTCAGAAGACCACAAAAGATCCACTTTTTCCTTCAGAACTCCACCAAATCGCCACTTCTTCCCACAAAACTCTAACAAACTCCCACTTTTCCCCTGAAAAGTCCATGAAAACACCATTTCCTCAGAAGTCCACAAAAAACGTTTTTCCTCACACATTCACTTTTTCCCTCAGAAGCCCGCCTAAACTCCACGTTTTCCCTCAGAAGTTCACAGAAAGCTTGCATTTTCCCCTCAAAACCACATCAAACACACACTTTTCCCCTCAGAATCAAGGAATTGTTTTGGCAGGAAAAGCCCCTGAAGCTCCTGGAGTCCAAGCCCTCCCCTCACCCCGCCACAGCCACCACTAACCCATGGCCCTCAGCATTTCAGCTCCATGGCTTTGGGGACTCCCCCACCTCCCTTGGGCAGCCTGGGGCAGGGGCTGACAACCCTCTCGGGGAAAAAGGTCTCCCTCAGCTCCAATCTCAACCTCCCCCTCGGCAACTTGAGGCCGTTTCCTCTTCTTGGGGAGCAGAGACCAACTCCCACCTCACCCCAGCCTCCTGCGAGGGAGCTACAGAGGGACCATGGTTCCCCTCAGCCTCTCCTTCTCCAGGCTGAGCGTGTCTGACCCAGGACTGGCAGCACCAAAACTACTCCCTCAGGTTTCCAAAATTACTGGCTACTGCCATTTCCAAGTCAGTGGCCACATCTCCACAAAAATGTGCCACCCCCTTCCCACCCCTCATCCCCTTCCTCCGCTGACACCCACCTGCTGGCCCGAGGCTGAGGTCAGTGGCCACCTGGGCCAGACACGAGTCCCCAGGGAGGTGGCAACTGTCTGTGATGCTGCCAGCCGCCGCGTCCTGCTCCTCGGCAAGCTGCAAGCCCCTGAGGAAGTGGCAACAGTGGGTCACGTTGCCCGGAGCACGAGTTCTGGCCCTGCTCCTCCACCAACTGACCTCTCCTGGCGGCACGACGCGATCCAGTCCCTCACGACGGCGCAGAAGGTTGGCATGTCCAGCACCGTGCCCGTGGCCGAGGGCTCCAGCATGAGGCGCAGGGCTCTCAGAGGCCCTTCCTCTGCGCTCTGACCGCTCACTGCCTGCAGGTACTCGACCACCCGCTGGGCCACCACCGTCCCTGTGGCACAGGGGGAGCTGTCGGGCCCTGGGGCCACCCCTGACAGAGCTCCGGCTGGTGCCCAGCTCTGTGGACCACCCCCCTTGCACTAGCCCTGGCCCCTTGGCTACCTGTGTGCTCGGGGTCGCAGACGCTGAAGGTGTAGTTGATGACAAACTCCTCTGAGCAGATGGTGTCCTGGTTTGCGGCCATGACGCCCCGGGCTGCTGTGTGCCGAGAGGGAGAGGTGATGGAAGGCTCTGTCCCCTCGCCCTGCTGCCCACCACGGGGAACTGGTGAGTCCCTACTTGGCGAGGTGTTCTGCAGGGTCTCAAGCCTCCTCAGCGGGTACAGCAACGCCTGTGGGTGTGAGGTGAGGGGGATGAAGGCCCCTCGGCAGCCATCATGCCGGAGTTGGGGTTGCTTGGGGGCCCCTTCTGCCCTGGGACTGGGATGGGAATGGGGCTGAGGGCGGCCCGTTTTCCCCCGCTGGGGGAGAAGGAACAGGGCCAGGGGCGGCTCGTTGCTCCCCTGAGGGAGAAGGAGCAGGGCCGGGATAGACTCGTTCCGCACCTGAAGGAGAAGGAGCAGGGCTGAGGGCGCTCCGTTGCTCCCCTGAGGGAGGAGCGGGGCCGGGGGCGGCTCGTTCCCGCCCTGAGGGAGGAGCGGGGCCGGGAGCAGCTTGTTCCTGCCCACAAGACAGATCGGCGCTCAGGTTGCTCGCTGCGGGGTGATCGCCGTTTTCCTGTGTTTATTTTGCTTCTTCCAGCCCATTTGATTGCCTGAGAGAGAGAACAGAAGCCTCGGGACCCCTTCCCACCCCCTTCAGAGCCCCAGCAGCAGCTTCTCGAGGTTGCTCTCCAGGTTCCTCACCAGAAACATTGGCACCAGCAGCAGCCAGAGCTGGGACACCAGGGAGATGAAAGAGTTCAGAAAGGTGGGTGCAGGGGCTGGAATAGTAGCATTTTTGGGGTTTTTGGAGGATTGTTAAGAATTCCCTGTTTCATACCTTGTTTTACTAGGCTAAGACACTCGGTTATACAAGGAGTGCAGATAACTGCAGTGCCTGTCAATCCAGAACCAGGGAAAGAGAAAACTCATTCCCTGATGATATTAAAGACAAAAGAAGATCCAAAATTGATACCAATTCGGCAAGTATTGACTTGTGTTTAACCTGCAGTGAGTCTGCACTCAGAGGTGTGGAACAGTCTGCTGTCCCCTGAGAGCTGTGGAGAGCCACGGCTCACTGGGCCCTGCCAGGCCCCAACCTCTTGAGATTTGGGGAAAAGGGTTTTTTTTTTTTTTTTTTTTCCCTTGCATCATTTTATAACGGGGAATAGACCCTCAGGGGATTGAAGGAACCCCCTTAGGATGCACACTGAGGCACTGGAAGGATCCGGGAGGCAATCCTTGGACTGGGAAACAATTGTAGAATCATAGAATGGGAGGGTTGGAAGGGACCTTTGGGGCTCATCCAGTCCAACCCCCCCTGCAGATGCAGCTCCCACCTAGATCGGGTCACACAGAAACGTGTCCAGGTGGGTCCTGAAGACCTCCAAGGAAGGAGCCTCCACAGCCTCCCTGGGCAGCCTGGGCCAGGGCTCCCTTGCCCTGACAGTGAAAGAGCTTTTTCTTATGTTTCAATGGAATTGCAGCTTCATCCCATTACCCCTTATTACATGTGATTAAAGTGTGCAAAGAGCTAAAAGGGAAGGGAACTGAAGGACAGAAATGCAGAGAGAGGCCAGAGGAACAGCCCAGCAGCTCTGGGGGAAGATTGCAACAGGCTCTCTTCACGTCTGGGGAACACATCTCCACAACTTTTTAATGGGGGAGGAGGCAGAGGCCTGATGCAGCCGTTCCAGGTCATAGTGAGGGCTGCTGAAATGAAATGGACAATTCCCAGAGTGGGGACAGAAGCCCAGGGCTGTGCAGGGGGCCCCATCCCCACCGTGTCCCAGCACCACACCCAGCAACGCCAATGTCACAGTGCTCGGGGCGGGGCGGGGGGTACAAAAGGGAGCAGCTCCTGGGTCTCGCTGGCAGAGCGGCTCAGAGGCAGCTGCAGACAGGCAAGAGGAGACCCTTGAGGGGCTGCTTTGAGTGAGGTTCTTTGGCAAGGAGAGAGACCGGAGAACAGAGGCCAGACAAGGCTGCTGGAAGTTCTCTGCTGCCATCCAGCTCCTGCCAGAGCCACCCTCAAAGCCCACCGGAGGCATGGAAAGCCTTTCCCACCGCAGAGTGGGGGCTAGAGCAAGGAGCCTTCCCAAGGAGCCCTGCAGAGCCCAGCCTCCTCATGCCCTGCGGATCCAGAGGGAGAAGACGTAAGCAATGGGGTGCAGAGATGTTGCCAGGGGTCCCAGTGCTCTGTAGCACCCACTGGTGCCCTGCCAGGCACGGGGGGGGTGGGTTCTCAGCCCCAAGGCGGGTCAGGCCGGGGGCATTTGAGATGGCTCCAGGATGAGAGGGGGCTCGGGCATGTCCTGGGAGGTGTGAGCAGCCCGTGGGAGCAGGAGGCAGGTCCTGCTCACAAGCTCAGGGCCAGCGCTGGGGTCAGGAAGGGATTTTCCCCTGGGGCAGTCTGGCACTGTGCTCGAGCACAGCCACTGGTCAGGGCTCCTGAGCTCCACGGTGGCTCGGTCCCTGCCTGCTGCTCGTGCCCCATGCAGATGGCCTCTTGTGTCCTGCCTCGGGGAGAGGAAGCTTCTTTCCCCTGCACTGCCTGAGTGGCTGTCACTGGGGTTTTTTGGTGCCTCTGTGGCCCTGAGCACGGCCCCTGGCCGGGGCTCCTCAGGGTCCTTGTCGCCAGGCGCCTGCTGCTTGTGTCCTATGAAGGTGGCCCTCGGGCACTGCATTCTGACAACTCTCTGTGCCATGTAGCCCCAGTGTCCATGCAGAGAAGCCAGCAGCATCCCTCATCATCAGCCACAGGGATCTGCAGCGCATTGAGGAATCAGCTCGAGTCCTCTCCAAGGAGGAGCGTGAGGCCCAGCTGGCAGCCCTCAAAGCGCAGAGGGCAGCCGCACTCGTAAGCATTTCTCCTCTTGCCCCTTCATTCCTTGGTTGCTCCCCCAGTGCGTGGGGAGCCCTGAGTGCTGTGGGAGAGCCTCTGTGCTGCATCTCTGGCAGCCTGCAATGGGAGTGGGGTGTCTTAGCAGGGCTGTGGGAAGGGGCCGGGCTGCGGGGGAACATGTCCCTCGTGAGCCAGGCTGCCCCGCAGCACCCCGGGGTGGGTTCAGGCTTGGACTCGGGCTTGGGCTTGGGCTTGGGCTGGCAGGGCTGCTGAAAGCCAGACATCCTGTCCCCTCAGGAGGCCGTGAGAGAGCGCTCGAAGGCGGCCAGGCAAAAGGCCCTGGAGCAGCAGCAGAGGGAGAAGCCGAGCGAGCTGGAGGAGGAGGCGCGGGAGCGGGCGCAGGCCCTGCTGAAGCAGTCCGAGAGGAAGCGGTTGGAGCAGGAGGAGGAGATAAAAGAGTTCAAAACGGTGGGTGCAGGGGCTGCCTGGCATCAGCTGGCCCCTGCCTGAGCTGCCTGCTCCCAGGGCCTTCCTCTCCTGCCCTTTTCCCCGCCTCCATCCCTGTGCCTGGCCCTGCTGCCGCTGCAGAGTCTGGCTCAGAGAGCAGCGAGCCCTGTTGCCCCACAGCTCCTCCTGGGCACCAAGTGCCACGTGATCCGCGACGCCCAGATCCTGGAGAAGCAGCTCATCGCAAAAGAGCTGCAGGAAGAAGAGAATCGCCTGGCCAGGATGGTGGAGGCGGAGAGGAAAAAGGCTGAGGGGAAGCAGGAGGAGCTGGAGCGCAGGAGGAAGCAGGAGCTGATCAGGTTTGCAGCAGAGTCCTGATGGAGCACTGGAGTCCTGATGGAGCGCTGGGCTTTCTGCCTCTGGGAGTGGGACGGAGCTGGAGGGATCCCTTCTGCTCTCTGCTCTCCAGAGGGAGACAGGAGATCGTCAGGCAGATGGAGAAGAACGCGGAGGAGCGCGCTCTGAGAGCTGTGCAACAGGAGGAGGAGGCTCAGGAGCTGCGGCAGCAGATGGAGCAGCTGAAGATGGAGGAGCAGAAGGTGCGACCGGGGACCCGCCGGGGAGCAGGGGGGCTGCGGTTGGGTGTTCACCTTGGATGGAAGGGTGAGCCCGTGCTGGGCAAGTCACACTGGGTGTGTGGAGCAACAGCCGTCAGAATGAGAGCTCTGGTCTGCTGGGCAAGTTGAGGCATCCTCAGAAAGTGACCCCTTGCTGCTGGGCCCTGAGGAAGGCCCCTGGGGAGAGGGGAGGGAGCAATTTGTGCTGTGGCACTTGCCCTCTCACCCTCGGAGCCTCTGCACCACCGTCAGGACTTGCAGCGCAGACGGGAGCAGCAGAAGAAAACCCAGGCGGAGATCAAACGTGTCAATGACGCGAATCGGAAGCTCAAGGAGGAGCAGACCGAGCTGGAGAGGCTGGCAGACGAGCGGATTCTGCAGTACCAGCGGCAGAAAATGGTAAGAGGCCTGGGCGTGGGTGGCTGTGGGGTAGGTTCATGGGGCTGCAGGGATCTGCCACGAGACTGTGTCCCACGCAGGAGCGGGAGGCCAAGCTGGAGGCCGAGCAGGCGCGACTCCGCCAGGAGAAAGAGAAGGAGATTGCACGCTTCAGGGCCATGCAGGAGAGGGCCCGGGACCAGAAGGCAGAGCAGGTGAGCAACTCGCTGCCAAGCACATGCCACGTGCTCCTTCCCCCACTGCCTCCCTCGCCACCTTCCCCATCACCCCCCCGGGGCAGCAACGGGGGAGCTCCCTGCACGGGGCCTCTCTCCTGGGGGGCTGCGGGCGCCGAGTAGCAGCTGGAGCAGGGCGAGGGAGAGGGAGAGAGGCAGAGCCCCGCTGCAGCGGTGGCAGAGCTGGCCTCTGCGGGAAGCCCCCGCCGCCCCCTCCAGCGTCACCGCGGTCCCCTGGGCAGGACGCGCTGAGGGCCAAGCGCAGCCAGGAGGCTGCCGAGCGCGAGTGGCGGCGCAAGGAGCTGGAGGCGGCGCGGAGAAAGGCCGCGCTGCAGCAGCAGCTGGAGCGGAGCCGCTGTGAGCAGATGGCGCGGCGCGAGCACGAGGCGGCCATCCAGGTACAACGGGACCGGCAAGACTTTGAGAGGAGCCTCAGGTGAGAGGGACCCTGCCTGGACCAAGAGGGGAGCTGACAGGGGGCTCCTGGCAAGAATCGGCCACGGCTGGGGGCTGCGGTGCCGGCCGAGGCCCCCGCGGGCAGGGGCTGCGGCGGGGCCGTTCACCCGCCCCTCTCCCCTCTCTGTCCCCCGTCCCGCAGGGCCCTGCGGGAGCAGCTGCAGAAGGAGAAGGCCGAGGCGGCGCGGAGGGCAGAGCAGCGGCTCGCCCACGCCAGCGCCGTCCGGCGCCAGATGCAGGAGCGGCAGCAGCAGCTGACGCGGGAGCGGGTGGCCGAGTTCGAGGAGGCCCGGCGGCGGCAGGAGGAGGCCCAGCAGCGCAGCCTGCGCATCGCCCGCCACAAGCAGCAGCTGCTGCAGGAGTTCAGGTGAGGGGCCGCCGGCGCCTGCTTGCTCCCCTGCCTGTCCCTCAGGCCTTCCCGGCTGCCCTGAGCCACCTCACAGCTCCCGTGGCATCCTCATCAGCCAGACTGCGCTCCGGGCCACGCTCCTGCAGCTCGATGCCGCTGCAGCACAGGCTGACTGACCCTTTCTTTCCTCTGCAGGCCCTTGGGCATCCCTGAGAAATATTGTGCCCATCTGGAGCGGAAGGCCCAGAGCTGAGCAGGAGCAGCTCCTGGCCAGGCTCAGCCCCAGCAGGAGGGAACTTCAGCTCCCCAGCCATTTCGGGGCTTCCATTTCAGTCTTTAGAGTTGTCGAGAATAAAGAGAGTTGTTTATGGAGCAGATGGTGTGTTTTGTCCTTCTCTTGCCTGGGGTCTGTGGGCCAGCAGCTGCCCGTGGGGCTGGAGTCCCCCAGAGGCGCGTCACCCAACCTCCCCCTTCCTGGGGCAGAGCTTGCCCCTTGCCCATCTCCCCACATCTGCTGGGAGGGCCCAGGGGAGGGCCCAGGAGCATCCCCAGGCCCTCAGCACGGCTCGGTGTCCCCACTGAAGCAGGGCTGCCCCAGGCAGGGTCCCCATGAGGCAGGCAGGCTCTTCTCCGTGCACACAGCCCTGGCACCCAGCTTCTCACCCAGCTCTCACCTCCAGGGACTTTTTTCCCCAAGCCGCTTATTGCAACTCTTGTGCAGCTGGGGCAACCTGTGGGCTAGTGTGGAACGAGCAGGGCCCTGCCAGAGCAGGAGCAAAGCCTGGGCTCTGCTTCCCTCTCGGCTCACCGGGGCCTTTGTCGCCCCAGAAGCGGATCCGCAGCCGTGTGCCACTCGCCAACAGTCACACGCTCGGCAGAAACGGTGCTGGTTGATGTCAGGGCTGTGCAGGCCCGGCTGCTGCCTGGGAATTCCACAAACCCAGCACACCCCACAGAGTTAAAACACAAAACTGGGAGTTAAAACACACAAAAGGGGATTTAGACCCTAAAACCGAGGGTTTAGATCCCAAAAACAAGGATTTATATGCGAAAACCACGTGGTGTGGACGTAAAATGAGGATTTAGACCCTAAAAACTAGACTATAGGGGCAAAAAACCAAGGATTTAGACCCAAAAACCACGGGTTTAGTCCTTAAAAAAAAGGAACTAGACCCTAAAACTGGGAGTTAAGACACCAAAAAAAGAGGATTAGGTGCTAAAACTGAGGGTTTAGACCCAAAACCAAGTGGTATAGACCTCAGAAAAAAAGGATTCAGACCCTAAAAACTAGATTTTAGGCCCCAAAAAATGAGGATTTAGACCGTAAAACTGTGGGTTTAGACCAAAAAATGGAGATTTAGACCCTACAACTGGGTGATTAGACCCCAAATACAAGGATTTAGTCCCTAAAACCAGGGGTTTAATCCTAAAAACGAGGATCTAGACCCTAAAACTGGGAGTTTAGACACAACAAAGGGGATTTAGACCCTAAACCCGAGGGTTTAGATCCCAAAAACAAGGATTTAGACACGAAAAAGACGATATGGACGTAAAATGGGGATTTAGACCCTAAAAACCATGATATAGACCCCAAAACCAAGGATTTAGACCCTAAAACCAGGGGTTTAGTCCTTAAAACGAGGATTTAGACCCTAAAACTGGTTGTTTAAACCCCCAAAACAAGGATTTAGACCCTAAAATGAGGGGTTTAGTCCTAAAAATGAGGATCCAAACCCTAAAACTGGGAGTTAAGACACCAAGAAGAGGGGATTTAGACGCTAAAACTGAGGGTTTAGACCCAAAAACAAGGATTTAGACCCTAAAAGTGTGGGTTTAGACCAAAAAAAATGAGGATTTAGACCCTAAAACAGGGTGTTCAGACCCCAAAACCAAGGATTTAGACCCTACACCCAAGGGTTTAGTCCTTAAAAACGAGGATCCACACCCTACAACTGGGAGTTTAGACACCAAAAAAAGGCGATTTAGATGGTAAAACTGAGAGTTTAGACCACAAAACCGAGGATTTAGACCCAAAACCAGGTGTTATAGACCTAAAACGAGGATTTAGACCCTAAAAACTAGACTTTAGGACCAAAAAACGAGGATTAAGACCCTTAAACCGGCAGTTTAGACCCCAAAAAATTGATTTAGACCCTAAAAGTATGGGATTAGACCTAAAAATTAGCTTTTAGACCCTAAAACTGGGGGTATAGATCCCAAAAACGAGTATTTAGACCCTAACATCTAGACTTAAGACCCCAAAACCGAAGAATTAGACCCTAAAACAGTGGGTTTAGACCCTAAAAACAAGGATTTAGACCCTAAAACTGTGGTTTAGACAAAAAAATGAGACCAAAACAGAGAATTTAGATCCTAAAAGTATGGGTCTTGCCATTAAAATTAGGATCTAGCCCCTAAAACAGGAGGTTTATACTGAAAACAAGGATTTAGATCCTAAAACTACTTGTTTAGACCCCCAAAACAAGGATTTAGACCCTAAAACGAGGGGTTTAGACACCAGAAACGAGGATTTAGACCTAAAACCAGGTCGCATAGACCTCAAAACAAGGATTTAGACCCTAAAAACTAGACTTTAGGCTCCAAAAATGAGGAGTTAGACCCTAAAAACAGGGGTTTAATCCTAAACACTGGGATCCAGACCCTAAAGCTGCCTCAAGGAGCCTGAACCTTGCGGAAAAGTAACGTGTGATGTGAGCTGTGTGTTGTAGGACGAACGCGGCAGGAACGGGCTGAGCTGATGCAGAGCGAGGTGTGGAGGCTCGTTCTCGGCCCGCAGACTCCATTTCCCATCACCCCCAGCGGCTCGCTGCCGCCCAAAGCTGCGGGCGGGAGCCGCGGTGCCTGACGGGAGTTGTAGTTGTGCGGCGGCGCCCGGCGGGAGGCGCCGTGCGGCGGAGGGGGCGGGGCCTCGGCTTCCCAGCGTGCCCCGCGCGGAGGCCGCGCTCGTGCCCCGCTCGCGTGCCGGCTCCTCCTTCTCCTCCCTCGGGCTCCTGTTTCTGCTCTGGGTCTGCGAGAGGATTCTCGCCGTGGAAAGAGAAGATTCGCAGTGAGCAACGGCACAGAGCCCAGTGTGCGGCCTGTGCCCTGCTCGCGCCGCCGCTCGCGCTCCCGGGGCCGTTCGGTCACCCCAGAACTTCGTGTCCTGCTCCTCCCCCCCCGCCCGGCGCTTCCTTCGTGCTGTGCGTGTGTAAACGCCGCTCGATGCGGTGCCGCGGGAAGGGGGGAGCGAGTCCAGCCCCAGAGAGGGGTGGCAGCAGCTCGAAGGGCTCCCGGAGCCCTCCCGGGTCAGGAATCGCTGCGGCAGGGCCGGGTCCGTCTCTCCTGCTGCTGACTTGGGCCTTGCTGCTGGAGCCGTCTCTGCGCAGGGGCCGGTGGCTGCAGCTCAGGAGGGAGCCCCGGGGCTGTGGGGCGGCTGCCTCTGGCCTGGCTGCCTTTTGAGACCGGAGGTTGCCACTTAGGCTCTGTCTCTCTGCTGCTGCTTCTCCCTCACGGGTGGTGTGAGCACGTCTGGGGGCAGAAAACACAGAGCTGTGGCGAACGGTTGGGAGCCCCACGGGTTGTCATCTGAGTCGGGTGCTTTTAGTGGTATAAAGGGCTTTGGATTCCCTAAAGGAAGCCTCGTGAGGGCCATCAGTGGGAGGGGGCTCGTGGTCAGTGCTGTCTGCTCCTTGGGTTCATGTGGTGGACACAGCTCTTTGCTCCTCTTCATGCTGGTTCAGTTCGACGTGCCCTACCCTCACCTCTTTCTGTCCTGCTACCCTCTGAACTCCCTCTATTGGGGTTTTATCTGGACTTGCAAGTCTAATTCTCCCTTGTCATTGCTTGTAGCACACGGGAAGGTGACAACAGGAATTGTTGTGGCGATTCTTCGGGTAGGTGCAAGGCTTTGGGCTGTCTGGGTGTTGTCAACACCCTCCTGCTCAGAGCCTACACCTAAACCACACACCATCAGTCACACAAACAGCCTCCAGCAGAGGCACTTCCCAACCCAGCCTCTTGCAAAAAGCAAGGTGCTCACAGAAAGAGGAGAAGCCGGGAGGGTTTGAAAACATTTGGGGGGAAACTTTGTGAGTCCCTGTGCAGTGTTCCAGCTGGAGCTGTGAAAACCTTCTCCAAAAGAAGAAAACCTTCTCCAAGCCTCATTCCAGTGGGGTCTCTGACTGTCCCCACCCCTTTTTCTTGATGAGCTGAGTTGAGAGCCTTGTCCTCTTCTAGGAGACAGCCAGATCCTGCAGGTTGCTGGTTGTTAACATGGTCTGTGTTTGTGTTTCAGGGGCCCTGTGGAAGCCCCTGAAAGCCTGTGGAAGCGGCCAAGGCCGGCGCCTTGGTTCTGTGCCTGTGTGAGAAGGGAGATGCCAAGATCATGGAAGAGACAGGCAAGGTTTCCCCGAAGGAAAAAGAAATGAAAACCAGGGGAGACCCATCCCCAGAGAGATTCTTTACTTTTCATCCTTTGTTGTGTTTCTGGCTCCTGTTGGGCAGCTGGTGTGAATGGGCAAGGGCACAGAGAGCAGGACTGTGGTTAGTGGAGTAAATGCTTCATTCTTCCCAGAAAACCCAGTTTTAAGCCAAATCCTGCTGCTGTGGAGGGCTCCAAGGTGCCAGCCCAGGGAGCTGCATCAGGGCTGGGCCGGGCTGGGGCAGGTGTGAGGGGGAAATGGGGCCCCATGGAACGTGTCACCGTTTCACAGAGCCCTTGGTTCTCTGACATGATGTAGTGATCGCGCTGCCGTGGCCGGGACAGGACAGGGCAGAGTGTGGCTGCAGGAGCCCCTGTGCAGACCCCTGGTTCCCCACTGACTCGCGCCACAGTGCTTTGGCCAGTGTCTCCCAGCCCTCGAGGCCAGGCCTCAGCAGGATGGCAGAGAGACCCCGCAGTGTGTCCAGGCTGTCCTGGCAGGGAGAGGAGGAACAGGAGGAGAAGAACCCTGGGGCTGCTGCAGCAGGGCAGCCTGAAGAGGTGCAGGAGGTCCAGGCAGGTGAGTGGCTGAGCTGGGCCTCAGTGCTGGTGGCTGCAGCTGCCTGGGCCCTGTCCCATCCCCCGTGGGCATCCCCAGGGAGAGAGGGGCTGGGACTGTTCCACATGGCTGGACTCCATCCCCTGGGCACCCCCAGACTGCAGCCAGAGAGACGTGGGTCACCGTCCCCGGCAGCCCCTGTGCCGGGGCTGGCCCTGCTCGGGGAGCGCAAGGCTCGGCTGTGTTCCCCTCAGCTCTGCCTCAGCTCGCTCTTTGCCCCTTGCAGACTGGGACCTGTCAGAAGAGGAACAGCTCAGGCGTGTGTCAGAGGAGCAGTGGCTGTGTGAGAACATTGAGGAGCTGAGTCTCAAGGACCCGCCCGATGTGGTGGTGACCCTCCTGCAGTCACACCCGCCGTGCGACAGGTAACGGGACCATCCTGCCCAGAGAGCCCAGGGCCCGGGAGCTGCCAGGCAGATGGAGGTTTTCAGGACCCTGTGGACTCTCTGGTGTCCAGCGCTGTGTTGTCAGTGCCAGAGCCCCCTGCCACGCTCCCTCCATGCACCTCGAGGCCCTGTTGCTCAGGGCAGCGGGCAGAGGCAGGGCTAGCAGCTAGCCCCAGCCCCTGTGGTTGCCCAGGCCACGGTGCTGTGGCCAAGCCCCCCCTGACACTGATCTGTGGGCCTGCAGAGCTGCTGCGACCCTCTGGAGGCAGATGATCTCCCTGAGAATGACAGTAGACAACGTGCTGGAGGAACTGCTGTCCGTGCTGCAGGACTGGCCCCTGCACAGCACATTCACCTCAGATGGGAACAGCGTTGACATCTTTGGCCTGGCTGTGAGTTTCCAGCCTGTGCCCCTGCTTGCCCTGGGCTTGGGCTGTGCCCCAGGGACATCTCAGCGCTGAGCTCTGTCTCGGGGCGTTTTCTTTTCTGCAGGCAACCAGGGCACTGCTGGAGATCATCCGAATGCCCGTGTGCCAGGAGAGCCTGAGGCTGTATTTCCCCCAGCTCTTCCTGGCTCTGCTCTTCCAAATTTTCTGCAGCATGGAGGAGCTGCCTGAGGAGCTCTTGTGTCAGGGAGGCCAGCAGAAAGGCTGCCATCCCGCCACCCCCAGCAGGTGCCCCATACCACTCCTGCCGTCCCTGCCACGGCCCGGAGCTGGGGCCAGGGCTCCCAGTGTGACCTGGGCTTTGCTCTGCACACAGGTTGGCAATGGAGACCATGAAAGAACTGCTCTGCAGCCTGGGCCGTGAGGGGATGGTGCTTGAAGTCGAGCGTCAGGGTGGCTGGGAAGACCTCCTGAACCCTGACACCCGGCACTTTGCGACGCAGGTGCTGGCCAGGTGAGAGCTCCCTTCTCCCTGCTCCCCCCCCGGGTTCTGCCCTGCAGACAGCACCCCACAATCACCTTGGTGGTGGGTGACAGGGGCTTGCCACTGAGGGCTGGCTCAACAGGCTGGAAAACCTGGGAGAGGTGGGTGCACAGCAGCAGACACCCCAAAAACGCCAGCATCCCCTCCCGTGGTGTCCGGACTGGCGACACAGGATGGGGGGTCTGTCCCAGGGCCGGGCAGGATGCACAGAGAGTGCCCCGGGGGCAGGAAAGGAGTGTCCTCAGAAGGGAAGGCTGTGGGGCAGGAAGGGTGTTTTTCTGGTCTCCTGCCCAAAAGGAGCCGTCTGGGCTGGGGCACTGCCTGTCTCCTGGTCAGGGCTCTTGGGGAAAGATCAGCCCTTGGCGAGTCAGTCCTGGGAGAGCTTTGGCCACCCTGCCCAGGGTCTACAGTACCACCTTCTCCCCTGGCAGAGAGATGCATGGCATGTGGAGGAGCTCCCTGTACCACATGGCTCAGAGGCTGGTGGAGCTGCTCAGCAGGGAGCAGCCGCGCTGGGAGGTCCCCACCATGTTGCTCCTGGCTGAGGTGAGCCTGAGCTGGGATGAGATGGGGGGAGCCCAGGCTGTGGGGCCAGGGCAGAGGGTCACTGCTCGGTGTGTTTCAGCTCCTGGCCTGCCTTGACATGAGTGCATGGGATGAACATGTCCTGCAGCTGGTGCAAAGGTACCTGGGGAGCGAGAGCAGCGTGATGCGGTGCCTGGTGCTCAGAGCCCTCAGTGCCCTCTGCCACAAACCCGTGATGGTGAGCAGGGGGCAGCTGCTGGAGCCGTGCTGGGAGTGTGGGGCTGGGTGAGGGGAGCTGGGGGACACACAGCTGGGGCTTGACTGTGCTTTGGGAGCTCTGGCAGCTGCTGCCAGCCCTGCTGCCTCCCCAGTGGCCTCCCCAAGCCCTTCGGGGCAGGTCTTTGGCTTCTGGGTCCCGAGGCTGCAGCGTGGGGTTGAACCTCTGTAGTGGTTTGGGCAGGGCAGTTTTCATGGCTTCACCACAAGCATCGTGTTGCACACAGGATGAAATGATGCAGATCCTGCAGAGAAGGCTCATGGAGCTGCTGGGGGATGCAGATGAGGAGGTGGTTGTGATGACCCTTAATCTGCTCAGCAACATTCTCCACAACTGCAACACCCGAGTTGTCAGCGTCATGGCTCTGGAGCTGACTTGGAGGCTCCCGCCACTCTTCCACCACGTAAGGCTTTGTGTCTCCCCCCTCCCCACAGGCACTGGCTGCTGCCAGGAAAAGTCTGAGCTCCGTGGGCTTTCAGGCCCGTGCCCACGTGGGCCTACAGCAGCCAGTCTTCCTTTTCTCCGGGACATCATCCACGTGCGGCTGCTCTCCCTTCGGCTCTTCCAACATACCATGGAGGCTCTCAAGAAAGAAGAAAGCAAGCTGCTGAAGGCACAGGTGCACCAGAACCTGGTCCCACTGCTCTGCCTCCTGCATGAGGAGAGCCAGGAGGTGGCAGAGGTGAGGATCTCTGACCTTCCCATGTCACTGCAGGAGATGCCTGGGGCCAGGAACGGCCCTGAGCTTTGCCCAGGCAAGGGGACACAGCTCCTGTGCCCTGGGCAGCAGTACCATCTCCCTTCTCTGTGTCCCTGCAGGCCTCTCAGGTCACCCTGCTGCGAGCTGCCACGTTCCTGAAGAAGAGGAGGCTCAGACAGGTGCTGGAGAAGTGTAAGCTGTGGGCAGTGGACGAGTGCCTGGTAAGGACTGCCCTCAAGCCCCAGCCCCAGCCTGGGCACGCTGTGCCCCTGCCCACAACTGCAGCTCGTCCCGGGCACAGCCACCACCTGGCCAAGGGGAGAGTTGGCACCAACCCTTCCCTTGCCTCCTCTCCCTCTGCAGCTCTCGCAGTGCAGCAGCAGCAGAGCCGTGCAGTAGGTGCGACAGGCCCTGTGGTGCCTCTGCAGCCCGCAGCAGCCCGTGCGAGAGACGGCCGTGAGGTTCCTGGGTGAGACACAGCCCCATCCCTCCCTGAGCCGCTGGAGCTGAACCCCAGCCCCGGCTCTGAGTCTCTGCAGCCTCGAGTGCCCAGTGCCCGGGGAAGAGCCTGGGCTCAGCCCTGCCAAGGGGAGGGGGGTTGGAGGCTGGGCTGGAGGGGCTGATGTGGGGCAGCTGTGACCAAGCGTCTGTTCCCAGGACTCGCCAGGCAGCACCTGAGGGGACAGGAGAAGGAACTGCAGCTCATCCATCGGGGTGAGTGAAGGCAGGGGGCTGTCAGCAGGGACTGGCGGGGAGGCCCTAAGCAGGGACCTGCAACTCCTGCCCTGGCCAGGGAGAACAGAGAGCGTGGGCAGAGCAGAGTGACGTCAGGGGCACGTGGGGTATCCGTGGGCAGCACCTTCCAGCTGATCCCCTTGGTCCCGGCTCCATGCAGACCATGGGAAGAGCTGGAGGGGTGTCCCTGGCAGGAGGGGTTCCTGGGGGGAACCCAGGCTCTGATCTCAGCTCCGTTCCTCTCCGTTTCAGCCCTTCAACATATGACAGATGACGTCAACCTGTCGGTCGCAAACCTGGCAGTTCAGGCCCAGCTGAGCCTGAGAGCTGCAGAGGAAGCAGCTTCCTCCAGACCCAGCGTGTGAGACCGGCTCTGCAGGGCCTGGAGGGGATGGACTGCTCCCTGGGCCTGTGGCTGACTGGGCAGCTGCAGCTCAGCGCAGGGCTGGTCCCAGGAGAACACTCCATGAGATTTTCCCTGTGCTCCCTGGCAAGTCTTTAATCCCTCAACCCACCAGCAGTGTTCTGTTGATTCATGGCACAGTGGTTCAGGCACTTTGTAGTTTTTAATGTGTGCAAAGGGCTTTGCTAAAAACAATAAAGCTCCGTCATCAAAAGTGAAGCATGTTCCATTTCGGTGCCAAGATATTATGTGAAGTCACTGAGCACTGCTATCGTGCCCAGATGTCCTGTAATGTCACAGAGCACTATTGCAGTGCCCAGATGTGCTGTCATGTCACACAGCCCCGCTGCAATGCCCAGATGTGCTTCTCTGTTACAGAATCATGTTGCAATGCGCACGTGTGCTGTGATGTCACAGAGCACTGTTGCAGTGCCCAGTGGTGATGTGACGTCACAGAACCCTGCTACAGTGTCCTGGAGTGCTGTGATTTCATGGAGCACTGTGGCATTGTTCAGTGCTGATGTGATGTGACAGAATCACTCTGCAGTGCCCTGGATTGCTGTGATGTCACGGGACACTGTTGCAGTGCCAAGATGTTCTATGATGTCACACAGCTACCATCCAGTGCCTAGATATGCTGTGATGTCACAGAGCACTGGTGCAGTGTAGAGATATGCTTTGTTTTCAAAGAGAACTGTAGCAATCTGCAGTTTTGATATGATGTTATAGAGCACTGTGGCAGTGCTCAGTGGTGCTGTAGTATCACAGATCCCTGCTGCAGTGTCCTGGAGTGCTGTGATTGACAAAGTACTGTTGCAGTGCCAAGATGTTCTCTCATGTCACACAGCCCCCTTCCAGTGCCTATATATGCTGTGATGCCACAGAGCACTGTTGCAGTGTTGAGATATGCTGTGATGTCACAGAGCACTGTAGCAATGTGCAGTTGTGATATGATGTCATACAGCTCTGTTACAGTGCCCACATGTGCTGTGATGCCACAGAGTCCTGTTTCAGTGCCCAGATATTATATGAAATCACAGAGCACTGCTACAGTTCCGAGACATCCTGTGACGTCACAGAGCACTATTGCAGTGCCCAGATATGCTATTATATATCAGAGCAGTGATGGAGTGCCCAGATGTCTTGTCATGTCACAGAGCACTGTTGCAATGCTCAGCAGTGATGTGACGTCACAGAATCCTGCTGCAGTGTCCTTTAGTGCTGTGATTTCACGGAGCACTGTTGCAGTGCCAAGATGTTCTCTGATGGCACACAGCCCCCTTCCAGTGCCTAGATATGCTATGATGTCACAGAGCACTTATGCAGTGACTAGACGTGCTGTCATGTCACACAGCCCCGCTGTAAAGCCCAGATGTGCTGTTGTGTTACAGAGTCCTGTTGCAGTGCACACATGTACTGTGATTTCATGGAGCACTGTTGCAGTGCCCAGTGGTGATGTGATGTCACAGAACCCGGCTGCAGTGTCCTGGAGTGCTGTGATTTCACAGAGCACTATTGCTTTGCAGAGACATTCTATGATGTCACACAGCCCCTTCCAGTGCCTACATATGCTATGATGTCACAGAGCACTGTTGCAATGTGTAATTGTGATATGATGTTATAGAGCACTGTTGCAGTGCCCACATGTGCTGTGATGCCACAGAGTCCCTTTTCAGTGCCCAGATGTTATGTCTAAGAGCACTGCTACAGTACCCAGATGTCCTGTTGTGGTTTGACCCAGCAAGCACAGCAGCACCACGACAGTCTCTTGCTCAGTGCCCCCATTCACCCCCACCCTTGTTTTTCATAAGTCAGAGGCCCCAGCTGGCATTAGGGGGGTTACTTGGTATTCGTAACTCAGAGGCCCCAGTCGAGATTCGGATGGTTACAGGGCGAATTCGCATGACATCTTGGTTTTAGTTTGCAGCTGCAGAAGGGATAACAACTGGTATAATAATAATAGTATTGTGGCGTTGGAATACCCGGGCTTATTTGTATTTAAGATAAGTGGATATTGTTGATATGGTGGTTAAAGTTGTGATGTGTGTGTGAAGTGAGTGTTGAATGAATGAGACGCAGTCTGACTGCGAAGCGAGTGTGGAGTCCTTATCCGCGGTTCCGTATCTCCGCGAGGAGACCGGCCGGAGACGGACGAAGCGTGTCAAGTAATTGTAGTGTTTGTTAACTTGTCTACATATGTTTTATGTGAACTAAGGCAGCCAAGAAATTTATGTTAATGGTACTGTTTTACACTATCAAGGTAGAGATAAGGAACGGGAATGAGAAGTTTGCCAGTGGCTTCAGCTTCCCGGTGTTAATGCATTAACAAGAACTTTATATTGCCCTGGGGTAGGGGGAGAGGATCCCGCCCCAAACAGGAGGATCGGGAGAATATAAATATCAGGGAATATACTTAACTTTTGTGTGTGAGTTATACAGCGGAGAAGAAAGAACTCTGTCCACTGCCCCATTAGAAATTCCCTGTTTAAAACACCCCATTTGGAACATGCTGGGTGGGTAAAACTGAAGTGTACTTCTTGCCAAAATATGTAACTGTAATAGCGTTGGAAGGGGTGGTGACTACAATAAGCATTGGTGCTGGTGTCTCGAGTGTGAAGAACACATAGCTGAGATTACAACCGTGTTTTGTGGCTGGGAGTTGGGATTACCTATTTTGAGAAACATTTCAGAGAAAGAGTTGCAAAGAGCAATTTGAGAATATAGGAAAATCATGGGAAGCACTCAGTGTGAGAGTCAAGAAAAGTCCATTAGAATGCATATTGGCACATTGGAAAGATCTTGTGGGGACTAGGGCTACAGAAAGTAAAAAAAACCACTTATAAAATACTGCAGCCAATGGTGGCCACTCTATAAATTAGACAATAGAGAGAAGTGGCCTCAAAATGGAATTATAATACCCTCCTACAGTTAATGTTTTTAAGGAGGGAAAGAAAATGGGATGAGGCTTCTTATGCGGATATGTTTTTTGCTCTGAGAAATCACCCAGAGTGGCAGCAGGATTGTGGGTTAACTCCTCCCCAAGATCCCCTGATACTGGCCCTAGAACAAGAAAACGGGAAAACTAAAAAGATGCTGTTTGTCCTGTAGTGTCGGACAGCGCTGCACCAATAGAGATGAGGTGTATCAGGCAAATGATTTAGAAATGATTTAGAAGGCTATATACCTCCCTCCATGCCCTCTCCTAATGAAAGAGGGGCAGAAGTAATAAAACAGCAAATGAGAATGGAATATATGGGTCCTCACGGGAGAGTGAACATGGGCGTTGCCTACTGGCAACCAGGGCCCTCCTCCAACAATGAGTATAAATATGAATGACAGAGGAACTTTACCTGACCCTGCAATGGGTCCTGGTCCTTCCATGAGACCAGAAGGGGTTATAAATATGGGAACACCACTGGTACCAGATAAAGGAACAGTGAAAAATGAGCCACAAGGCCTCAGATTCAGCCCCATTACATCAAGGACTCGGAGTAAAGTGGGTCCAATAATTCAAGCCCCACTGAGACAGGCAATGAGCCCAGTGGGACCCACAAAAAGAAAGGTTCCCTTTACCACTAATGACTTAGATTCCTGGAAGGAAACAGTAAGAGAGTACCAAGAAGACCCTATAGATAGCGCTAAAAGGTTTGATATGATTCTTAAAACCTTAGAACCAGGCGGGTGAGACATAGATGCCTGTTGGATGCACTGACCGAAACAGAAAAGCTGTTGGTATTGAAAACCACAAAAACACAGGCCCAAATTACGGGAGGGACATTATTGGGACGGATAGTTGATCAGTGTATCCCTTTGACAGACCCAGGGTGGGATCCAAATGATCGTGACGATTATCAGCAGTTGCAACAATATCAACAGTGGGTAAAATATGGGTTGGAAAATGCGATTGCTAGAACTCTAAATTGGTCAATGCTATGTGCCGTAAGACAAGGCCCCTTTGAAACCCCTTCAGAATTTCTAGACAGAATAAGACTTGCTATGCGTAAATACACTCCTCTGGACCCGTTGGCCGAAGTAGGCCAGCAACAGCCAATATCCTTGTTCATAGGGCAGTCGTGTGACGACATCCAAAGAAAACTGCAAAAATTAAGAGGGGCAGACACACGGGATATAGAAGGGTTAATCGAAGCAGCATGGAAGGTCTTTGGGAATAGGGAAAGTAACAAGGACAGGAGAATGGAACAAAGAATAATAGCAACTGTGGCAGGTCTGGAACAGAGAGCACAGAGAACAGAGCTACTGAGACTGGATAGGGGTCAGTGTGCGTACTGTAAAAAAAGGGACACTGGAAAAAAGAATGCCCTAAGGAGTCCAAGGGGAGCCACGATGGACGAAGAGGGAGACCTGTGATAGCCCACTTAAAGGAGGACGATTGACAGGGACCTGGGGAGTCTACTCTAGCGGATCCGCTGGTTACATTAAAGCTGGGGAAAAATGAAAAACAAGTAGAATTTTTAATAGATACGGGGGCGATGTTTTCGGTCTTAAATCAAGAACTGTTGCCGCTAAGTAATGATTCTGTTATGGTGATGGGAGACACTGGCCAATGTGAAAAGTCATACTTTTTTGAGCCCTTAAAGTACAAATTGGGAAAGCAAGTGGGAATTCACAGGTTTTTGTATATGCCCAATGCCCCAAAAGCTCTTTTGGGAAGAGATTTGCTGGAGCAGTTGCAAGCCACGATTAAATGTGAAAATGGTCACATTAGCTTGGAGGTGAATGATCAAAATTCTATACAAATTATGAGCCTGTTACTAATTAATATCGATACAGAAGGAAACATTAACGAAGACATCATGAACCAAGTATATCCGGGAGTATGGGCCACAGATGTACCCGGAAGGGCGAGGAATGCCTTACCAGTGGAGGTAAAACTTAAAGGAGGACAGCAACCGGTAAGGATTAAACAGTATTCCTTGAGGAGGGAGGACAGGGAGGGGATTAAACCGATAATAGAAAAATTCTTACAGTTAGGACTATTAAGAGAGTGTGAGTCCAGCTTTAACACTCCCATATTACCAGTCCGCAAGCTGCATGGGTCTTATCGGATAGTCCAAGGTTTGCAGGCAGTCAATAGAATAACTGAGGACCTCTACCCCATGGTAGCAAATCCTTACACCCTGTTAACTGTGCTAACACCTGACTTAACTTGGTTTACTCTTTTAGATTTAAAGGGTGCCTTCTTTTGCCTCCCTCTCCATGAAGCCAGCCAGAAAGTATTTGCATTTGAATGGGAAAGTCCTAAAAGTGGACGTAAAACTCAGCTTACTTGGACGGTGCTGCCTCAAGGGTTCAAAAATAGCCCCACCATATATTGGGGCTATATGCCCCAATATGCCACCATATTTGGCAACCAGCTAGCCAAAGATCTC
Organism: Colius striatus; assembly: GCF_028858725.1. Classification (NCBI taxonomy): domain Eukaryota; kingdom Metazoa; phylum Chordata; class Aves; order Coliiformes; family Coliidae; genus Colius; species Colius striatus. The sequence continues at coordinate 146,339 of NC_084781.1, forward strand.
GAATCATGGGAAGCCCCATCTGAAGAAGGAAAACCCCTACAGTATGGGGATGATATATTAATCACTACCAAACAAAGGATGTCTGTCTAACCTGGACAGTGAGTCTTTTAAATGTTTTGGGACTCCAGGGGTATCGAGTATCCAACAAAAGGTCTAGACAATCCAACAGAAAATAACCTATTTGGGCCATAAAATTAGTGCAGGACAAGGGACATTGAGACAAGCTAGGAAAGAAGCCATCTGTCAAACACCCAGGCCACAAACAGTAAAGGAACTGCCAACCTTTTTGGGAAAGACTGGGTGGTGTCGATTGTGGATCTATAATTATGGACTGTTGGTTAAGCCGTTATACGTGACGATGAACGCAGAGCAAAATATCTACAATGGAATAAAGAAGCTGCACGGACCTTTGATCAGCTAAAGAAGGCTCTGATGTCTGCCCCAGCCTTAGGACTGCCAGATGTGAGTAAGCATCACACAAAACATGGGATTGCCCCGGGAATACTGGCCCAGGATTTGGGCCCATATCATCGGGCAGTTGCTTATTTTTCCAAACAGCTGGATGCAACAGCAAAAGGCTGACCTGGATGTTTATGGGCAGTTGCAGCTGTTGTGATAAACACTCAAGAAGCCTGGCAATTTACTCTGGGCCAGAAGATGACAGTGCTGGTGTCTCACACAGTATCGGCAGTTTTAGAAGCAAAAGGGGGACATTGGCTCTCTCCCCAAAGGTTCCTAAAGTATCAAGCCATAATAGTGGAACAGGATTGCCGCGAAGTTTGCGACTCAGCCTGGGATCCGACTCTCAGCTGGGTGGGAAGAAATCCAGTCCTGCTCAATGTGAGTGATAGCAGAAATCTTCAGTTTATTGAAAGCAGGCTCTTATATACACAGCAGGCTTCAAGCTAGCTCAGCAACAGCAGCTGATAGGTCACATTTTCATGTTCATCCTACTTGTGGTTTCTGCGAGAAGCAAGCTCCCTCATATTTTCATGTCTTGTTTTTCCTCAAAGTTGTTTTGCACTTTCAGCCAAGAACAGTCCGACCTTGAGGGAACAGAACGTGGCCTGCTGTCTACATGACAGCAACTACTTTAATCATGTCTCTGACTCTGGTCTTGATTGTGCACCAAATCCATATAACTAGAGCCCAGGCTGCCTTGCCCCAACGGGCCCAGCATTATACCCCGGGATGTCCATGCTCCTTCATTTTTTCTCCACACAGGATGATGTGGAAATTGTGGTCACTAACATCATCAATCCAGCTTCATTTCTTAGCAAAAATTCAGGAGAACCAGTGCAGCATGATTGCTTAGAGACCATTGAAGGAGCATATTCAGGTCGCCTGGACCTGAAGGAGACCCCTCTGGACAACGTGGAAAGCTGGTTTACAGATGGAAACAGCTTTATTCTGCAAGGGAGAAGATACACCGGGTATGCAGTCACAACCAGTCAAGAGGTAATAGAATGGGGATCACTACCTACAGGAACCTCCGCACAAAAAGCAGAAATAATTGCCCTTACTCGTGCTTTGGAGTTAGCACAAGGCAGAGCTATTGACATTTATACAGACTCAAAGTATGCCTTTGGAGTTGTCCATGCTTATGGGGCAATTTGGAAGGAAAGAGGTCTTTTAACCTCTCAAGGGAAGCACATTAAACATGCTGAAGAAATTTTAAAACTACTTGACGCCATACAACTCCCTGAGAAAGTGGCTGTTATGCATATGAGGGTGCACCAAAAAGTAAGCTCGGAGTTGGAAAGAGGAAATGAGCTGGCAGACAGAGAGGTAAAACAGGCTGCAAAAGGAGAGGTAAGGTTTGAGGGAGCCTTGATTCCAGATGGACAAATCTCCCTTGAAGGTGAGCCCAATTATACTAAAGAGGATAAGAAATTGATCACAGCTCTAGAGGGCACATATAATGAGGAAGCATTGTGGGCTGTTACCCCACAAGGAAAATGAGTCATTCCCACTTACATACTATGGCCTTTAGTGAGCGAAGAACACAAAGGGACACTGGGGGAGCAGAGGCTCTGCACAGACATCTAATCAGGCAAATTATAGCCAGGAATTTATATAGTACTGTAAAACAAGTAACTCGCCAATGCGATCTTTGCCTCCAAACTAATCCAAAGAACGCTCCTAAACCAGAGATGGGTCAAATTGTCAGAGAAAAGGGACCTGTTAGTGCTAACTGACACCTTTTCAGGTTTGTCAAAGGCATTTCCCACAAGAACAGCAAAAGCATGAGAAGTGACAAGAGTTATGGAGTAAATTAACTTCATGGTTACCTACCTTTGCTGGGTTGAAACAACTTTTTGTGGTAATAATTCTGATCATTATTATCGTTGTGCTATTTGTCATCTGTATCAGATGTTTCTTTTGTTGTCAGAGCACCGGAGATGCATACTCTTAAGTGGAAAGAACACCAGCTAGGACAAGCTTGAATCGAATAAGTACTTTAGTAAAATGCTTAATAAGGAATCACTGTATCAATAGTAAAAGAATTTACTAATTTTATAAAAAAGGGGGGATTGATGCAGAGCTTTATACTAACATGTACTAATGAACCTTATACTAACTTATCGCAATAGTATAAAGCTTATTTTCCAGACGGGACAAAATTCACACAAGCTGTAAAAAGGTCGTGCTTATGCCCTGACACAATACCTCTGGGGTCCTCCAACTTCCTTGAGGGTTAGAAACGGGTTCTGTGAGGGGCCAAGTGATATCTAGAGTTGTGCAAAGATCAAGGGTGAGAAAGCCTCAGGACTTATCAGCCTTCATCTCCCAAGGCCCCAAAGACCATTGCGACTATCACCGGGAGACACCACGCAAATGAAAGGAAGAAAAGACCTAATTTACATGTGAAATCGGGGACAGGTTGTGTCTTTGTCTAGGGGGATAATGTCATCATCTGATTTTGTACCTTTGTAACAAATATAGGTCAAGCAAGTTGCCGAGCCGGGTGCGCACGTTTGTGGTGGAGCGATCCCCCATGCGCCCGGCACCGAATAAACAGACCTTCTTTATAACTCTTTGAGTTATAGAGTCTGTTTCTGCAAGTCAATATGATGTTATAGGGCACTGTTGCAGTACCCACGTGTGCTGTGATGCCACAGAGTCCCGTTTCAGTGCCCACATATTATGTTACGTCTCAGAGCACTGCTACAGTACCCAGATGTCCTGTCGTGGTTTGGCCCAGCCAGCACAGCAGCACCACGACAGCCTCTTGCTCGGTGCCCCCATTCACCCCCACCCTCGTTAGGATGGCGGAGGCCCCAGCAAAATGGGAGTAAAAAGAGAAGCAAGATTGTTGTGGATTAAGACAAGGGCAGGGAGGGCTCGCTGTCAATTACGGTTCCGGGCAAAACAGACTCCAATGCTCGACTGAGAGAGGAAAGTAGGAAAGTTTATTCTACAAGAAAAAAAAACAGAATAAAGCAAAAAGGGAGCAGGATGCTGAGAATTACAGCCGGCACTTAAAGATCATCCCTCATCCCTCCTTTCTTCCCGGGCCCAGCTCACTGCTCCCTATATCTCTACCTCCTCCCCCCTCAACAGCTCAGGGGGCAGAGAATGGGGGATGTGCTCATGTCTCACAAAACCCCGCTGCAGTGTCCTGGAGTGCTGTGATTTCACGGAGCACTGTTGCAGTGCCAAGATGTTCTATGATGTCACACAGCCCCCTTCCAGTGCCTACATATGTTATGCTGTCACAGAGCACTGGTGCAGTGTCGAGATATGCTGTGATGTCGCAGAGCACTGTAGCAATGTGCAGTTGTGATATGATGTTATAGAGCACTGCTGAGGTGCCCCCATGATGCCACAGAGTCCCGTTTCAGGGCGCAGATATTATGTGAAGTCAGTGAGCACTGCTACAGTGCCCAGACCTCCTGTGATGTCACAGAGCACTATTGCAGTGCCCAGATATGCTATTATATATCAGGGCACTGACGGAGTTCCCAGATGTCTTGTAATGTCAAAGAGCACTGTTGCAGTGCCCAGCAGTGATGTGACGTCACAGAATCCCGCTGCTGTGATTTCATGGGGCACTGTTGCAGTGCCAACATGTTCTATGATGTCACACAGTCCACTTCCAGTGCCTAGTTATGCTATGATGTCACAGAGCACTTATATAGTGTCGATATATGCTGTGATGTCACAGAACGCTGTAGTAATGTGCAGTTGTGATATGACATCATACAGCATTGTTGCAGTGCCCAGATATGCTATTATATATCAGAGCAGGGGCGGAATACCCAGATGTCTTGTAATGTCACAGAGCACTGTTGAAGTGCCCAGTGGTGATGTCACATCACAGAATCTCTCTGCAGTGTCCTGGAGTGCTGTGATTTCACGGAGCACTGCTACAAGTCCCAGACATCCTGTGATGTCACAGAGCACTATTGCAGTACCCAGGTGTGCTGTCATTTCTCACAGCCTTGCTGCAAAGCCCAGATCTGCTTTTCTGTTAAAGAATCATGCTGCAGTGTGCACATATGCTCTGATGTCACAAAGCACTGGTGCAGTGTCGAGATATGCTGTGATGTCACAGAGCACTGTAGCAATCTGAAGTTGTGATGTGATGTTATAGAGCACTGTTGCAGTGCCCACATGTGCTGTGATGCCACAGAGTCCCTTTTCAGTGCCCAGAGATTATGTCATGTCTCAGAGCAATGCTACAGTGCCTAGACGTCCTGTGATTTCACAGAGCACTATTACAGTGCCCAGATGTGCTGTCATGTCACACAGCCCCGCTGCAAAGCCCAGATGTGCTGTTGTTTTACTCAGTCCTGTTGCAGTGCGCAGATGTGCTGTGATGTCCTGGAGCACTCTTGCAGTGCCCTGTAGTGCTGTGATGTCACAGAGCACTGTTGCAGTGCCCAGATATGCTATTATATATCAGAGCAGTGATGGAGTGCCCAGACGACTTGTAATGTCACAGAGCACTGTTGCAATGCTCAGCAGTGATGTGACGTCACAGAATCCTGCTGCAGTGTCCTTTAGTGCTGTAATTTCACGGAGCCCTGTTGCAGTGCCAAGATGTTCTCTGATGTCACACAGCCCCCTTCCAGTGCCTAGATGTGCTATGATGTCACAGAGCACTTATGCAGTGTTGATATATGCTGTGATTTCACAGAACACTGTAGCAATGTGTAGTTTTGATATGATGTTATAGAGCACTGTGGCAGTGCCCACATGTGCTGTGAAGCCACAGAGTCTCGTTTCAGTGCCCAAATATTATGTGAAGTCTCAGAGCACTGAGATCAGTGCTCAGTGCTGATCTGACGTCACAGAATCCCGCTGTAGTGCCTTGGAGTGCTGTAATTTTACGGAGCACTGCTTCATTGCCAAGACGTTCTATAATGTCACCAAGCATAATAGCAGTGCCCAGTTGTGCTGTCATGTTACACCGGCCTGCTGCAAAGCTCAGATGTTCTTTTCTGTCCTTTCTGTTCTTTCTGTTCTTTTCCTCTGATGTCACACAATACCCTTCCAGTGCCTAAATATGCTCTGATGTCACAAAGCACCGGTGCAGTGTCGAGACGTGATATGTTTTCACAGAGCACTGTTGCAGTGCCTCGTGGTGCTGTGATGTCACAGAGCACTGGTACAGTGTCAAGATATGCTGTGTTTTCACAGAATACTGTAGAAATGTGCAGTTATGATATGATGTTATACAGCACTATTGCAGTGCCCACATGTGCTGTGATGCCACAGAGTCCCCTTTCAGTACCCAGATATTATGATAAGTCACAGAGCATGGCTACAGTGCCCAGTCGTCCTGTGATGTCACACAGCATTATTACAGTGCCTCGATGTGCTGTCAATGCACCTGTGCACCAATGTAGGTGGGGTCTGCCTTCTTGGTTTCTTGTAGCTCCCATACACACTGTGGTATAACTTCTACAGACAGCCTGTATTTTTTCAATGGGAGCTGACCAGTCCAAGTGCGCGGGATTGGACATATCTCCTACCGGAGAGCAGCTGCAAATGTGACACAGTGCTGGCTGATAGACTACATGGGGACCTACTTACTACTGTAGCCGGGGTCTGCCTTCCTGCTTTGTTTTAGTACCCATATGCAGTGGTATAACTTCTACCAGCAGCCTGTAGTTTTTCAGTGGCAGCAGAGCAGGACATGTGTGTGGAATTCGAGATAGCTCCCACAGGAAAGCAGCTGCAAAGGTGGCACAGTGCAAGCTGATAGACTACAATGGGACCTACATACCAATGTAGGTGGGGTCTGTCTTCCTGCTCTCTTTTAGCTTCCATAGGCAGTGGTATAACTTCTACCAACAGTATGTATTTTTTCAATGGGAGCTGAGCATTCCAAGTGAGTGGGATTGGAGGTAGCTCCCACAGGAAAGCAGCTGCAATTGTGATACAGTGCTGGCTGATAGACTGCATGGGGACCTACTTACTACTGTAGCTGGGGTCTGCCTTCCTGCTTTCTTGTAGCTCCCATACGCAGTGGTATAAGTTAAGGGAGGGCATGTCTTATTTCAATGGCAGTTGAGCAGTCCAAGTGAGTGGGATTGGAGATAGCTCCCACAGGAAAGCAGTTTGAAAGGTGGCACAGTGCTGGCTGATAGACTACATTGGCATCTCTGTATCCCTGTAGGTGGGGTCTGCGTACCTGTTTTATTAAAGGTCCCAGAGGCAGTGGCATAACTCCTAACGGCAACCTGCATTTTCAATGGGAGCTGAGCAAGCCAAGATCCCGGGATTGAAGGTAGGTGCCACAGGAAAGCAGCTGCAAAGGTTGCACAGTGCTGGCTGATAGATTTCACGGGGACCTACGTACCACTGTACGTGTGGTCTGCGTTTCTGCTTTTTTGTAGCAGTTGTAAATTCTACTGGCAACCTTTATTTATTCACTGAGAGCTGAGCAGGCCAAGTGAACGGGATTGGAGACAGCTCCCACAGGAAAGCAGTTGCAAAGGTGGCACAGTGCTGACTGATGGGCTACACGGGTGTTGACGGATCCACAGGATCTACACAAGAATGCAGATTAGCAGGCACTTCTTTATTATGCAGATATCAGTCCCTTTTTTTAGTAATAACTAAGGTAACAGCCAAGGTAACTTAACAAATACATTTACCAGGGTCCTGTAATTAAGGTAACAGCTGAGGTAACTGTTGGGTCTGGGCTATAATGAACGGTATGTGCAGCGAAGTTTTCGGCTCTTGGCCTGAAAAACCAGACTCAAAGTCTGCAACCCAGACTCTAAGTCTGAAAAACCCGGGCTCGAAGCCTGAAACCAGGCTCGAAGCCTGAAACCCAGGCTCGAAGTCTGAAACCAGACTCTAAGTCTGAAACACCCAGGCTCAAAGCCTGAACAACCAGCTCTAAGCCTACTTCATGTGGCGATCAACCCAGGGTCCGATTCTCAGCTGGGTGGGAAGAAATCAGTCCTACTCAATGTGAGTGATAGCAGAAATCTTCTTCTTTATTGAGAGCAGGCTCTAACTTATATACACAGCAGCTTCAAAGCTAGCTCAGCAACAGCAGCTAATAAATTACATTCTTATGTTCATCCTACTTGCGGTTTCTGCCATAAGCAAGCTCCCTCACATTTTCACATCTTGTTTTTCCCCCGTAGTTGTTTTCCACCTTGGGCTGTTAGCTCATTAGCTGAAAACAGCCCGACCTTGAAGGAGCAGAAAGCAGCCTGCTGTCTGCGCTGACTACGTGACAGCAACTGTTTTAACCATGGTTCTGACTCTGGTCTTGATTGTGCATTAAATTCATATAACTAGAACTCAGATTGCCTTGCCCCATCGGGCCTAACATTATACCCTGGGGTCCATGTCCATTCTCCCTTAACCACTCCTCCACAAATCCCCCGTTTTGTTTTTGCACGATCAAGACTGAGTCAGTCAATTTATGCACTGCCTTCATAATACAACTATATACTATTCTAAACATTACAAGCAAAAGCAAAATAACCAAAATCCATCTTAACCCTTCTCTGATTAACATAGTCAACCAAGGTGACAACCCCCAAAAGCTGATTGAAGTCAATTATCAAAAGGGTTATAACCCACCGTAATATTCTTAGCATTAACCTTTAAATATGCCAAAGTTTTGTGAATAGATTCACTATGATCAGAAAGATTAAAACAACACATGCCTTCAAAGTCTTGACATCCGTGCCCTTGTGCCAATAGCAAAAAATCAATAGCTGCACGATCTTGCAATAAGGCATGTCTAAGGCTTTTCTGGTCTGCCAACAATTTTTCAATAACATCAGGAGTAACATTAGCTTGCTGCTCCGACCAACACACTAATTTTTCTAACTGCCGTAAGGCCTGGGCTGCAGCCAACCCAGGTACAAATGCTGACGCAAATACATTCGCTGTAATGGACCACAATTGTACTTTACCATCACAATCTCCTTTTAAGTTGTGGGTATCTCTTGTTTTCCGTAACTTGGTAATTTTTAACCAGTCCTGCTGTCGAGGAACAAAGTTAGTTTCCCTAAATAACATGGTTTCTAGATCTCTCTCTTGATCTACAGTAAATGCCTCCTCCTGAGCAATGAGGATATCATGCATACAATGATACACAAGTGTATGTCTAATACTACTTACATCACTAATCAAGCCTTCTAATGTCACTGAGGTTTGGTTACTTTGTTTGCTAAGCCAGCGTCCTAATTTGCATAGCTGAGTCAATAAAGCAGATACTCTTACACCTGGAGCAAATATACTAGTTGCTATTATTGCTGAGGGAGACCAAAGGTAACGTGGTCATCACACTCACCAGTAAATGCATGCATTGTTTTGGACAATGATGTTTCTAAATCATTGTGTGATTAGGCATCAAGATCGTCAGTTGTCCCCTTTGTAATCTCGAGGGTATTCCAGGCCATGCCTGGTCCCCACAGATCAGAAAAATTCCCTTTGGTAACTGTACAGGCACAAGACTAGACCTGGATCTTTTTGGTGAAGTATAATTGCACCAAGATGTCGTGTTCTTATACACGCCCAGGATGGGATCCACATTCTGTCCCAAATGTTTTGGTATTGCCGGTAAAATTAAACATAACATAAAAATCCATCTTTATAGACCCCAATAATTCTAACTCCTGTGGCTCTGTGGTCATTATTGGCAACCATGAAATGATCAAATCCCAGCTGTCAACTTTGCCATTACCCTTAACTAAGGGATTTGTTCTTAATGCATTTGGTACAGGCCATTGTGCCACATCTGATGGAACTCCCACCAAACAGGTAGAAAAAGGATTATCTGGAGTGGTCATTGATAAACATATTGTAGACTGATTGATTGCTTTGGCCAGTGTAACCCACATGTTTTGCTTGGTTTGTTGAAATTGCCTAAAACCATTTACCACAATCATTTGAAGCATCAACAGTACGACAAAATCCATTTTTCTTTTAACTCCTGATAAAAAAAAAAATCCTTCACCAATGAGTCTAAAACACAAACCACCTTTTAGCTTCTCAATGCCAAATTGTTCTGTTCCTGACACCTAAAACACCTTAGAAAGTTTCCCCTGTAAGAAAACCAGTGTTCATCATCACATTTACAGCAAAATGCATAACATCACGACCAACAGTTTTTACACTCTTTGAGGCAAGGGACTGAGGATGGAAAGGACGAGCCCAGCGGTCCGTGAGGGCCGGGGCCGGCGGTGTCGGTGCGATGTGTGTGGGGGGGCTCCGGAGACACCGACCGGGCGGCGGCTGCGGATGGAAGGGGCGGGGGGGTCTGGCTCACTCCGTGCCGGCCCCGGCGCCGGCGGCGCAGCCGCTGTTACTCTCTCCCGTGTTTTCTTTGTCTCCCCTCGCGTGCCCGATGGTGCCCAGTCTAACACGGGGTCGCGCTCCCCCACTCTCCTCTGATCATCCTGCGCCGCACCCCGGCCCGACTCCGCCCGCTCGGCATTGCCCTGCGAGTCGTCCCAGGGGTAACTCGGCGGGCTGGGCTCGAATGGGAAGCAGCTCTCCCGCGGGGGCTCTGCTCCGAAGCCCCTTCGCCTCTCTGACTTTGTAAAACTCTTGTGCTTAAAATAACTTTTTTTTTTCTCTCAGCACGCCCCGCTCAGCGACGGGCGGCACCGGGATGGCTTTCAGTGGCGACAGGCGGCACCGGGATGGCTTTCAGTGGCGACGGGCGGCACCGGGATGGCTTTCAGTGGCGACGGGCGGCACCGGGATGGCTTTCAGTGGCGACAGGCTGCGCACCGGGATGGCTTTCAGTGGCGACGGGCGGCACCGGGATGGCTTTCAGTGGCGACGGGCGGCACCGGGATGGCTTTCAGTGGCGACAGGCTGCGCACCGGGATGGCTTTCAGTGGCGACGGGCTGCGCACCGGGATGGCTTTCAGTGGCGACAGGCTGCGCACCGGGATGGCTTTCAGTGGCGACGGGCTGCGCACCGGGATGGCTTTCAGTGGCGACGGGCGGCACCGGGATGGCTTTCAGTGGCGACGGGCGGCACCGGGATGGCTTTCAGTGGCGGCGGGCTGTGTTTCCATGGTCTCTTGTCGCTCCAGTTTCTTTAATACTTCCTGCAGGAACCTGTCCGTTCCCTTGTCTGTCTCCTCCAGCCTCGGCGCAACGGTCAACGCCTGGGCTGCAGGCATTTCTTTTAAAGTATTTTGCACGTCTCTCCAAACGAGACCTAGATCTTTACTGATCTTACTATTGTCCTTATCACCACTAATAGTGGCTTCCCAGAGAAGGTTTCCAATTTCACCAGAAAAGGGGAGACATAATTAGTCCCGATACTAAACAGTCCAGCTGTTGGCTCGGCTACAGTCTCAGGCATATCAAGCCGCTGAGTCACAGCAGCGGGCAAATCCTTTTCCAACTTACACTTTTTCAAACAGTTAATGACCTCTCTCCACGGTTTTATCAGTTTCTGAGCAGTTTTGTCTTCGTCTATAACCAAGTCCCAGAGACAAGTCCCATATGCTCACCACTCCTCCTCATCAAAATATTTCTCAGAGTCCTTAAAAAAGCCTTTACAATTACCATGTACAAGTAGACCAGACAAATTGGTCAGTTTAAAGTCCACCCCCCACTTTTCTAAAACATTATAACCCGGGATCCATGTCAATGCTCCCTCATTTTTTCTCCACAAGTGGGATTGAAGATAGCTCCCACAGGAAAGCAGCTGCAAATGTGACACAGTGCTGGCTGATAGACTGCATGGGGACCTACTTATCACTGTAGTTGGGGTGTGCATTCCTGCTTTCTTGTACCTCCCATACTCAGTGGTATAAGTTAAGGGAGGGCATTTATTATTTCAATGGCAGTTCAGCAGTCCAAGTGAGTGGGATTGCAGATAGCTCCCACAGGGAAGCAGCTGCAAATGTGACACAGTGCTGGCTGATAGACTGCATGGGGACCTACTTACTACTGTAGCTGGGGTCTGCCTTCCTGCTCTCTTGTAGTTCCCATACTCAGTGGTCTAAGTTTTTAACAACATGTATTTTTTTCAATGGGAGCTGAGCAGTCCAAATGAGTGGGATTGAAGATATCTCGCTCAGGAAAGCAGGTGCAAATGTGACACAGTGCTGGCTGATAGACTGCATGGTGACCTACTTACTACTGTCTCTGGGGTCTGCCTTCCTGTAAGCACAGATGTAACTTGGACCAGCCAGCTTGAATAAAGATGGTAGGGATAACTTAATGCAGCTGGCATGCTACTTCAGAAACAGGTGCTGCAAGTTAATCAATTGGGCCCTGGGTGAACTCATGGGCAGAAGCATCATATAAGGAGGTAGCTAGCAAAGGAAGGGTGGCTTTGAGTCAGCTCTGGTGGCTGTACTATGTTGCTTGTGTATGTGTCTGCACGTGCATTACTTAGATTCTCTACGTCTTCGAGTGAATATTGCCTGCACTGCTACAACAACTCCATTTCCCCAAACAGCTGAGGCACAATGAAAGGAGCCGTGGGTGCCCTTGACTGGCCGTGGGGTGCTGAGAGCTTGAGGCAGGGTGAGACAGGGAGTGGTGTGAGGGGGATCCCTCTGCTGTCAGCAGGGGCTGGGGCTGGGGTTATTGTTTCACAGTGTTTTTTCCCTTTGGTCCCTGTAGGATGCCCTGTTGTCTTCACCATCGTGGCGTTGTATCCCACGCGTAGCCGGGTGGGTGCAGCCCTCGTGACATCAGTGCTGAGAGAAGGTGACTGAGAGCATGGATAGGTCAGGGAAGGTGCCGTTGTCACAAAGGGCCCGGCCCCAGCATCCCGGCAGCGTGGGCAGCGGCTGAGCAGTATGCTCAGGCCCTCTGCAGTGCGGAGCAAAGCCCAGGGCTCCATCTTTGGTTGAGATTCCGAAACATCTGGCAGGGTAGAGTAAGGGTGGACACTCCTTCCTTTCCTGGCATCTCTCAAGTGGGAGACATCACGAGACCTTTTACATTTTGGAGACTTGCTCTGTGGTGAGGGTCCAAGTGTGGAGATCGGAGAGTGCCAGGGCCGCTGGGGAAGGTGGAGCCTCAGCTTTGGTGGAGATTCTGAGACACAGTTAAGGAGAGAAGAAAGGTGGGCACTTCCTTCATTCCTTCTGGGCACAAAATGGAGACATTCTCCATTGTGGACAGAAAGAGGCTTTCGGAAGTCCTCAATGCCTTTGGAAGCATTTTGTTTTCTGACTGGGAAGGATTTCCTAGGAGATGCAGCATCTGTGTGGGAGATTTCCATCAGAGCCAGCCGTGCACTGGGCTTCTCTCCTTTGGGAAGCCTGAACAGAAACTGCCTTTCATCCTGGCTGCTGTAGCCTGAGCAAAAGGAAGGAGCCTCCACACCCTCCCTGGGCAGCCTGGGCCAGGGGCCCCTCACCTCAGCACGAAAGGACTTTCTCCTTGGGATTAGGTGGAACTTGTAGTGTTCCAGCTGATGTCCATCACCCCTTGCGGCTGGAGTTGGTCACAAGCACACTGCTCTGTCTGGTTTGTCGTGAGACTTATTCAGCAGAGCTCAGGCTTTTAGTTCCTTTATGGTATATTGGTGGTTTCTGGGGAATGTGGCTCTGGGGCATGTTGTACCCAACTTCAGTGATGTTAAAAATGCAGCCATGGGCATGAACTTGGATCTGGGTACACTTGAGATCAGAAGGGAAGCAGAGTGTTAGCCTAATATGGCAGCTTTTGCTACTCTGTCCCAAAGACGTGCTGTTAGACTGAAGTTAGCAAATACACACCACAGAATGGAGAGGAGAATGAGAAGGGTGTTTGTGATGGGTTTGCAGCCCTTTAAGCTCACCGAGTCCAACCCCTGACGCTGCCAGGCCCATCACTAAACTAAACCATCTCCCTCAGCACCTCATGTGGGCAGCTTTTGAGTATCTCCAGGGACGGGGACTCCACCACCTCCCTGGGCAGCCCTCTCCAGTGCTTCATAACCTTCCTGCTTGGTTAAAAAGTTCTCCCTGATGTCCAATCTAAAGCTCCCCTGGGGCAACTTGTGCCCATGTCCTCGTGGTGCCTTTGCAGAGCTGGGACAAGCCTCTCCCGCTGGGCTCATCGCCAGGGCTGCATCTGCAGAGGCTCTGAGGAGGAGCAAAGCTTCGTGCAGCTCGGCGCAGCCTTTTCTGGCGCCTGCGCGAGACGCCTGGGCTGGGAGGTGCCCAGAAGGGCCGTCCCTGGGGAAAGCAGGAGGGGAAAGCACGGCCCTGCCAGCGCTGCCAGTCCTCGCCAGCGGCCCTCGCTGGCGGGATCGGGGCTCCTCGGGGCTGGATCGGGCCCCTCCCAGTAGCCTCACTGGTGTTGGGGGAGGGTGTGGGGTGTCCAAAGGGGACCCAGAAGTGCCGGGGGTGGCAGCCGAAGGTTTGCGGCGGGTGTCGTCCAGCGGACAGCCTCAGGGGAAAACGGGGGGAGGTGGGGGGCTGGTGTCATCCTCAAGCGCTCCCTCCTGCAGCAAAGGGCGGGGGGAGGCGGGGCCGGGCTGCGGTCCGTGTCCGCTGGAAGCGCGGGAAGGGAGGAGCGTGGGCAGAGGCGACGGCCCGGCCCCTGTGCCCTCAGCCAAGATGGCGGCGGCGGCGGCGTCACGTTGCCCTCGGCGCACGCGCGAGCGGAGCGCGGGCCCGGGGCGGCCGTTGCCGGGAGCTGGGAGGGGTCTGATGGTGCCCCGCGCCCCCTGCCCGCGCTGCGAGGCCGCGGTGGCCCGACTCGGGCGGCTTCGGCCTCTTGTCGCCTGCCCGGGGGTGGGGGCACGGGGAGGTGTCAGGAGCTTCTGAAAAGGGACCCGGGTGTGGTGAGAGCAGCCCCCAAAAAAGGACACAGGCGTCGTGAGGCGCTAGAGATGGCTTCTTGGTGGAGTTTTGAGGGGAAATGTGCGGTTTTGGTGGCTGTGAGAAACGCTGATGTTGTTTTTGCAGAATTGGAAAAGAAATGAAGCCAAAGAATTGGGGTAGTCCTGGCCTTGTCCCTTTCTGTGTGGTGTCAATCAGTGAATTGGCCCTGGGGCTGTTCTCTGTCTCTGTGTAGCGACTGACATCTGTTTCTTTGAAGTGTTAATTACAGTTTAAATCTTACAACCAAAGCGATATCCAAGGATGTTGTGGATTGAGACAAGGGCAGGGAGAGCTCAGTCAGAGGGCCCCACGTTTCCATGGTGCCTTTGGGGCCCAGGACACGCCATGTAAGGCCACAGGGCCTCACTCCATTGTGACGTCAGGCCCAGGACAGGTATATAAGGCCGCGCTCGCCACCCCGGCCATGGCAGACGCTGCCTCTGCTCGCTGAAGGGAGACGGCAGCTGCATGGGGCTCAGGGGCTGCCGCCTCTCGCAGACCCAGCGAACGGACGTTGGTGGCCGTTAACAGAAGTGCTTTGTAGCCAACACCATGGCACAGGCTGCGGTGGGCCGAGGGCTAGCGGCACGCAGCAGGCTCTGGCCCCAGCGGGAGCCAGCACAAGCCGCTGCCAGACGTGTGCAGGAGGAGGAGCAGAGGTGGGAGCTGGAAGCCCTACAGGCTGAGCTGCAGGAGGAGCAGCTCCTCACCCAAGAGCTGCTCTGCAAGTTCGATGCTAAAACCAAGGAGCTGGTGGAGATTTTGGCAAAGAAGCGGCAGCTCCTGGCAGAACGGCTCCAGTCCAAGTGTGAGAGGAGACTGGCTCGGGAGCTGCGGCGGCTGCAGGAGCTGAACCGGCAGCAGCGGGAGGCCGAGACTTGGCGGGTGCTGCGCTGGAAGGAGGCCGAGCTCCGAGAGACACAGGAGCTGCTGCGCCAGCAGCGCGATGTGGCCATTAGCCGTGTGCAGGAGCTGCAGCAGCAGCTGGCCGAGGAGTTGGTGAGGCCCAGCCGAGGGGGCAGGGAGGCCCTAGGAAAGCTCAGGGGTCTCCTCAGCACGGTCTCCTGGGAGCGGGAAGACTGCAACCGCCACCTCCAGAACCAGCTGCAGCTGGAGAGGACGCTGTTCACCAAATACATCCTGCAGAGCTTTGAGGGTGAGCTGCCCGTCTCCCCCAGCACGGCCCAGCCCAGAGACTCTCCTTGGGACCGGGGCCACCGGGAGACACAGAGCTCCAGCTCCTCGGACAGGAACACGCCCCAGGCCCCGGCAGCACCACGGGAAAGGCAGCCGGAAAGCCACAGCGTCAGACAGCAAACAACATTCTGGGCTCTGCTCCAGCTGACAGAGCGGGACAACCTGGTGCTGCTCGGCAGCCCATGCAGAGGGCTGCTGGAGCAGGAGACGCAAGAGAGTGCTCTGGAGAGGGAGAGCCGCCACCTGCCACAGCGCAGCTCTCCAGAAGTGTGCAAGGAGGCAGAGAGGCTGCAGCAGATAACTGCTCAAGTGACTCCTCTCGACATGCGGCTGCAAGAGAGATCCAGGCAGCTGCAGGTGAGCATTGAGCGCCTGAACAGTGCTCCACTGCAGCTGCTCAGCCAAAGCTCCAGAGAGGAGCTGAGCCCGGCATCGTCTCCTGAGCACAGCGCTGGAGCAATGGGACACCCTGACGGGGCTTTGCTGGCCCAGGCCAAGCCGCAGGGCTGCTCCCAGGAGGCCGCTGAGGAGCTTCAGGCCCACGAGGGCTCCTCTTCTGACAAGAGCACCCGCTGCCCAACTCCTGCGGAGCTCCAGGGGCAGCTGGTGCAGGAGACAAAGGAAAACACCGCCCTGGCTGAGGGAAATGCTCGGCTGTGTCAGCAGATGGGTTTGACAGAAAGGGCGATGGAGGTGAGTGGCAACAACATCTGTCCTCAAACCCAACTGGAAGAGCCAGGACAGAAACTGAAAGCCATGAGAGACATGGCAGAAAGGAATGAACAACTGCTGAAGGGACTGAAGGAGATAAAGTCGGCGCTCAAGAGGAAAGAAGAGGACATCGACAGCTGGCAGAGGGCTCTGGCAGTAGAGCACAGGGAACGCCTGCAGATGATTCAAGCCAAGCTGACTGGGCTGGCTGAGCTGTGTCATCAGACAAACGAAGAACTGAGCAGATATTTTAGAAGCTCGGCCAACTGGAAAGAGAAAGATCCGAGCCAAGGATTTCTAGGCTACAACACGCTGCCCTGGATGCAGCCGAGGAGCCCATCCCCACAGAGGCTGTGAGGAAAGTGCCAACAGAGCTTTGCAGATTCCTCCCTCAACACCTGACCTGGTGATCCAAAAGTGCCCAGAGACAAGGGATTCACAGCAGGACACAGCTGGTGTCTGTCCTGTCTTCCATCTTCTTATTAAAGCTTTTCATCGCTAAGCCTCAGTGTAATCTCTCTCTCTGTCCCGGGTACAGGTGAACTGGAGGCGCTGTGGTGGGGATGAGGTGGGTTATTGTTTCACAGTGTTTTTTCCCTTTGGTCCCTGTAGGATGCCCTGTTGTCTTCACCATCGTGGCGTTGTATCCCACGCGTAGCCGGGTGGGTGCAGCCCTCGTGACATCAGTGCTGAGAGAAGGTGACTGAGAGCATGGATAGGTCAGGGAAGGTGCCGTTGTCACAAAGGGCCCGGCCCCAGCATCCCGGCAGCGTGGGCAGCGGCTGAGCAGTATGCTCAGGCCCTCTGCAGTGCGGAGCAAAGCCCAGGGCTCCATCTTTGGTTGAGATTCCGAAACATCTGGCAGGGTAGAGTAAGGGTGGACACTCCTTCCTTTCCTGGCATCTCTCAAGTGGGAGACATCACGAGACCTTTTACATTTTGGAGACTTGCTCTGTGGTGAGGGTCCAAGTGTGGAGATCGGAGAGTGCCAGGGCCGCTGGGGAAGGTGGAGCCTCAGCTTTGGTGGAGATTCTGAGACACAGTTAAGGAGAGAAGAAAGGTGGGCACTTCCTTCATTCCTTCTGGGCACAAAATGGAGACATTCTCCATTGTGGACAGAAAGAGGCTTTCGGAAGTCCTCAATGCCTTTGGAAGCATTTTGTTTTCTGACTGGGAAGGATTTCCTAGGAGATGCAGCATCTGTGTGGGAGATTTCCATCAGAGCCAGCCGTGCACTGGGCTTCTCTCCTTTGGGAAGCCTGAACAGAAACTGCCTTTCATCCTGGCTGCTGTAGCCTGAGCAAAAGGAAGGAGCCTCCACACCCTCCCTGGGCAGCCTGGGCCAGGGGCCCCTCACCTCAGCACGAAAGGACTTTCTCCTTGGGATTAGGTGGAACTTGTAGTGTTCCAGCTGATGTCCATCACCCCTTGCGGCTGGAGTTGGTCACAAGCACACTGCTCTGTCTGGTTTGTCGTGAGACTTATTCAGCAGAGCTCAGGCTTTTAGTTCCTTTATGGTATATTGGTGGTTTCTGGGGAATGTGGCTCTGGGGCATGTTGTACCCAACTTCAGTGATGTTAAAAATGCAGCCATGGGCATGAACTTGGATCTGGGTACACTTGAGATCAGAAGGGAAGCAGAGTGTTAGCCTAATATGGCAGCTTTTGCTACTCTGTCCCAAAGACGTGCTGTTAGACTGAAGTTAGCAAATACACACCACAGAATGGAGAGGAGAATGAGAAGGGTGTTTGTGATGGGTTTGCAGCCCTTTAAGCTCACCGAGTCCAACCCCTGACGCTGCCAGGCCCATCACTAAACTAAACCATCTCCCTCAGCACCTCATGTGGGCAGCTTTTGAGTATCTCCAGGGACGGGGACTCCACCACCTCCCTGGGCAGCCCTCTCCAGTGCTTCATAACCTTCCTGCTTGGTTAAAAAGTTCTCCTTGATGTCCAATCTAAAGCTCCCCTGGGGCAACTTGTGCCCATGTCCTCGTGGTGCCTTTGCAGAGCTGGGACAAGCCTCTCCCGCTGGGCTCATCGCCAGGGCTGCATCTGCAGAGGCTCTGAGGAGGGGCAAAGCTTCGTGCAGCTCGGCGCAGCCTTTTCTGGCGCCTGCGCGAGACGCCTGGGCTGGGAGGTGCCCAGAAGGGCCGTCCCTGGGGAAAGCAGGAGGGGAAAGCACGGCCCTGCCAGCGCTGCCAGTCCTCGCCAGCGGCCCTCGCTGGCGGGATCGGGGCTCCTCGGGGCTGGATCGGGCCCCTCCCAGTAGCCTCACTGGTGTTGGGGGAGGGTGTGGGGTGTCCAAAGGGGACCCAGAAGTGCCGGGGGTGGCAGCCGAAGGTTTGCGGCGGGTGTCGTCCAGCGGACAGCCTCAGGGGAAAACGGGGGGAGGTGGGGGGCTGGTGTCATCCTCAAGCGCTCCCTCCTGCAGCAAAGGGCGGGGGGAGGCGGGGCCGGGCTGCGGTCCGTGTCCGCTGGAAGCGCGGGAAGGGAGGAGCGTGGGCAGAGGCGACGGCCCGGCCCCTGTGCCCTCAGCCAAGATGGCGGCGGCGGCGGCGTCACGTTGCCCTCGGCGCACGCGCGAGCGGAGCGCGGGCCCGGGGCGGCCGTTGCCGGGAGCGGGGAGGGGTCTGGTGGTGCCCCGCGCCCCCTGCCCCCGCTGCGAGGCCGCGGTGGCCCGACTCGGGCGGCTTCGGCCTCTTGTCGCCTGCCCGGGGGTGGGGGCACGGGGAGGTGTCAGGAGCTTCTGAAAAGGGACCCGGGTGTGGTGAGAGCAGCCCCCGAAAAAGGACACAGGCGTCGTGAGGCGCTAGAGATGGCTTCTTGGTGGAGTTTTGAGGGGAAATGTGCGGTTTTGGTGGCTGTGAGAAACGCTGATGTTGTTTTTGCAGAACTGGAAAAGAAATGAAGCCAAAGAATTGGGGTAGTCCTGGCCTTGTCCCTTTCTGTGTGGTGTCAGTCAGTGAATTGGCCCTGGGACTCTTCTCTGTCTCTGTGTAGCGACTGACATCTGTTTGTTTGAAGTGTTAATTACAGTTTAAATCTTACGACTGCTGGGGGGGGGAATTGACCATAGGATACAAAAACCAGCCATCCTCTGGGGGGGTGGGGGGGATTTTTAGGCGGCTGGAGAAGTTGTAAATCTTGGAGTAGCTAATCAATGGGGAAACAAGGGAGGGACCTTGCTGGTTGGTCCAAGTCATATTTGTACCTACAGTTCCCCCCATTTTCTTTTTGCACCAGCCAGACTTCAGCAACACATTTCAAAAATTAAAGGTGCATGAGGAAAACATCAGTGTTTTTACCCATGGCCATGAGCTTACAATAAAAGGTCAGTAACAGCTACACTGCTGAACAATCCAACACAGAAATCCACACATTCAAATTAACAGACTCTGATACGTGTTGCTAGGAGGGACGCACACTGGCGAGAAGGGATGAGTTCTCTGTAACTCCACTGACGTTTCTGTTTCCCGAATGTAGTTTCGGACTATTCTTCAACTTCTTCAGCGTGCTTATCTGTGAGCATTATCTGTGAGCTGGAAATATCTCTTCATCCGTAGAAAACACACCATTTTTGCTTTCAGGTTTCCATTGGCCGTCTTGTTCAGTTCTTCAGTTCTCCTAATGAGATACAGACTGCTGGAGGAATTTGCAGCAGCATACGGGGTGCCACAGTTGGCAGGGTTTCTATTTCAATAGGGTGATGGATTGAGGGTGGATCAATTGGTTCTTTCCTCAAGATTGTTTTTTCCATTGCTCTTACAGCCATTAAGTCCTTTTTGTTGAAATGGCTTGATCCACTTCGCTGGGGCTTAGCTGGGATCATTGCCTGTTGTGGGAAATGCACAGGATTGTTTTCTCTTTTCTATTGCCAGAACAGAAAAGCTTCTCATTAAGGGGAATCACTGACAACACTCAACACTACCTCCCATCCTACCACCTTCCTGTTCCTTCCCCACATCTACATACTCCTGCTGGGGTGAGAGGAATATGCCTGGGGGTGATCCTTACTCAGCACACGTGAAGCACACATTGAACTGAACATGCCTAAATTCTCTGCTAAGCAAGAACAGACAAATCCAGCCCTGAAATTCAGGGGCTGGTCCTCCTTTCCCCCACCACCTGTGCCATAACTCTTGAATACTGCATCTCCTATTTACACTTCCAGCTCTCCAGAACAGGGAACACAGCTCCTTTGTTTCCAAAGCAAAGTTTTGCATGTGCTGTGAGAATAATGAATCATCACGTTGTTATGGAAGTCATTTCAAAGAACTGGTGACAGTAAACTCAATCTTCACTGCCTCTGCTGTTAATAAGGATGCAGCCTTGGTTATAGCCTCTGTAACAGTGAAATGAAACCCCTGATAGCAGGAGGGAAATGGCTTCTCTGCTACGAGACAATTGCCAGTTCATGATCTAAAAGCCTGTGGTGTATTGGTCTGATTCTTGAGCCACTTGTCATTCCAGCTCAGAGGCCAGTTCTTTTCTGCTGGTGTTGCCAGAAGCCCAGGGCTTACCTGGGAGATGGGTGGAAAGTACCTGAGCAACTTCTCACAGCACAAGTAAGGAACCAATCCTTGATTGCTGCTGGCAAGACTCAGTCACTAATGTGAGAGTTTGCAGGTGTGCCAGAGGGTGCAGAGGCACCCAGGCTGCAAGAAGAGCATTGGTGCAAGGCAAGGACACATGATTCAGTCCCCAGCACTGTCTGAAATAGCCGCTCCTGGCACACCACGGCCTCATTTTAGAGGTTGTGCTAGTCTTGAGCTGCACAGGGACATCCTGACCTGGCCAGCAGGAGAAAACACTCCAAAATTGAAGGACACCAAACTGGGGGGAGTAGTCAACACACCAGGTTGGGCTGCTATTGAGAGGGGCCATGGCAGGCTGGAGAAACAGCCTGATGGCAACTTCACATAGTGCAGAGATGGAAAACGTGAAATACTGTAGCTGGGATGGAATAACCTCCAGCACAGGCTGGGTGCTGATGGGACAGAAAGTACTCTACAGAAGAGGACCGGAGGGGCTGGAGCACAGGACACACGGGGAGATGCTGAGATAAATGGGTTTGTACAGCCTTGAGAAGGAAAGATGAAGACTGACTTCAATTGATCTTTCTTACTTGTTGTGTTACTTGCAAACCTGATCCTGGCCTTGCTTGGAGCAGTGTGTTTGCTCCGATGATCTCCAGAGGTCCCTTCTGACCAAAGCAATTCTATCATTTTGTCTTATAAACATGCCCAGTTCCATTTAACACATTCCCCAAATTGCTCCTGTCTCACATATATCCGTGCATAGATGTGCAGGCAGGCGGCAGATTGGTGGACATTAGAGAAACTCAACTGTTAGGAAAGCCCCCAGTGGAGAAGTCACTAGGACACTTTGCTGAACACTTAGCGTAAAAAAAGAGAGCAGAAACACGGGAACCTCTGAGTATTTAACAGGAAATCTGAATGAACGGGAGGAAAACTTGCTTAGCATGAAATGTTGCTTACATGTGGAAATTTCAAACTAGCTTTCCAAAGTTCATAATGAAATGAAAGAGAAAAGTCCTGCCCAACCCCTGCCCCAGCTATTTGCTGCTCCTTTTGCCCGTGCTCTTATCAACATTCTGGTTTTGGGGCTGCAGTGCAGCTTTGAAGCCAGTGCCTGCTCATCTCCACTTGAGAGCTTTTTTGGTCTCAGTGATCAGATCAAATCTACTGGAAAACAAAGCTCCTGGACTCAACAGTGTTCATGTCAGGGCCTCAATACCAGCTGTCTTGATCTGCAGTCTCTGGTTGTACTTGTGAACAGACATAGCTACTGATCAATTCTTAAATGTCTCTCTCACCAGCCATATTTCACTCATTTCTTAACACCACATTTTGCCTACGTGAACAGAGCTCCCAGAGCTGTCGTCTGCCATGCAGCAGTTCACACAGCTCAAGGACAATCAAGTTGCATCCCTGTGTTTGCTCTTTCAATCTGACAGAATCATCAGTCCTGCAAGATGCTGTGTTGGAGACATCACTGCAGGATAAAACTTCATTGTCAATGCTTAAAACACTGTAAACAACAGAAAACACATTTCCAGCTCTGGCTGCAATGTAGCAGCTCCGATGCTCTGCTTGGATCCTTTGTGTTACTTTTGGCCAACTATGTTGTCAATACAGCAGTGTCTGGCACAAAGATGATGTCGAGCTGCTGTACCTCTGAGTGTTGATGCTGTAACTGGCCTCTCAGTTACCGAGGCGGTGAACCAGCACCATCTTCTGGGTGCTACACTTGACTGGACAGACAGAGAAGCTGAGCTGGGCAAGGAAGCCCAGGAGAGCACGGGCACCTACAGCTTGGTTCAGAACAATCAACTCTTCCCTTTCTGTGACACAAATGAGCTGGTGGAAATAATCCTGCAAGGAAATAATTTCAGCACAGGCCATTTAGCACCATCCCCCGCTGTTTTCCAGGACTCCAACAGGAGTATTCAATCATGTAACTGGTATTTTTTACCTTAATAACCTCTCATTCCAGCTTTGGACAGGGCTGTTAACTTGCAAAAAGCAGCACCTGACAACATCAGCTGAATGTGAAGCACCAAAACAATTTCATGTAAGGGATTACAGCAGTAACACAACCTGCTTCCATCACCACTGCAGACTATCGAAAACCTCACTAAGAATCTGGTTGTGCCAAGGCACTAACTCCAATCCTCTGCTGCAGAAATGCAGCCACTTCCTTGAAGCTTGGCAGGTGATGCTCAGCTACATTTTCAAAAGGACTTTGACATGTACACAATCAACAGTCAGTCTTTGCTGAAATTCTTAAGCTGGACACAGTCATTGTTTTAATGTCAGGTGAGAGTAGGGTATGAGTGCATTTCTCACTCCTCCCCATAGCATTAGAGGGACAAGGCTGGGAACATACACCCTGAAAGGTTCTCTGATCCCTCTCCCCAGCCCAGAACCAGCTCATCTCTAAAGCCAAACTGTTCTGGAAAGATGTTTGACAATGACTTAAAGGCACGAACAACTCCAGCCCTGCCTCAGCAGCCTGTTACAGCTCTACCCAAGACTTCAAGAGAGTTCTTCCTGTGTGTAATCTCAGTTTCCCTTTACACCTCAGCCTAGTCAAGGGGCACTGCAGACAGCTTTGCTTCCTGTCTGGTGAATCACATCTCTCTTTGGAGGTCTCTGGCATCAGTGTTTCCATACTAAAAGAAAGTATTAACCAAACTCTAGTCCTAAACAGTTAACTGTAAGCTGCATGTGCTTGTAGAGTGAAACCTTTAGTGTGAGCTTCTCTGAAGTTTTAGAGAGCAGAATGTAAGGGTCCTTGAATGCCAAAGAAGCCAGATGTCCCCATGGCAGATAAGCCTGTAAGAACTAGTTCCACATCTTTGTCAGCAAAGATAAGGAAGAGTGGAAGGTGGATCTGCTTGAGCGGGTGATCTTTAGATCTAGAAAGATCTAGATGATTTCATGGGTCCCTTCCAACCCCTACCATTCTATGATTCTATGATAACCTCTTGGAACCTTCAGTCTCACCTGTTCTCCTCAGCGATGAAAAGGATGCAGAAAGTTGAATGCAGGCCAGGTGATACTTTACAGCACACACCATTGGGCTGATCTGCTTGAAATAAGGTGAGCTCTCCAAGACGACCTTCACCAGCTGAGGAACCTGCAGGAAAGACATGAAAAGTGCTAAGCAGGTAATTTCCCTTCCCCAATGCTGTCCACTCTACAAGGGGATGGTCGGTACCACTGTCAGGGTGCAGGGCTGGGCCCAGGACAGGCCTTTGCAGGCAGCACAGTTCTAGAGGCTCCTGCTAATGCAGTTCCTGGCCAGCGCTCAGGGAATGAGGGCAGTTGTCCATAATTTCTAGTTTCAGTCTCTCCACATCACTCGGTCTGGCTCCCTGCCCTCATCTTTCACCTCCTCCCTCTCTGTCTTTAGCCCATCACTGGTTTTTCTTTTTCTTTCTCTGTAGGACTCCTTGTCTGTATTTTCTAGTCCCTCTCTGTCTGTAAAATACCCTGGGCCATGTGGGAGCTGTAGCCCTGGGGCACTGGCTACCAGACAGCCATGTTGGCTCCAGGGGCATATGGGAGCTGTTGCCCTGGGGCAGGAGCTGCCTGGTAGCCATGTTCATTCCCAGACAGTGCTGTCAGTGCCTCCTCAGAGGGGACAGGCCAAATGGGGTTGTTAAAGGCAGGCCCTGGGATATGATATTGATTTACAGTTACCACTTTGGTAGGCACAGGCAGCACAACTAGATCCCACTTCAGGAATCCACGCAGCCTAGGTAGAGATTGAATGGCAAATGCTGCCTGGGAAGTCAAGAGGAAAAAAAAAAGTGACCATTTAAAGTTTGATGTGTCCTGACAACACACCAGTACTCAAAACACACTCCTTATGTGGGGCAATTAACAGCATAGCAGTAAATGGCGTAGCATTTCCTATTGTTACGGCAACCTCATCTTGGGGGCTGGGGTTGAACATCCCTCCAATCCACAGATCTGTGATACAGCTTTTTGGAACTGATATCACTGTGCAATACAGTAACTTCAGCTCCAGTGTCCAAGAGAGGGAATATGTGTAAAATGCTGGCATCTCATAACCTACCGCTGTGCCATCAGTCAAATTTCCCATGGCTTGCTGAGTACACAGATCCACAGACTCAGTCCTCCAAACACAATGCTGGGCTGGCATTCACACCATTCTTGTAAGTGCTTGCCAGTCCCATGGACCAGTTGATATCCACCAGAGATTCCCTCCAATATACCTACTGTAAACGGGCTCTGAAGCCCCTTCAGTGATGCTTTTCATCAATTCTTTGAAAACCACATATGGCAGGGACTCGTGTTGCAGCCATTGGTGGAGTCTCAAAATCACCAGAAGCACCACAGGGTGCCCATTATTTTATGCTTCCCTAAAACATGCCTGTAAAATGTCCCTTTTCCCTGGGCTTTACAGGGATTCCTCAGGATGGGGTTGGGGTTGGGGGGGATGCGTGAGGCGGGTGAAGCCGCGGCCGTTCAGCTCCACTGCACATGCGGGGAGGGGGGTGAATAATGCAGGGGCTCCGATTCTAATTTCTCATATTAATCCTTTGTGCCCCTGCTTGTTTCTTTTGGGGGGCACTGGGTGTTACTTCTTTCTCTCGTCGAGATGGGATCTCAAAGGTTTCTGTTATCTCTCCCGCCAGAGGTTGTAAAGCCATATCAGTCGCCACATAATCGCAACAGAGGCAGGAACTGCAAGCCCCGGCTCCTTTTTAGTTTTAACCTCTTTCCCGACCTTGTACCATAATGCTACTTCTGTGCTCCCTCTGCTGGGAACCATGTACAACATCTCTGAATAACAACGCTACAACTCTCAGTTACAGCTATCTGTTACCAAACGGTCGGCAGCCTTCAGTAGCTGCTTTAAAGCCTGCAGATACAACTTTTGTTCCTTAAAAAGGTTGGATCCCATGATTTAAGAGAGGGAGAGACCGGGGTTGGCGGCAGTGTGAGGTGGTTGGCACGGGCAAGCTGTGTGCCGTGGGGCCTGGTCGGAAGGTGCTGGTCTGTGGGGCTGAGGGCCCAGAACGCTGGCTCCACTGAGGGCCCTGTGGGAGGGACAAGGAGAGGTGTGGGGAGAAAGACAAGAAAAAGAAAAGAAAGCCCCTTCCGAACTCACTTGTGCCGGCAGCTTCCCATGGACAGGTGCTGCTGTCTGGTGCTCACCAGGTGCAGAGCACCGTTGCTCCTCGGCACACGAGCCGCTGCCTGCTTTGCCTCACACGGGGCACCACTTGCTGCTCTCGGGCCAGTGGGGATAGGGGCAATGCGCTGAAACACATCAAACCCACTCTGGGCTGCTGAAGGGGGAGCACTGCCAAGAGCAAGTGCTGCCATGCTGTGTGCCAGCCCCTAATTTATTGTCAGTCACATCATCTTCGTTTTTGTTTGTAATTACTGCTGACTTCCACACTTTGTCTGTTTTCCACCCTCACACTGCTGCTTCTCACACTCTGGACAGGGCATTCTGTAACATCAGCTCATTTGCCCACAATCAGTCACATACTCTAAGGTCACTTTACATTTTTGCCAATTTCCAGTTCTTTGTTCCCACAGGTCACGTTGCCCGGAGCACGAGTTCTGGCCCTGCTCCTCCACCAACTGACCTCTCCTGGCGGCACGAGGCGATCCAGTCCCTCACGACGGCGCAGAAGGTTGGCATGTCCAGCACCGTGCCCGTGGCCGAGGGCTCCAGCATGAGGCGCAGGGCTCTCAGAGGCCCTTCCTCTGCGCTCTGACCGCTCACTGCCTGCAGGTACTCGACCACCCGCTGGGCCACCACCCCAGGCAGCTGGCTGGGGATGGGCAGGAGGACAGGAGGGCACACAGCCAGGAGAGCTGCCCCGAGCTTCCTGAAGGGCTCCCAGCGACTGTCCTGCACAGGATCCAGCTCAGCAAGGAATCTGGCACTGCAGGGCTCCAAAGCAGCCACTGCCCAAGGGTGGCTGGGCACCAGTCTGCTGCTGAAAGGGAGCTTTTGCTCTGCTGCTGAAAGCTGCTCCGTGGCTGCTGCTGCATCAATCCTTTCCCTTTTTTCTTCCCTCCCCTTGTTTAATTGCCTCTGTCCCGGTGGCTCCTGAAGGATCGGGATTCCCTGCAGCGATCTTGTCTTCGGCCCTCCACAAGTGTCTGAGCCTGGAGCAAAACATGGTAGAACAAGGTTTACAAACAGATCAAAAATGCAAGTGCAGTAAAGACAAAGTCTGCTGAAGCTGAAGATGTCCAGCTTTTCTGATGATGGCTATCTGGAAATCTGTGTGAAGTGCAGGCACAGAACTGGCAGCCTGGGGAGCCCACCTTTTGCCCTCCTCTTACCACTGCAAAGCTGAATGCCTTCTGTTGAAGCCAGCAGGTTTCCTCTGGGTTTGTGCTGTTGTAGTCGGGACTAGAAATCAGTCTCTTGCTTTTGAGACAGTGGAGAGTAGAGCATTAGTCTAACAGGGCTTTGATTTAGCTTATGTATGCACTGATAACTGCAAGGTGTGTTTAACAAATCAGATCTCGTGTGAAGACTCTTGTCACTCCGAGAGGTTGTGCTCCATGTGGTCCTCTCCTCTCCTCTCCTCTCCTCTCCTCTCCTCTCCTCTCCTCTCCTCTCCTCTCCTCTCCTCTCCTCTCCTCTCCTCTCCTCTCCTCTCCTCTCCCCTCTCATTATTCCTCCGCTCACTGGGACTACCCACGCCCCCCACCCCAAACCCACAGAGAGATTGAGGGAGGCTCATAAAGTTGCTGTCAAGATGTTGAGTCTGAGGCTGTTTATTTTTGCAGGGTGGGGGGAGCACTGGGATAAACTGGAACAATCTGGGACGGATTGGGATGAACTGGAACGAGCTGGAATGGACTAGGATGGACTGGGGGCTTTGGGGACAGCCCCCTCCCCTTCATTTCTACTGAGGAGGGGGTCTCCAGTACTGGAGCTGGAGCCAGGTGGCCCTGCCGTGGGGCAGCCAGAGCCAGTGGTGGGGCAGGAGCCAGAGCAGGGCCAGCAGCACCAGTGGCCACAACGTGGCTCTTGGCCCCCACCACGTGGCCAGTGACACCCTCGGTGTGGCTAGTGGCTGCCAGGGCACTGGTAGCACAGCCTGTGGCTGCTCCTCCTCCTCTTCCTCCTGTTTTTCTTCCTCCTCCTGGGCACAGATTTAACCCCAAATCCATGTTTTTCACCGTAACACTCCCTTATATTCCCAGTTCCTCTATTTTTAACCCCAAATCACCATTTCTAACCCCAAACTCCTCCTTTCTCCAAAAAAACCCCAATTTTTCCCAAATCCCCATTTTAAGCCCACATCCACACTTTAAACTCTAAAGCCCCTTGGTTTTAACTCACAAATCCCCATTTTTCACCCCAAATCCCCATATCTTAAGTCCCCCAAACCCCCCTTTTCACCCCTAGAATCATCAATTTTTCTTTTTTTCACCCCAAATCTATACCTTTAACCTAAAATCACCATTTTTCACCCTCAAAATCCCTCTTTTCCTCAAAACCCCCCTTTTTTTCTGAAAACTCCCATTTTTAACCCAAGATCCTCCATTTTTAACCCCAAACTCCCAGTTTTTAACCAGCAAAATCCCCCCCCAAAATCCTTTTTTTTCCCCTACATCCCCCATTATTGGCCCCAAATTTATTTTTTACCCCAAATCCATTTCTTAAACCCCCAAATCCCTCTTTTTCCCCCCAAATCCCAGTTTTTTCCCCAAATGTTGTAACCCTAAATCCACACTTTTAACCACAAATCCCCTTAACTCCAAAACCCCCGTTTCTCCCTGCAAGTTCCTCCTCACCCCGCAGCTCGCCCAGGTCTCGCTGCCCAGAAGCCACTCGGGGTGGTTGGTAGCCCGGCCCAGATGCAGCCGCCTGCGTGACAGAGGCTGGTGGCTATGAACTGAAGGCACCAGGTAGCCCCCTGGGCCAGGCCAGTAGCCACAGTTGCCCCTTCAAGTAGCTCCCTCCCACCCCAGTGACTTACGTAGCCCAGGTCGCCCAGGACTGACCCAGGTGGCCACGGAGCCGCGTCACCACCAGCTGCAGCTCCTGTGGTGGGACAAAAGGGGGTTCTGACACCTCCTCCCCCCTCAAAGTGGTAACCTCGGGGCTCTGCCTGGTAGCCCAGTGTGGGCTCTGGCTCCCTGGCTGTGGCCAGCAGGGCTCGTGGGCTGGTAGCCCCCATAGCCCTACCTGCACTTTGCTCTTGTAGCCCTCCAGCGCCCCCGCCAGCTGCAGCGCGCCCTGCCGCACCTGGGAGGGGGCAACCAAACCTGAGCGGGTGGCTACTGCCACAGGAGGGGGCCGTGAGGTAGCCCATGAGCTGGCACTAGCCACACTCACCTGGGCCAGGGCTCCTTCCTGGGACAGGAGGAGCATAGCGGAATGGCAGAGCTGGGCCTGAGCAAGAGGGGAAGAGTCTGCATTAGCCTGGGCAAGTGCAGCTGCCTTTCTGGTAGCCACCTTAGTGCTAGGTGCTGTCCACAGTGGTCACCACTTGCCTCCTTGGAAGCCTTCTCAGCTCCCAGCGCCTGGAGCTGCTCCCTCAGCCTGTGGCCCTCGGCAAGGAGTTGCTGGTTCTGCTCAGGAAGGCAGGTGGAAGTTGGTGGCCCCCTCTTTGGTAGCCACCTCCTTGGTGGCCATCTCAGCAATGTGGTGGCCACCTCACCTCCTCCTGAAGCCTCTCCGCTTGCAGCTGCAGGAGTTTCTCCTCCTTCTCCTGGAGAGAGGTTGCCACATGGTCCCTGAGCCGCCGGCCACCTGGGCTGGGCTGGCAGCCCACGGAGGAGCCGGGAGGTTGGGCTACTGACCAGCTGGCGAAGTTGCCGGCGCAGCTCATGGTTCTGCTCCTCCAGCCCTGTCAGCATTGTCCTTGCCACATCCAGTTCTTCCAGGGTGGCTTTGGCTTTCTCCAGGGCCTGGTGGCTACTGACGGGGGCAAAGGGGCTTGCTGCCGGGGCTACTGGCCAGGGGCATGGTGGGGGTGGGAGTGGAAGGGATTCAAGAGAGGGAGGTGAAAGGGTTAAAAAGGGGGGATTGGGGTGGGAAAAGTGGGATTGGGAGGTAAAAAAGAGGGAGGTGGGTTTAAAAACAGGGAGTTTGGGGGAAAATTGGGGATTTGGGAGGAAAGGGGGGGTTAGGGCTTAATAAATGGAGATTTGGGATTAAAAATTAGATTTTGAGGGAAAGGGGGATTTGAGAGGTTAAAAATGGACATTTGGGAACAAATGGGGTGTTTGGGGGAAAAGGGGGACTTTAGGGGATAAAAATAGAAGACTGGGGAAAAATGGGTTTGGGGAGGATTAAAAGAAAAACGGGTTTTTGGAGCTAAATGAGGATTTGGGGCTAAAAACGTGGATTGGAGGTTAATGGGAGATTTAGGGAAAAAATGTGATTTTGAGGGGAAAAAAGGGATATTTCTGAGTGAAAAAATGGGGATTTGGGGTTAAAAATGGGGATGTGTGGCTAAAAATTGGGATTTGAAGGTGAAAAATGAGGGATTTGGAGTTAAAAATGAGGGAGCTGGGGTTAATATTGGGGATTTGGAGTTAAAAATGAGAGATCTGAGAATAAAAATCAGGGATTCGAGGGTTAAAAATGAGGATTTGAGGTCAAAACCAGGCAATCTGAGCACAAAAAAGGGATTTGTGGGTTAATAATATTAGTAATAAGAATTTGTTAATAATTTGTGAGTTAATAAATAAGAGATTTGGTTGCATTTTTCATAGGTGAGATGTGCCAGGGTTTGGGGAACAGCCCTGGGAGCCCCAGGGAAGCCCCTCAGCCGCCCCTCACCAGCGCAGCTCTGCCTTCAGCCGTGCCATCTCCTCGGCCAGCTGGACGTTCAGCTCCTCAGCCAACTCCACGTCCCGTCGCAGCTTGGAGTTCTGGGCAGCCAACTGCTGCAGGTGGCTGCGGAGGCCAGTGGCCTCTGTGCTGCAGGAGAGGGGTTGAGGGTGTTGAGAATGTGGGGAGGGGGCTTGGGGACCCCCAGTGAGGCAGCACTTACCTGCTGATGGTGTCCGTGTCACCGCTGTCGGCCCCAGCTGCCAGGGCTGTGTGTCCCTCCCAAGCTGCAGGAGGGGCATAAAGGGATTTGGGAGGGGGGCACAAAGGAGTTTTGGGGGCCACCACCTGGGTGGGTTTGCTTTATAGAGTCATCAGAGGATCATTTGGGTTGGAAAAGAGCTTTTAGCTCCTGGAGGCTCAATCTGCCAAGCCCACTGGAGACCCGTGGCCCTCAGCACCTCAGCTCCACGGCTTTGCAATAGCTCTGGGGATGAGGAAGAAGCCCCAAAACCCCACTTCTTCCCTCAGAAGTCCACCTAAACAGCAACTTTCTCCTCAGAAGACCACAAAAGATCCACTTTTTCCTTCAGAACTCCACCAAATCGCCACTTCTTCCCACAAAACTCTAACAAACTCCCACTTTTCCCCTGAAAAGTCCATGAAAACACCATTTCCTCAGAAGTCCACAAAAAACGTTTTTCCTCACACATTCACTTTTTCCCTCAGAAGCCCGCCTAAACTCCACGTTTTCCCTCAGAAGTTCACAGAAAGCTTGCATTTTCCCCTCAAAACCACGTCAAACACACACTTTTCCCCTCAGAATCAAGGAATTGTTTTGGCAGGAAAAGCCCCTGAAGCTCCTGGAGTCCAAGCCCTCCCCTCACCCCGCCACAGCCACCACTAACCCATGGCCCTCAGCATTTCAGCTCCATGGCTTTGGGGACTCCCCCACCTCCCTTGGGCAGCCTGGGGCAGGGGCTGACAACCCTCTCGGGGAAAAAGGTCTCCCTCAGCTCCAATCTCAACCTCCCCCTCGGCAACTTGAGGCCGTTTCCTCTTCTTGGGGAGCAGAGACCAACTCCCACCTCACCCCAGCCTCCTGCGAGGGAGCTACAGAGGGACCATGGTTCCCCTCAGCCTCTCCTTCTCCAGGCTGAGCGTGTCTGACCCAGGACTGGCAGCACCAAAACTACTCCCTCAGGTTTCCAAAATTACTGGCTACTGCCATTTCCAAGTCAGTGGCCACATCTCCACAAAAATGTGCCACCCCCTTCCCACCCCTCATCCCCTTCCTCCGCTGACACCCACCTGCTGGCCCGAGGCTGAGGTCAGTGGCCACCTGGGCCAGACACGAGTCCCCAGGGAGGTGGCAACTGTCTGTGATGCTGCCAGCCGCCGCGTCCTGCTCCTCGGCAAGCTGCAAGCCCCTGAGGAAGTGGCAACAGTGGGTCACGTTGCCCGGAGCACGAGTTCTGGCCCTGCTCCTCCACCAACTGACCTCTCCTGGCGGCACGACGCGATCCAGTCCCTCATGACGGCGCAGAAGGTTGGCATGTCCAGCACCGTGCCCGTGGCCGAGGGCTCCAGCATGAGGCGCAGGGCTCTCAGAGGCCCTTCCTCTGCGCTCTGACCGCTCACTGCCTGCAGGTACTCGACCACCCGCTGGGCCACCACCGTCCCTGTGGCACAGGGGGAGCTGTCGGGCCCTGGGGCCACCCCTGACAGAGCTCCGGCTGGTGCCCAGCTCTGTGGACCACCCCCCTTGCACTAGCCCTGGCCCCTTGGCTACCTGTGTGCTCGGGGTCGCAGACGCTGAAGGTGTAGTTGATGACAAACTCCTCTGAGCAGATGGTGTCCTGGTTTGCGGCCATGACGCCCCGGGCTGCTGTGTGCCGAGAGGGAGAGGTGATGGAAGGCTCTGTCCCCTCGCCCTGCTGCCCACCACGGGGAACTGGTGAGTCCCTACTTGGCGAGGTGTTCTGCAGGGTCTCAAGCCTCCTCAGCGGGTACAGCAACGCCTGTGGGTGTGAGGTGAGGGGGATGAAGGCCCCTCGGCAGCCATCATGCCGGAGTTGGGGTTGCTTGGGGGCCCCTTCTGCCCTGGGACTGGGATGGGAATGGGGCTGAGGGCGGCCCGTTTTCCCCGCTGGGGGAGAAGGAACAGGGCCAGGGGCGGCTCGTTGCTCCCCTGAGGGAGAAGGAGCAGGGCCGGGATAGACTCGTTCCGCACCTGAAGGAGAAGGAGCAGGGCTGAGGGCGCTCCGTTGCTCCCCTGACGGAGGAGCGGGGCCGGGGGCGGCTCGTTCCCGCCCTGAGGGAGGAGCGGGGCCGGGAGCAGCTTGTTCCTGCCCACAAGACAGATCGGCGCTCAGGTTGCTCGCTGCGGGGTGATCGCCGTTTTCCTGTGTTTATTTTGCTTCTTCCAGCCCATTTGATTGCCTGAGAGAGAGAACAGAAGCCTCGGGACCCCTTCCCACCCCCTTCAGAGCCCCAGCAGCAGCTTCTCGAGGTTGCTCTCCAGGTTCCTCACCAGAAACATTGGCACCAGCAGCAGCCAGAGCTGGGACACCAGGGAGATGAAAGAGTTCAGAAAGGTGGGTGCAGGGGCTGGAATAGTAGCATTTTTGGGGTTTTTGGAGGATTGTTAAGAATTCCCTGTTTCATACCTTGTTTTACTAGGCTAAGACACTCGGTTATACAAGGAGTGCAGATAACTGCAGTGCCTGTCAATCCAGAACCAGGGAAAGAGAAAACTCATTCCCTGATGATATTAAAGACAAAAGAAGATCCAAAATTGATACCAATTCGGCAAGTATTGACTTGTGTTTAACCTGCAGTGAGTCTGCACTCAGAGGTGTGGAACAGTCTGCTGTCCCCTGAGAGCTGTGGAGAGCCACGGCTCACTGGGCCCTGCCAGCCCCCAACCTCTTGAGATTTGGGGAAAAGGGTTTTTTTTTTTTTTTTTGCCTTGCATCATTTTATAACGGGGAATAGACCCTCAGGGGATTGAAGGAACCCCCTTAGGATGCACACTGAGGCACTGGAAGGATCCGGGAGGCAATCCTTGGACTGGGAAACAATTGTAGAATCATAGAATCGGAGGGTTGGAAGGGACCTTTGGGGCTCATCCAGTCCAACCCCCCCTGCAGATGCAGCTCCCACCTAGATCGGGTCACACAGAAACGTGTCCAGGTGGGTCCTGAAGACCTCCAAGGAAGGAGCCTCCACAGCCTCCCTGGGCAGCCTGGGCCAGGGCTCCCTCGCCCTGACAGTGAAAGAGCTTTTTCTTATGTTTCAATGGAATTGCAGCTTCATCCCATTACCCCTTATTACATGTGATTAAAGTGTGCAAAGAGCTAAAAGGGAAGGGAACTGAAGGACAGAAATGCAGAGAGAGGCCAGAGGAACAGCCCAGCAGCTCTGGGGGAAGATTGCAACAGGCTCTCTTCACGTCTGGGGAACACATCTCCACAACTTTTTAATGGGGGAGGGAGGCAGAGGCCTGATGCAGCCGTTCCAGGTCATAGTGAGTGCTGCTGAAATGAAATGGACAATTCCCAGAGTGGGGACAGAAGCCCAGGGCTGTGCAGGGGGCCCCATCCCCACCGTGTCCCAGCACCACACCCGGCAACGCCAATGTCACAGTGCTCGGGGCGGGGCGGGGGGTACAAAAGGGAGCAGCTCCTGGGTCTCGCTGGCAGAGCGGCTCAGAGGCAGCTGCAGACAGGCGAGAGGAGACCCTTGAGGGGCTGCTTTGAGTGAGGTTCTTTGGCAAGGAGAGAGACCGGAGAACAGAGGCCAGACAAGGCTGCTGGAAGTTCTCTGCTGCCATCCAGCTCCTGCCAGAGCCACCCTCAAAGCCCACCGGAGGCATGGAAAGCCTTTCCCACCGCAGAGTGGGGGCTAGAGCAAGGAGCCTTCCCAAGGAGCCCTGCAGAGCCCAGCCTCCTCATGCCCTGCGGATCCAGAGGGAGAAGACGTAAGCAATGGGGTGCAGAGATGTTGCCAGGGGTCCCAGTGCTCTGTAGCACCCACTGGTGCCCTGCCAGGCACGGGGGGGGTGGGTTCTCAGCCCCAGGGCAGGTCAGGCCGGGGGCATTTGAGATGGCTCCAGGATGAGAGGGGGCTCGGGCATGTCCTGGGAGGTGTGAGCAGCCCGTGGGAGCAGGAGGCAGGTCCTGCTCACAAGCTCAGGGCCAGTGCTGGGGTCAGGAAGGGATTTTCCCCTGGGGCAGTCTGGCACTGTGCTCAAGCACAGCCACTGGTCAGGGCTCCTGAGCTCCACGGTGGCTCGGTCCCTGCCTGC
Organism: Colius striatus; assembly: GCF_028858725.1. NCBI lineage: Eukaryota > Metazoa > Chordata > Aves > Coliiformes > Coliidae > Colius > Colius striatus. The sequence continues at coordinate 181,151 of NC_084781.1, forward strand.
TGCTCGTGCCCCATGCAGATGGCCTCTTGTGTCCTGCCTCGGGGAGAGGAAGCTTCTTTCCCCTGCACTGCCTGAGTGGCTGTCACTGGGGTTTTTTGGTGCCTCTGTGGCCCTGAGCACGGCCCCTGGCCGGGGCTCCTCAGGGTCCTTGTCGCCAGGCGCCTGCTGCTTGTGTCCTATGAAGGTGGCCCTTGGGCACTGCATTCTGACAACTCTCTGTGCCATGTAGCCCCAGTGTCCGTGCAGAGAAGCCAGCAGCATCCCTCATCATCAGCCACAGGGATCTGCAGCGCATTGAGGAATCAGCTCGAGTCCTCTCCAAGGAGGAGCGTGAGGCCCAGCTGGCAGCCCTCAAAGCGCAGAGGGCAGCCGCACTCGTAAGCATTTCTCCTCTTGCCCCTTCATTCCTTGGTTGCTCCCCCAGTGCGTGGGGAGCCCTGAGTGCTGTGGGAGAGCCTCTGTGCTGCATCTCTGGCAGCCTGCAATGGGAGTGGGGTGTCTTAGCAGGGCTGTGGGAAGGGGCCAGGCTGCGGGGGAACATGTCCCTCGTGAGCCAGGCTGCCCCGCAGCACCCCGGGGTGGGTTCAGGCTTGGACTCGGGCTTGGGCTTGGGCTTGGGCTGGCAGGGCTGCTGAAAGCCAGACATCCTGTCCCCTCAGGAGGCCGTGAGAGAGCGCTCGAAGGTGGCCAGGCAAAAGGCCCTGGAGCAGCAGCAGAGGGAGAAGCCGAGCGAGCTGGAGGAGGAGGCGCGGGAGCGGGCGCAGGCCCTGCTGAAGCAGTCCGAGAGGAAGCGGTTGGAGCAGGAGGAGGAGATTAAAGAGTTCAAAACGGTGGGTGCAGGGGCTGCCTGGCATCAGCTGGCCCCTGCCTGAGCTGCCTGCTCCCAGGGCCTTCCTCTCCTGCCCGTTTCCCCGCCTCCATCCCTGTGCCTGGCCCTGCTGCCGCTGCAGAGTCTGGCTCAGAGAGCAGCGAGCCCTGTTGCCCCACAGCTCCTCCTGGGCACCAAGTGCCACGTGATCCGCGACGCCCAGATCCTGGAGAAGCAGCTCATCGCAAAAGAGCTGCAGGAAGAAGAGAATCGCCTGGCCAGGATGGTGGAGGCGGAGAGGAAAAAGGCTGAGGGGAAGCAGGAGGAGCTGGAGCGCAGGAGGAAGCAGGAGCTGATCAGGTTTGCAGCAGAGTCCTGATGGAGCACTGGAGTCCTGATGGAGCGCTGGGCTTTCTGCCTCTGGGAGTGGGACGGAGCTGGAGGGATCCCTTCTGCTCTCTGCTCTCCAGAGGGAGACAGGAGATCGTCAGGCAGATGGAGAAGAACGCGGAGGAGCGCGCTCTGAGAGCTGTGCAACAAGAGGAGGAGGCTCAGGAGCTGCGGCAGCAGATGGAGCAGCTGAAGATGGAGGAGCAGAAGGTGCGACCGGGGACCCGCCGGGGAGCAGGGGGGCTGCGGTTGGGTGTTCACCTTGGATGGAAGGGTGAGCCCGTGCTGGGCAAGTCACACTGGGTGTGTGGAGCAACAGCCGTCAGAATGAGAGCTCTGGTCTGCTGGGCAAGTTGAGGCATCCTCAGAAAGTGACCCCTTGCTGCTGGGCCCTGAGGAAGGCCCCTGGGGAGAGGGGAGGGAGCAATTTGTGCTGTGGCACTTGCCCTCTCACCCTCGGAGCCTCTGCACCACCGTCAGGACTTGCAGCGCAGACGGGAGCAGCAGAAGAAAACCCAGGCGGAGATCAAACGTGTCAATGACGCGAATCGGAAGCTCAAGGAGGAGCAGACCGAGCTGGAGAGGCTGGCAGACGAGCGGATTCTGCAGTACCAGCGGCAGAAAATGGTAAGAGGCCTGGGCGTGGGTGGCTGTGGGGTAGGTTCATGGGGCTGCAGGGATCTGCCACGAGACTGTGTCCCACGCAGGAGCGGGAGGCCAAGCTGGAGGCCGAGCAGGCGCGACTCCGCCAGGAGAAAGAGAAGGAGATTGCACGCTTCAGGGCCATGCAGGAGAGGGCCCGGGACCAGAAGGCAGAGCAGGTGAGCAACTCGCTGCCAAGCACATGCCACGTGCTCCCTCCCCCACTGCCTCCCTCGCCACCTTCCCCATCACCCCCCCCGGGGCAGCAACGGGGGAGCTCCCTGCACGGGGCCTCTCTCCTGGGGGGCTGCGGGCGCCGAGTAGCAGCTGGAGCAGGGCGAGGGAGAGGGAGAGAGGCAGAGCCCCGCTGCAGCGGTGGCAGAGCTGGCCTCTGCGGGAAGCCCCCGCCGCCCCCTCCAGCGTCACCGCGGTCCCCTGGGCAGGACGCGCTGAGGGCCAAGCGCAGCCAGGAGGCCGCCGAGCGCGAGTGGCGGCGCAAGGAGCTGGAGGCGGCGCGGAGAAAGGCCGCGCTGCAGCAGCAGCTGGAGCGGAGCCGCTGTGAGCAGATGGCGCGGCGCGAGCACGAGGCGGCCATCCAGGTACAACGGGACCGGCAAGACTTCGAGAGGAGCCTCAGGTGAGAGGGACCCTGCCTGGACCAAGAGGGGAGCTGACAGGGGGCTCCTGGCAAGAATCGGCCACGGCTGGGGGCTGCGGTGCCGGCCGAGGCCCCCGCGGGCAGGGGCTGCGGCGGGGCCGTTCACCCGCCCCTCTCCCCTCTCTGTCCCCCGTCCCGCAGGGCCCTGCGGGAGCAGCTGCAGAAGGAGAAGGCCGAGGCGGCGCGGAGGGCAGAGCAGCGGCTCGCGCACAGCCAGCGCCGTCCGGCGCCAGATGCAGGAGCGGCAGCAGCAGCTGACGCGGGAGCGGGTGGCCGAGTTCGAGGAGGCCCGGCGGCGGCAGGAGGAGGCCCAGCAGCGCAGCCTGCGCATCGCCCGCCACAAGCAGCAGCTGCTGCAGGAGTTCAGGTGAGGGGCCGCCGGCGCCCGCTTGCTCCCCTGCCTGTCCCTCAGGCCTTCCCGGCTGCCCTGAGCCACCTCACAGCTCCCGTGGCATCCTCATCAGCCAGACTGCGCTCCGGGCCACGCTCCTGCAGCTCGATGCCGCTGCAGCACAGGCTGACTGACCCTTTCTTTCCTCTGCAGGCCCTTGGGCATCCCTGAGAAATATTGTGCCCATCTGGAGCGGAAGGCCCAGAGCTGAGCAGGAGCAGCTCCTGGCCAGGCTCAGCCCCAGCAGGAGGGAACTTCAGCTCCCCAGCCATTTCGGGGCTTCCGTTTCAGTCTTTAGAGTTGTCGAGAATAAAGAGAGTTGTTTATGGAGCAGATGGTGTGTTTTGTCCTTCTCTTGCCTGGGGTCTGTGGGCCAGCAGCTGCCCGTGGGGCTGGAGTCCCCCAGAGGCGCGTCACCCAACCTCCCCCTTCCTGGGGCAGAGCTTGCCCCTTGCCCATCTCCCCACATCTGCTGGGAGGGCCCAGGGGAGGGCCCAGGAGCATCCCCAGGCCCTCAGCACGGCTCGGTGTCCCCACTGAAGCAGGGCTGCCCCAGGCAGGGTCCCCATGAGGCAGGCAGGCTCTTCTCCGTGCACACAGCCCTGGCACCCAGCTTCTCACCCAGCTCTCACCTCCAGGGACTTTTTTCCCCAAGCCGCTTATTGCAACTCTTGTGCAGCTGGGGCAACCTGTGGGCTAGTGTGGAACGAGCAGGGCCCTGCCAGAGCAGGAGCAAAGCCTGGGCCCTGCTTCCCTCTCGGCTCACCGGGGCCTTTGTCGCCCCAGAAGCGGATCCGCAGCCGTGTGCCACTCGCCAACAGTCACACGCTCGGCAGAAACGGTGCTGGTTGATGTCAGGGCTGTGCAGGCCCGGCTGCTGCCTGGGAATTCCACAAACCCAGCACACCCCACAGAGTTAAAACACAAAACTGGGAGTTAAAACACACAAAAGGGGATTTAGACCCTAAAACCGAGGGTTTAGATCCCAAAAACAAGGATTTATATGCGAAAACCACGTGGTGTGGACGTAAAATGAGGATTTAGACCCTAAAAACTAGACTATAGGGGCAAAAAACCAAGGATTTAGACCCAAAAACCACGGGTTTAGTCCTTAAAAAAAAGGAACTAGACCCTAAAACTGGGAGTTAAGACACCAAAAAAAGAGGATTAGGTGCTAAAACTGAGGGTTTAGACCCAAAACCAAGTGGTATAGACCTCAGAAAAAAAGGATTCAGACCCTAAAAACTAGATTTTAGGCCCCAAAAAATGAGGATTTAGACCGTAAAACTGTGGGTTTAGACCAAAAAATGGAGATTTAGACCCTACAACTGGGTGATTAGACCCCAAATACAAGGATTTAGTCCCTAAAACCAGGGGTTTAATCCTAAAAACGAGGATCTAGACCCTAAAACTGGGAGTTTAGACACAACAAAGGGGATTTAGACCCTAAACCCGAGGGTTTAGATCCCAAAAACAAGGATTTAGACACGAAAAAGACGATATGGACGTAAAATGGGGATTTAGACCCTAAAAACCATGATATAGACCCCAAAACCAAGGATTTAGACCCTAAAACCAGGGGTTTAGTCCTTAAAACGAGGATTTAGACCCTAAAACTGGTTGTTTAAACCCCCAAAACAAGGATTTAGACCCTAAAATGAGGGGTTTAGTCCTAAAAATGAGGATCCAAACCCTAAAACTGGGAGTTAAGACACCAAGAAGAGGGGATTTAGACGCTAAAACTGAGGGTTTAGACCCAAAAACAAGGATTTAGACCCTAAAAGTGTGGGTTTAGACCAAAAAAAATGAGGATTTAGACCCTAAAACAGGGTGTTCAGACCCCAAAACCAAGGATTTAGACCCTACACCCAAGGGTTTAGTCCTTAAAAACGAGGATCCACACCCTACAACTGGGAGTTTAGACACCAAAAAAAGGCGATTTAGATGGTAAAACTGAGAGTTTAGACCACAAAACCGAGGATTTAGACCCAAAACCAGGTGTTATAGACCTAAAACGAGGATTTAGACCCTAAAAACTAGACTTTAGGACCAAAAAACGAGGATTAAGACCCTTAAACCGGCAGTTTAGACCCCAAAAAATTGATTTAGACCCTAAAAGTATGGGATTAGACCTAAAAATTAGCTTTTAGACCCTAAAACTGGGGGTATAGATCCCAAAAACGAGTATTTAGACCCTAACATCTAGACTTAAGACCCCAAAACCGAAGAATTAGACCCTAAAACAGTGGGTTTAGACCCTAAAAACAAGGATTTAGACCCTAAAACTGTGGTTTAGACAAAAAAATGAGACCAAAACAGAGAATTTAGATCCTAAAAGTATGGGTCTTGCCATTAAAATTAGGATCTAGCCCCTAAAACAGGAGGTTTATACTGAAAACAAGGATTTAGATCCTAAAACTACTTGTTTAGACCCCCAAAACAAGGATTTAGACCCTAAAACGAGGGGTTTAGACACCAGAAACGAGGATTTAGACCTAAAACCAGGTCGCATAGACCTCAAAACAAGGATTTAGACCCTAAAAACTAGACTTTAGGCTCCAAAAATGAGGAGTTAGACCCTAAAAACAGGGGTTTAATCCTAAACACTGGGATCCAGACCCTAAAGCTGCCTCAAGGAGCCTGAACCTTGCGGAAAAGTAACGTGTGATGTGAGCTGTGTGTTGTAGGACGAACGCGGCAGGAACGGGCTGAGCTGATGCAGAGCGAGGTGTGGAGGCTCGTTCTCGGCCCGCAGACTCCATTTCCCATCACCCCCAGCGGCTCGCTGCCGCCCAAAGCTGCGGGCGGGAGCCGCGGTGCCTGACGGGAGTTGTAGTTGTGCGGCGGCGCCCGGCGGGAGGCGCCGTGCGGCGGAGGGGGCGGGGCCTCGGCTTCCCAGCGTGCCCCGCGCGGAGGCCGCGCTCGTGCCCCGCTCGCGTGCCGGCTCCTCCTTCTCCTCCCTCGGGCTCCTGTTTCTGCTCTGGGTCTGCGAGAGGATTCTCGCCGTGGAAAGAGAAGATTCGCAGTGAGCAACGGCACAGAGCCCAGTGTGCGGCCTGTGCCCTGCTCGCGCCGCCGCTCGCGCTCCCGGGGCCGTTCGGTCACCCCAGAACTTCGTGTCCTGCTCCTCCCCCCCCGCCCGGCGCTTCCTTCGTGCTGTGCGTGTGTAAACGCCGCTCGATGCGGTGCCGCGGGAAGGGGGGAGCGAGTCCAGCCCCAGAGAGGGGTGGCAGCAGCTCGAAGGGCTCCCGGAGCCCTCCCGGGTCAGGAATCGCTGCGGCAGGGCCGGGTCCGTCTCTCCTGCTGCTGACTTGGGCCTTGCTGCTGGAGCCGTCTCTGCGCAGGGGCCGGTGGCTGCAGCTCAGGAGGGAGCCCCGGGGCTGTGGGGCGGCTGCCTCTGGCCTGGCTGCCTTTTGAGACCGGAGGTTGCCACTTAGGCTCTGTCTCTCTGCTGCTGCTTCTCCCTCACGGGTGGTGTGAGCACGTCTGGGGGCAGAAAACACAGAGCTGTGGCGAACGGTTGGGAGCCCCACGGGTTGTCATCTGAGTCGGGTGCTTTTAGTGGTATAAAGGGCTTTGGATTCCCTAAAGGAAGCCTCGTGAGGGCCATCAGTGGGAGGGGGCTCGTGGTCAGTGCTGTCTGCTCCTTGGGTTCATGTGGTGGACACAGCTCTTTGCTCCTCTTCATGCTGGTTCAGTTCGACGTGCCCTACCCTCACCTCTTTCTGTCCTGCTACCCTCTGAACTCCCTCTATTGGGGTTTTATCTGGACTTGCAAGTCTAATTCTCCCTTGTCATTGCTTGTAGCACACGGGAAGGTGACAACAGGAATTGTTGTGGCGATTCTTCGGGTAGGTGCAAGGCTTTGGGCTGTCTGGGTGTTGTCAACACCCTCCTGCTCAGAGCCTACACCTAAACCACACACCATCAGTCACACAAACAGCCTCCAGCAGAGGCACTTCCCAACCCAGCCTCTTGCAAAAAGCAAGGTGCTCACAGAAAGAGGAGAAGCCGGGAGGGTTTGAAAACATTTGGGGGGAAACTTTGTGAGTCCCTGTGCAGTGTTCCAGCTGGAGCTGTGAAAACCTTCTCCAAAAGAAGAAAACCTTCTCCAAGCCTCATTCCAGTGGGGTCTCTGACTGTCCCCACCCCTTTTTCTTGATGAGCTGAGTTGAGAGCCTTGTCCTCTTCTAGGAGACAGCCAGATCCTGCAGGTTGCTGGTTGTTAACATGGTCTGTGTTTGTGTTTCAGGGGCCCTGTGGAAGCCCCTGAAAGCCTGTGGAAGCGGCCAAGGCCGGCGCCTTGGTTCTGTGCCTGTGTGAGAAGGGAGATGCCAAGATCATGGAAGAGACAGGCAAGGTTTCCCCGAAGGAAAAAGAAATGAAAAACAGGGGAGACCCATCCCCAGAGAGATTCTTTACTTTTCATCCTTTGTTGTGTTTCTGGCTCCTGTTGGGCAGCTGGTGTGAATGGGCAAGGGCACAGAGAGCAGGACTGTGGTTAGTGGAGTAAATGCTTAATTCTTCCCAGAAAACCCAGTTTTAAGCCAAATCCTGCTGCTGTGGAGGGCTCCAAGGTGCCGGCCCAGGGAGCTGCATCAGGGCTGGGCCGGGCTGGGGCAGGTGTGAGGGGGAAATGGGGCCCCATGGAACGTGTCACCATTTCACAGAGCCCTTGGTTCTCTGACATGATGTAGTGCTGGCGCTGCTGTGGCCACCCCACAGTGCCAGGAGGAGGCGCCGGGACAGGACAGGGCAGAGTGTGGCTGCCAGGAGCCCCTGTGCAGACCCCTGGTTCCCCACTGACTCACGCCACAGTGCTTTGGCCAGTGTCTCCCAGCCCTCGAGGCCAGGCCTCAGCAGGATGGCAGAGAGACCCCGCAGTGTGTCCAGGCTGTCCTGGCAGGGAGAGGAGGAACAGGAGGAGAAGAACCCTGGGGCTGCTGCAGCAGGGCAGCCTGAAGAGGTGCAGGAGGTCCAGGCAGGTGAGTGGCTGAGCTGGGCCTCAGTGCTGGTGGCTGCAGCTGCCTGGGCCCTGTCCCATCCCCCGTGGGCATCCCCAGGGAGAGAGGGGTTGGGGCTGTTCCACATGGCTGGACTCCATCCCCTGGGCACTCCCAGACTGCAGCCAGAGAGACGTGGGTCAGCGTCCCCGGCAGCCCCTGTGCCGGGGCTGGCCCTGCTCGGGGAGCGCAAGGCTCGGCTGTGTTCCCCTCAGCTCTGCCTCAGCTCGCTCTTTGCCCCGTGCAGACTGGGACCTGTCAGAAGAGGAACAGCTCAGGCGCGTGTCAGAGGAGCAGTGGCTGTGTGAGAACATTGAGGAGCTGAGTCTCAAGGACCCGCCCGATGTGGTGGTGACCCTCCTGCAGTCACACCCGCCGTGCGACAGGTAACGGAACCCTCCTGCTCAGAGAGCCCAGGGCCCGGGAGCTGCCAGGCAGATGGAGGTTTTCAGGACCCTGTGGGCTCTCTGGTGTCCAGCGCTGTGTTGTCAGTGCCAGAGCCCCCTGCCACGCTCCCTCCATGCACCTCGAGGCCCTGAGCTTTGCCCAGGCAAGGGGACACAGCTCCTGTGCCCTGGGCAGCAGTACCATTTCCCTTCTCTGTGTCCCTGCAGGCCTCTCGGGTCACCCTGCTGTGAGCTGCCACATTCCTGAAGAAGAGGAGGCTCAGACAGGTGCTGGAGAAGTGTAAGCTGTGAGCAGTGGACGAGTGCCTGGTAAGGACTGCCCTCAAGCCCCAGCCCCAGCCTGGGCACGCTGTGCCCCTGCCCACAACTGCAGCTCGTCCCGGGCACAGCCACCACCTGGCCAAGGGGAGAGTTGGCACCAACCCTTCCCTTGCCTCCTCTCCCTCTGCAGCTCTCGCAGTGCAGCAGCAGCAGAGCCGTGCAGTAGGTGCGACAGGCCCTGTGGTGCCTCTGCAGCCCGCAGCAGCCCGTGCGAGAGACGGCCGTGAGGTTCCTGGGTGAGACACAGCCCCGTCCCTCCCTGAGCCGCTGGAGCTCAGCCCCAGCCCCGGCTCTGAGTCTCTGCAGCCTCGAGTGCCCAGTGCCCGGGGAAGAGCCTGGGCTCAGCCCTGCCAAGGGGAGGGGGGTTGGAGGCTGGGCTGGAGGGGCTGATGTGGGGCAGCTGTGACCAAGCGTCTGTTCCCAGGACTCGCCAGGCAGCACCTGAGGGGACAGGAGAAGGAACTGCAGCTCATCCATCGGGGTGAGTGAAGGCAGGGGGCTGTCAGCAGGGACTGGCGGGGAGGCCCTAAGCAGGGACCTGCAACTCCTGCCCTGGCCAGGGAGAGCAGAGAGCGTGGGCAGAGCAGAGTGACGTCAGGGGCACGTGGGGTATCCGTGGGCAGCACCTTCCAGCTGATCCCCTTGGTCCCGGCTCCATGCAGACCATGGGAAGAGCTGGAGGGGTGTCCCTGGCAGGAGGGGTTCCTGGGGGGAACCCAGGCTCTGATCTCAGCTCCGTTCCTCTCCGTTTCAGCCCTTCAACATATGACAGATGACGTCAACCTGTCGGTCGCAAACCTGGCAGTTCAGGCCCAGCTGAGCCTGAGAGCTGCAGAGGAAGCAGCTTCCTCCAGACCCAGCGTGTGAGACCGGCTCTGCAGGGCCTGGAGGGGATGGGCTGCTCCCTGGGCCTGTGGCTGACTGGGCAGCTGCAGCTCAGCGCAGGGCTGGTCCCAGGAGAACACTCCATGAGATTTTCCCTGTGCTCCCTGGCAAGTCTTTAATCCCTCAACCCACCAGCAGTGTTCTGTTGATTCATGGCACAGTGGTTCAGGCACTTTGTAGTTTTTAATGTGTGCAAAGGACTTTGCTAAAAACAATAAAGCTCCGTCATCAAAAGTGAAGCATGTTCCATTTCGGTGCCAAGATATTATGTGAAGTCACTGAGCACTGCTATCGTGCCCAGATGTCCTGTAATGTCACAGAGCACTATTGCAGTGCCCAGATGTGCTGTCATGTCACACAGCCCCGCTGCAATGCCCAGATGTGCTTCTCTGTTACAGAATCATGTTGCAATGCGCACGTGTGCTGTGATGTCACAGAGCACTGTTGCAGTGCCCAGTGGTGATGTGACGTCACAGAACCCTGCTACAGTGTCCTGGAGTGCTGTGATTTCATGGAGCACTGTGGCATTGTTCAGTGCTGATGTGATGTGACAGAATCACTCTGCAGTGCCCTGGATTGCTGTGATGTCACGGGACACTGTTGCAGTGCCAAGATGTTCTATGATGTCACACAGCTACCATCCAGTGCCTAGATATGCTGTGATGTCACAGAGCACTGGTGCAGTGTAGAGATATGCTTTGTTTTCAAAGAGAACTGTAGCAATCTGCAGTTTTGATATGATGTTATAGAGCACTGTGGCAGTGCTCAGTGGTGCTGTAATATCACAGATCCCTGCTGCAGTGTCCTGGAGTGCTGTGATTGACAAAGTACTGTTGCAGTGCCAAGATGTTCTCTCATGTCACACAGCCCCCTTCCAGTGCCTAGATATGCTGTGATGCCACAGAGCACTGTTGCAGTGTTGAGATATGCTGTGATGTCACAGAGCACTGTAGCAATGTGCAGTTGTGATATGATGTCATACAGCTCTGTTACAGTGCCCACATGTGCTGTGATGCCACAGAGTCCTGTTTCAGTGCCCAGATATTATATGAAATCACAGAGCACTGCTACAGTTCCGAGACATCCTGTGACGTCACAGAGCACTATTGCAGTGCCCAAATATGCTATTATATATCAGAGCAGTGATGGAGTGCCCAGATGTCTTGTCATGTCACAGAGCACTGTTGCAATGCTCAGCAGTGATGTGACGTCACAGAATCCTGCTGCAGTGTCCTTTAGTGCTGTGATTTCACGGAGCACTGTTGCAGTGCCAAGATGTTCTCTGATGTCACACAGCCCCCTTCCAGTGCCTAGATGTGCTATGATGTCACAGAGCACTTATGCAGTGACTAGACGTGCTGTCATGTCACACAGCCCCGCTGCAAAGCCCAGATGTGCTGTTGTGTTACAGAGTCCTGTTGCAGTGCACACATGTACTGTGATTTCATGGAGCACTGTTGCAGTGCCCAGTGGTGATGTGATGTCACAGAACCCGGCTGCAGTGTCCTGGAGTGCTGTGATTTCACAGAGCACTATTGCTTTGCAGAGACATTCTATGATGTCACACAGCCCCTTCCAGTGCCTACATATGCTATGATGTCACAGAGCACTGTTGCAATGTGTAATTGTGATATGATGTTATAGAGCACTGTTGCAGTGCCCACATGTGCTGTGATGCCACAGAGTCCCTTTTCAGTGCCCAGATGTTATGTCTAAGAGCACTGCTACAGTACCCAGATGTCCTGTTGTGGTTTGACCCAGCAAGCACAGCAGCACCACGACAGTCTCTTGCTCAGTGCCCCCATTCACCCCCACCCTTGTTTTTCATAAGTCAGAGGCCCCAGCTGGCATTAGGGGGGTTACTTGGTATTCGTAACTCAGAGGCCCCAGTCGAGATTCGGATGGTTACAGGGCGAATTCGCATGACATCTTGGTTTTAGTTTGCAGCTGCAGAAGGGATAACAACTGGTATAATAATAATAGTATTGTGGCGTTGGAATACCCGGGCTTATTTGTATTTAAGATAAGTGGATATTGTTGATATGGTGGTTAAAGTTGTGATGTGTGTGTGAAGTGAGTGTTGAATGAATGAGACGCAGTCTGACTGCGAAGCGAGTGTGGAGCCCTTATCCGCGGTTCCGTATCTCCACGAGGAGACCGGCCGGAGACGGACGAAGCGTGTCAAGTAATTGTAGTGTTTGTTAACTTGTCTACATATGTTTTATGTGAACTAAGGCAGCCAAGAAATTTATGTTAATGGTACTGTTTTACACTATCAAGGTAGAGATAAGGAACGGGAATGAGAAGTTTGCCAGTGGCTTCAGCTTCCCGGTGTTAATGCATTAACAAGAACTTTATATTGCCCTGGGGTAGGGGGAGAGGATCCCGCCCCAAACAGGAGGATCGGGAGAATATAAATATCAGGGAATATACTTAACTTTTGTGTGTGAGTTATACAGCGGAGAAGAAAGAACTCTGTCCACTGCCCCATTAGAAATTCCCTGTTTAAAACACCCCATTTGGAACATGCTGGGTGGGTAAAACTGAAGTGTACTTCTTGCCAAAATATGTAACTGTAATAGCGTTGGAAGGGGTGGTGACTACAATAAGCATTGGTGCTGGTGTCTCGAGTGTGAAGAACACATAGCTGAGATTACAACCGTGTTTTGTGGTTGGGAGTTGGGATTACCTATTTTGAGAAACATTTCAGAGAAAGAGTTGCAAAGAGCAATTTGAGAATATAGGAAAATCATGGGAAGCACTCAGTGTGAGAGTCAAGAAAAGTCCATTAGAATGCATATTGGCACATTGGAAAGATCTTGTGGGGACTAGGGCTACAGAAAGTAAAAAAAACCACTTATAAAATACTGCAGCCAATGGTGGCCACTCTATAAATTAGACGATGGAGAGAAGTGGCCTCAAAATGGAATTATAATACCCTCCTACAGTTAATGTTTTTAAGGAGGGAAAGAAAATGGGATGAGGCTTCTTATGCGGATATGTTTTTTGCTCTGAGAAATCACCCAGAGTGGCAGCAGGATTGTGGGTTAACTCCTCCCCAAGATCCCCTGATACTGGCCCTAGAACAAGAAAACGGGAAAACTAAAAAGGTGCTGTTTGTCCTGTAGTGTCGGACAGCGCTGCACCAATAGAGATGAGGTGTATCAGGCAAATGATTTAGAAATGATTTAGAAGGCTATATACCTCCCTCCATGCCCTCTCCTAATGAAAGAGGGGCAGAAGTAATAAAACAGCAAATGAGAATGGAATATATGGGTCCTCACGGGAGAGTGAACATGGGCGTTGCCTACTGGCAACCAGGGCCCTCCTCCAACAATGAGTATAAATATGAATGACAGAGGAACTTTACCTGACCCTGCAATGGGTCCTGGTCCTTCCATGAGACCAGAAGGGGTTATAAATATGGGAACACCACTGGTACCAGATAAAGGAACAGTGAAAAATGAGCCACAAGGCCTCAGATTCAGCCCCATTACATCAAGGACTCGGAGTAAAGTGGGTCCAATAATTCAAGCCCCACTGAGACAGGCAATGAGCCCAGTGGGACCCACAAAAAGAAAGGTTCCCTTTACCACTAATGACTTAGATTCCTGGAAGGAAACAGTAAGAGAGTACCAAGAAGACCCTATAGATAGCGCTAAAAGGTTTGATATGATTCTTAAAACCTTAGAACCAGGCGGGTGAGACATAGATGCCTGTTGGATGCACTGACCGAAACAGAAAAGCTGTTGGTATTGAAAACCACAAAAACACAGGCCCAAATTACGGGAGGGACATTATTGGGACGGATAGTTGATCAGTGTATCCCTTTGACAGACCCAGGGTGGGATCCAAATGATCGTGACGATTATCAGCAGTTGCAACAATATCAACAGTGGGTAAAATATGGGTTGGAAAATGCGATTGCTAGAACTCTAAATTGGTCAATGCTATGTGCCGTAAGACAAGGCCCCTTTGAAACCCCTTCAGAATTTCTAGACAGAATAAGACTTGCTATGCGTAAATACACTCCTCTGGACCCGTTGGCCGAAGTAGGCCAGCAACAGCCAATATCCTTGTTCATAGGGCAGTCGTGTGACGACATCCAAAGAAAACTGCAAAAATTAAGAGGGGCAGACACACGGGATATAGAAGGGTTAATCGAAGCAGCATGGAAGGTCTTTGGGAATAGGGAAAGTAACAAGGACAGGAGAATGGAACAAAGAATAATAGCAACTGTGGCAGGTCTGGAACAGAGAGCACAGAGAACAGAGCTACTGAGACTGGATAGGGGTCAGTGTGCGTACTGTAAAAAAAGGGACACTGGAAAAAAGAATGCCCTAAGGAGTCCAAGGGGAGCCACGATGGACGAAGAGGGAGACCTGTGATAGCCCACTTAAAGGACGACGATTGACAGGGACCTGGGGAGTCTACTCTAGCGGATCCGCTGGTTACATTAAAGCTGGGGAAAAATGAAAAACAAGTAGAATTTTTAATAGATACGGGGGCGATGTTTTCGGTCTTAAATCAAGAACTGTTGCCGCTAAGTAATGATTCTGTTATGGTGATGGGAGACACTGGCCAATGTGAAAAGTCATACTTTTTTGAGCCCTTAAAGTACAAATTGGGAAAGCAAGTGGGAATTCACAGGTTTTTGTATATGCCCAATGCCCCAAAAGCTCTTTTGGGAAGAGATTTGCTGGAGCAGTTGCAAGCCACGATTAAATGTGAAAATGGTCACATTAGCTTGGAGGTGAATGATCAAAATTCTATACAAATTATGAGCCTGTTACTAATTAATATCGATACAGAAGGAAACATTAACGAAGACATCATGAACCAAGTATATCCGGGAGTGTGGGCCACAGATGTACCCGGAAGGGCGAGGAATGCCCTACCAGTGGAGGTAAAACTTAAAGGAGGACAGCAACCGGTAAGGATTAAACAGTATTCCTTGAGGAGGGAGGACAGGGAGGGGATTAAACCGATAATAGAAAAATTCTTACAGTTAGGACTATTAAGAGAGTGTGAGTCCAGCTTTAACACTCCCATATTACCAGTCCGCAAGCTGCATGGGTCTTATCGGATAGTCCAAGGTTTGCAGGCAGTCAATAGAATAACTGAGGACCTCTACCCCATGGTAGCAAATCCTTACACCCTGTTAACTGTGCTAACACCTGACTTAACTTGGTTTACTCTTTTAGATTTAAAGGGTGCCTTCTTTTGCCTCCCTCTCCATGAAGCCAGCCAGAAAGTATTTGAATTTGAATGGGAAAGTCCTAAAAGTGGATGTAAAACTCAGCTTACTTGGACGGTGCTGCCTCAAGGGTTCAAAAATAGCCCCACCATATATTGGGGCTATATGCCCCAATATGCCACCATATTTGGCAACCAGCTAGCCAAAGATCTCGAATCATGGGAAGCCCCATCTGAAGAAGGAAAACCCCTACAGTATGGGGATGATATATTAATCACTACCAAACAAAGGATGTCTGTCTAACCTGGACAGTGAGTCTTTTAAATGTTTTGGGACTCCAGGGGTATCGAGTATCCAACAAAAGGTCTAGACAATCCAACAGAAAATAACCTATTTGGGCCATAAAATTAGTGCAGGACAAGGGACATTGAGACAAGCTAGGAAAGAAGCCATCTGTCAAACACCCAGGCCACAAACAGTAAAGGAACTGCCAACCTTTTTGGGAAAGACTGGGTGGTGTCGATTGTGGATCTATAATTATGGACTGTTGGTTAAGCCGTTATACGTGACGATGAACACAGAGCAAAATATCTACAATGGAATAAAGAAGCTGCACGGACCTTTGATCAGCTAAAGAAGGCTCTGATGTCTGCCCCAGCCTTAGGACTGCCAGATGTGAGTAAGCATCACACAAAACATGGGATTGCCCCGGGAATACTGGCCCAGGATTTGGGCCCATATCATCGGGCAGTTGCTTATTTTTCCAAACAGCTGGATGCAACAGCAAAAGGCTGACCTGGATGTTTATGGGCAGTTGCAGCTGTTGTGATAAACACTCAAGAAGCCTGGCAATTTACTCTGGGCCAGAAGATGACAGTGCTGGTGTCTCACACAGTATCGGCAGTTTTAGAAGCAAAAGGGGGACATTGGCTCTCTCCCCAAAGGTTCCTAAAGTATCAAGCCATAATAGTGGAACAGGATTGCCGCAAAGTTTGCGACTCAGCCTGGGATCCGACTCTCAGCTGGGTGGGAAGAAATCCAGTCCTGCTCAATGTGAGTGATAGCAGAAATCTTCAGTTTATTGAAAGCAGGCTCTTATATACACAGCAGGCTTCAAGCTAGCTCAGCAACAGCAGCTGATAGGTCACATTTTCATGTTCATCCTACTTGTGGTTTCTGCGAGAAGCAAGCTCCCTCATATTTTCATGTCTTGTTTTTCCTCAAAGTTGTTTTGCACTTTCAGCCAAGAACAGTCCGACCTTGAGGGAACAGAACGTGGCCTGCTGTCTACGTGACAGCAACTACTTTAATCATGTCTCTGACTCTGGTCTTGATTGTGCACCAAATCCATATAACTAGAGCCCAGGCTGCCTTGCCCCAACGGGCCCAGCATTATACCCCGGGATGTCCATGCTCCTTCATTTTTTCTCCACACAGGATGATGTGGAAATTGTGGTCACTAACATCATCAATCCAGCTTCATTTCTTAGCAAAAATTCAGGAGAACCAGTGCAGCATGATTGCTTAGAGACCATTGAAGGAGCATATTCAGGTCGCCTGGACCTGAAGGAGACCCCTCTGGACAACGTGGAAAGCTGGTTTACAGATGGAAACAGCTTTATTCTGCAAGGGAGAAGATACACCGGGTATGCAGTCACGACCAGTCAAGAGGTAATAGAATGGGGATCACTACCTACAGGAACCTCCGCACAAAAAGCAGAAATAATTGCCCTTACTCGTGCTTTGGAGTTAGCACAAGGCAGAGCTATTGACATTTATACAGACTCAAAGTATGCCTTTGGAGTTGTCCATGCTCATGGAGCAATTTGGAAGGAAAGAGGTCTTTTAACCTCTCAAGGGAAGCACATTAAACATGCTGAAGAAATTTTAAAACTACTTGACGCCATACAACTCCCTGAGAAAGTGGCTGTTATGCATATGAGGGTGCACCAAAAAGTAAGCTCGGAGTTGGAAAGAGGAAATGAGCTGGCAGACAGAGAGGTAAAACAGGCTGCAAAAGGAGAGGTAAGGTTTGAGGGAGCCTTGATTCCAGATGGACAAATCTCCCTTGAAGGTGAGCCCAATTATACTAAAGAGGATAAGAAATTGATCACAGCTCTAGAGGGCACATATAATGAGGAAGCATTGTGGGCTGTTACCCCACAAGGAAAATGAGTCATTCCCACTTACATACTATGGCCTTTAGTGAGCGAAGAACACAAAGGGACACTGGGGGAGCAGAGGCTCTGCACAGACATCTAATCAGGCAAATTATAGCCAGGAATTTATATAGTACTGTAAAACAAGTAACTCGCCAATGCGATCTTTGCCTCCAAACTAATCCAAAGAACGCTCCTAAACCAGAGATGGGTCAAATTGTCAGAGAAAAGGGACCTGTTAGTGCTAACTGACACCTTTTCAGGTTTGTCAAAGGCATTTCCCACAAGAACAGCAAAAGCATGAGAAGTGACAAGAGTTATGGAGTAAATTAACTTCATGGTTACCTACCTTTGCTGGGTTGAAACAACTTTTTGTGGTAATAATTCTGATCATTATTATCGTTGTGCTATTTGTCATCTGTATCAGATGTTTCTTTTGTTGTCAGAGCACCGGAGATGCATACTCTTAAGTGGAAAGAACACCAGCTAGGACAAGCTTGAATCGAATAAGTACTTTAGTAAAATGCTTAATAAGGAATCACTGTATCAATAGTAAAAGAATTTACTAATTTTATAAAAAAGGGGGGATTGATGCAGAGCTTTATACTAACATGTACTAATGAACCTTATCCTAACTTATCGCAATAGTATAAAGCTTATTTTCCAGACGGGACAAAATTCACACAAGCTGTAAAAAGGTCGTGCTTATGCCCTGACACAATACCTCTGGGGTCCTCCAACTTCCTTGAGGGTTAGAAACGGGTTCTGTGAGGGGCCAAGTGATATCTAGAGTTGTGCAAAGATCAAGGGTGAGAAAGCCTCAGGACTTATCAGCCTTCATCTCCCAAGGCCCCAAAGACCATTGCGACTATCACCGGGAGACACCACGCAAATGAAAGGAAGAAAAGACCTAATTTACATGTGAAATCGGGGACAGGTTGTGTCTTTGTCTAGGGGGATAATGTCATCATCTGATTTTGTATCTTTGTAACAAATATAAGTCAAGCAAGTTGCCGAGCCGGGTGCACACGTTTGTGGTGGAGCGATCCCCCGTGCGCCTGGCACCGAATAAACAGACCTTCTTTATAACTCTTTGAGTTATAGAGTCTGTTTCTGCAAGTCAATATGATGTTATAGGGCACTGTTGCAGTACCCACATGTGCTGTGATGCCACAGAGTCCCGTTTCAGTGCCCACATATTATGTTACGTCTCAGAGCACTGCTACAGTACCCAGATGTCCTGTCGTGGTTTGGCCCAGCCAGCACAGCAGCACCACGACAGCCTCTTGCTCGGTGCCCCCATTCACCCCCACCCTCGTTAGGATGGCGGAGGCCCCAGCAAAATGGGAGTAAAAAGAGAAGCAAGATTGTTGTGGATTAAGACAAGGGCAGGGAGGGCTCGCTGTCAATTACGGTTCCGGGCAAAACAGACTCCAATGCTCGACTGAGAGAGGAAAGTAGGAAAGTTTATTCTACAAGAAAAAAAAACAGAATAAAGCAAAAAGGGAGCAGGATGCTGAGAATTACAGCTGGCACTTAAAGATCTCCCTCCCTCATCCCTCCTTTCTTCCCGGGCCCAGCTCACTGCTCCCTATATCTCTACCTCCTCCCCCCTCAACGGCTCAGGGGGGAGAGAATGGGGGATGTGCTCATGTCTCACAAAACCCTGCTGCAGTGTCCTGGAGTGCTGTGATTTCACGGAGCACTGTTGCAGTGCCAAGATGTTCTATGATGTCACACAGCCCCCTTCCAGTGCCTACATATGTTATGCTGTCACAGAGCACTGGTGCAGTGTCGAGATATGCTGTGATGTCGCAGAGCACTGTAGCAATGTGCAGTTGTGATATGATGTTATAGAGCACTGCTGAGGTGCCCCCATGATGCCACAGAGTCCCGTTTCAGGGCGCAGATATTATGTGAAGTCAGTGAGCACTGCTACAGTGCCCAGACCTCCTGTGATGTCACAGAGCACTATTGCAGTGCCCAGATATGCTATTATATATCAGGGCACTGACGGAGTTCCCAGATGTCTTGTAATGTCAAAGAGCACTGTTGCAGTGCCCAGCAGTGATGTGACGCCACAGAATCCCGCTGCTGTGATTTCATGGGGCACTGTTGCAGTGCCAACATGTTCTATGATGTCACACAGTCCACTTCCAGTGCCTAGTTATGCTATGATGTCACAGAGCACTTATATAGTGTCGATATATGCTGTGATGTCACAGAACGCTGTAGTAATGTGCAGTTGTGATATGACATCATACAGCATTGTTGCAGTGCCCAGATATGCTATTATATATCAGAGCAGGGGCGGAATACCCAGATGTCTTGTAATGTCACAGAGCACTGTTGAAGTGCCCAGTGGTGATGTCACATCACAGAATCTCTCTGCAGTGTCCTGGAGTGCTGTGATTTCACGGAGCACTGCTACAAGTCCCAGACATCCTGTGATGTCACAGAGCACTATTGCAGTACCCAGGTGTGCTGTCATTTCTCACAGCCTTGCTGCAAAGCCCAGATCTGCTTTTCTGTTAAAGAATCATGCTGCAGTGTGCACATATGCTCTGATGTCACAAAGCACTGGTGCAGTGTCGAGATATGCTGTGATGTCACAGAGCACTGTAGCAATCTGAAGTTGTGATGTGATGTTATAGAGCACTGTTGCAGTGCCCACATGTGCTGTGATGCCACAGAGTCCCTTTTCAGTGCCCAGAGATTATGTCATGTCTCAGAGCAATGCTACAGTGCCTAGACGTCCTGTGATTTCACAGAGCACTATTACAGTGCCCAGATGTGCTGTCATGTCACACAGCCCCGCTGCAAAGCCCAGATGTGCTGTTGTTTTACTCAGTCCTGTTGCAGTGCGCAGATGTGCTGTGATGTCCTGGAGCACTCTTGCAGTGCCCTGTAGTGCTGTGATGTCACAGAGCACTGTTGCAGTGCCCAGATATGCTATTATATATCAGAGCAGTGATGGAGTGCCCAGACGACTTGTAATGTCACAGAGCACTGTTGCAATGCTCAGCAGTGATGTGACGCCACAGAATCCTGCTGCAGTGTCCTTTAGTGCTGTAATTTCACGGAGCCCTGTTGCAGTGCCAAGATGTTCTCTGATGTCACACAGCCCCCTTCCAGTGCCTAGATGTGCTATGATGTCACAGAGCACTTATGCAGTGTTGATATATGCTGTGATTTCACAGAACACTGTAGCAATGTGTAGTTTTGATATGATGTTATAGAGCACTGTGGCAGTGCCCACATGTGCTGTGAAGCCACAGAGTCTCGTTTCAGTGCCCAAATATTATGTGAAGTCTCAGAGCACTGAGATCAGTGCTCAGTGCTGATCTGACGTCACAGAATCCCGCTGTAGTGCCTTGGAGTGCTGTAATTTTACGGAGCACTGCTTCATTGCCAAGACGTTCTATAATGTCACCAAGCATAATAGCAGTGCCCAGTTGTGCTGTCATGTTACACCGGCCTGCTGCAAAGCTCAGATGTTCTTTTCTGTCCTTTCTGTTCTTTCTGTTCTTTTCCTCTGATGTCACACAATACCCTTCCAGTGCCTAAATATGCTCTGATGTCACAAAGCACCGGTGCAGTGTCGAGACGTGATATGTTTTCACAGAGCACTGTTGCAGTGCCTCATGGTGCTGTGATGTCACAGAGCACTGGTACAGTGTCAAGATATGCTGTGTTTTCACAGAATACTGTAGAAATGTGCAGTTATGATATGATGTTATACAGCACTATTGCAGTGCCCACATGTGCTGTGATGCCACAGAGTCCCCTTTCAGTACCCAGATATTATGATAAGTCACAGAGCACTGCTACAGTGCCCAGTCGTCCTGTGATGTCACACAGCATTATTACAGTGCCTCGATGTGCTGTCAATGCACCTGTGCACCAATGTAGGTGGGGTCTGCCTTCTTGGTTTCTTGTAGCTCCCATACACACTGTGGTATAACTTCTACAGACAGCCTGTATTTTTTCAATGGGAGCTGACCAGTCCAAGTGCGCGGGATTGGACATATCTCCTACCGGAGAGCAGCTGCAAATGTGACACCGTGCTGGCTGATAGACTACATGGGGACCTACTTACTACTGTAGCCGGGGTCTGCCTTCCTGCTTTGTTTTAGTACCCATATGCAGTGGTATAACTTCTACCAGCAGCCTGTAGTTTTTCAGTGGCAGCAGAGCAGGACATGTGTGTGGAATTCGAGATAGCTCCCACAGGAAAGCAGCTGCAAAGGTGGCACAGTGCAAGCTGATAGACTACAATGGGACCTACATACCAATGTAGGTGGGGTCTGTCTTCCTGCTCTCTTTTAGCTTCCATAGGCAGTGGTATAACTTCTACCAACAGTATGTATTTTTTCAATGGGAGCTGAGCATTCCAAGTGAGTGGGATTGGAGGTAGCTCCCACAGGAAAGCAGCTGCAATTGTGATACAGTGCTGGCTGATAGACTGCATGGGGACCTACTTACTACTGTAGCTGGGGTCTGCCTTCCTGCTTTCTTGTAGCTCCCATACGCAGTGGTATAAGTTAAGGGAGGGCATGTCTTATTTCAATGGCAGTTGAGCAGTCCAAGTGAGTGGGATTGGAGATAGCTCCCACAGGAAAGCAGTTTGAAAGGTGGCACAGTGCTGGCTGATAGACTACATTGGCATCTCTGTATCCCTGTAGGTGGGGTCTGCGTACCTGTTTTATTAAAGGTCCCAGAGGCAGTGGCATAACTCCTAACGGCAACCTGCATTTTTAATGGGAGCTGAGCAAGCCAAGATCCCGGGATTGAAGGTAGGTGCCACAGGAAAGCAGCTGCAAAGGTTGCACAGTGCTGGCTGATAGATTTCACGGGGACCTACGTACCACTGTACGTGTGGTCTGCGTTTCTGCTTTTTTGTAGCAGTTGTAAATTCTACTGGCAACCTTTATTTATTCACTGAGAGCTGAGCAGGCCAAGTGAACGGGATTGGAGACAGCTCCCACAGGAAAGCAGTTGCAAAGGTGGCACAGTGCTGACTGATGGGCTACACGGGTGTTGACGGATCCACAGGATCTACACAGGAATGCAGATTAGCAGGCACTTCTTTATTATGCAGATATCAGTCCCTTTTTTTAGTAATAACTAAGGTAACAGCCAAGGTAACTTAACAAATACATTTACCAGGGTCCTGTAATTAAGGTAACAGCTGAGGTAACTGTTGGGTCTGGGCTATAATGAACGGTATGTGCAGCGAAGTTTTCGGCTCTTGGCCTGAAAAACCAGACTCAAAGTCTGCAACCCAGACTCTAAGTCTGAAAAACCCGGGCTCGAAGCCTGAAACCAGGCTCGAAGCCTGAAACCCAGGCTCGAAGTCTGAAACCAGACTCTAAGTCTGAAACACCCAGGCTCAAAGCCTGAACAACCAGCTCTAAGCCTACTTCATGTGGCGATCAACCCAGGGTCCGATTCTCAGCTGGGTGGGAAGAAATCAGTCCTACTCAATGTGAGTGATAGCAGAAATCTTCTTCTTTATTGAGAGCAGGCTCTAACTTATATACACAGCAGCTTCAAAGCTAGCTCAGCAACAGCAGCTAATAAATTACATTCTTATGTTCATCCTACTTGCGGTTTCTGCCATAAGCAAGCTCCCTCACATTTTCACATCTTGTTTTTCCCCCGTAGTTGTTTTCCACCTTGGGCTGTTAGCTCATTAGCTGAAAACAGCCCGACCTTGAAGGAGCAGAAAGCAGCCTGCTGTCTGCGCTGACTACGTGACAGCAACTGTTTTAACCATGGTTCTGACTCTGGTCTTGATTGTGCATTAAATTCATATAACTAGAACTCAGATTGCCTTGCCCCATCGGGCCTAACATTATACCCTGGGGTCCATGTCCATTCTCCCTTAACCACTCCTCCACAAATCCCCCGTTTTGTTTTTGCACGATCAAGACTGAGTCAGTCAATTTATGCACTGCCTTCATAATACAACTATATACTATTCTAAACATTACAAGCAAAAGCAAAATAACCAAAATCCATCTTAACCCTTCTCTGATTAACATAGTCAACCAAGGTGACAACCCCCAAAAGCTGATTGAAGTCAATTATCAAAAGGGTTATAACCCACCGTAATATTCTTAGCATTAACCTTTAAATATGCCAAAGTTTTGTGAATAGATTCACTATGATCAGAAAGATTAAAACAACACATGCCTTCAAAGTCTTGACATCCGTGCCCTTGTGCCAATAGCAAAAAATCAATAGCTGCACGATCTTGCAATAAGGCATGTCTAAGGCTTTTCTGGTCTGCCAACAATTTTTCAATAACATCAGGAGTAACATTAGCTTGCTGCTCCGACCAACACACTAATTTTTCTAACTGCCGTAAGGCCTGGGCTGCAGCCAACCCAGGTACAAATGCTGACGCAAATACATTCGCTGTAATGGACCACAATTGTACTTTACCATCACAATCTCCTTTTAAGTTGTGGGTATCTCTTGTTTTCCGTAACTTGGTAATTTTTAACCAGTCCTGCTGTCGAGGAACAAAGTTAGTTTCCCTAAATAACATGGTTTCTAGATCTCTCTCTTGATCTACAGTAAATGCCTCCTCCTGAGCAATGCATACAATGCATATCATGCATACAATGATACACAAGTGTATGTCTAATACTACTTACATCACTAATCAAGCCTTCTAATGTCACTGAGGTTTGGTTACTTTGTTTGCTAAGCCAGCGTCCTAATTTGCATAGCTGAGTTAATAAAGCAGATACTCTTACACCTGGAGCAAATATACTAGTTGCTATTATTGCTGAGGGAGACCAAAGGTAACGTGGTCATCACACTCACCAGTAAATGCATGCATTGTTTTGGACAATGATGTTTCTAAATCATTGTGTGATTAGGCATCAAGATCGTCAGTTGTCCCCTTTGTAATCTCGAGGGTATTCCAGGCCATGCCTGGTCCCCACAGATCAGAAAAATTCCCTTTGGTAACTGTACAGGCACAAGACTAGACCTGGATCTTTTTGGTGAAGTATAATTGCACCAAGATGTCGTGTTCTTATACACGCCCAGGATGGGATCCACATTCTGTCCCAAATGTTTTGGTATTGCCGGTAAAATTAAACATAACACAAAAATCCATCTTTATAGACCCCAATAATTCTAACTCCTGTGGCTCTGTGGTCATTATTGGCAACCATGAAATGATCAAATCCCAGCTGTCAACTTTGCCATTACCCTTAACTAAGGGATTTGTTCTTAATGCATTTGGTACAGGCCATTGTGCCACATCTGATGGAACTCCCACCAAACAGGTAGAAAAAGGATTATCTGGAGTGGTCATTGATAAACATATTGTAGACTGAATGATTGCTTTGGCCAGTGTAACCCACATGTTTTGCTTGGTTTGTTGAAATTGCCTAAAACCATTTACCACAATCATTTGAAGCATCAACAGTACGACAAAATCCATTTTTCTTTTAACTCCTGATAAAAAAAAAAATCCTTCACCAATGAGTCTAAAACACAAACCACCTTTTAGCTTCTCAATGCCAAATTGTTCTGTTCCTGACACCTAAAACACCTTAGAAAGTTTCCCCTGTAAGAAAACCAGTATTCATCATCACATTTACAGCAAAATGCATAACATCACGACCAACAGTTTTTACACTCTTTGAGGCAAGGGACTGAGGATGGAAAGGACGAGCCCAGCGGTCCGTGAGGGCCGGGGCCGGCGGCGCGCGGTGTGTGTGGGGGGGCTCCGGAGACACCGACCGGGCGGCGGCTGCGGATGGAAGGGGCGGGGGGGTCTGGCTCACTCCGTGCCGGCCCCGGCGCCGGCGGCGCAGCCGCTGTTACTCTCTCCCGTGTTTTCTTTGTCTCCCCTCGCGTGCCCGATGGTGCCCAGTCTAACACGGGGTCGCGCTCCCCCACTCTCCTCTGATCATCCTGCGCCGCACCCCGGCCCGACTCCGCCCGCTCGGCATTGCCCTGCGAGTCGTCCCAGGGGTAACTCGGCGGGCTGGGCTCGAATGGGAAGCAGCTCTCCCGCGGGGGCTCTGCTCCGAAGCCCCTTCGCCTCTCTGACTTTGTAAAACTCTTGTGCTTAAAATAACTTTTTTTTTTCTCTCAGCACGCCCCGCTCAGCGACGGGCGGCACCGGGATGGCTTTCAGTGGCGACGGGCGGCACCGGGATGGCTTTCAGTGGCGACAGGCGGCACCGGGATGGCTTTCAGTGGCGACAGGCTGCGCACCGGGATGGCTTTCAGTGGCGGCGGGCGGCACCGGGATGGCTTTCAGTGGCGACAGGCGGCACCGGGATGGCTTTCAGTGGCGACGGGAGGCACCGGGATGGCTTTCAGTGGCGACGGGCTGCGCACCGGGATGGCTTTCAGTGGCGGCGGGCGGCACCGGGATGGCTTTCAGTGGCGGCGGGCGGCACCGGGATGGCTTTCAGTGGCGACAGGCTGCGCACCGGGATGGCTTTCAGTGGCGACGGGCTGCGCACCGGGATGGCTTTCAGTGGCGGCGGGCTGTGTTTCCATGGTCTCTTGTCGCTCCAGTTTCTTTAATACTTCCTGCAGGAACCTGTCCGTTCCCTTGTCTGTCTCCTCCAGCCTCGGCGCAACGGTCAACGCCTGGGCTGCAGGCATTTCTTTTAAAGTATTTTGCACGTCTCTCCAAACGAGACCTAGATCTTTACTGATCTTACTATTGTCCTTATCACCACTAATAGTGGCTTCCCAGAGAAGGTTTCCAATTTCACCAGAAAAGGGGAGACATAATTAGTCCCGATACTAAACAGTCCAGCTGTTGGCTCGGCTACAGTCTCAGGCATATCAAGCCGCTGAGTCACAGCAGCGGGCAAATCCTTTTCCAACTTACACTTTTTCAAACAGTTAATGACCTCTCTCCACGGTTTTATCAGTTTCTGAGCAGTTTTGTCTTCGTCTATAACCAAGTCCCAGAGACAAGTCCCATATGCTCACCACTCCTCCTCATCAAAATATTTCTCAGAGTCCTTAAAAAAGCCTTTACAATTACCATGTACAAGTAGACCAGACAAATTGGTCAGTTTAAAGTCCACCCCCCACTTTTCTAAAACATTATAACCCGGGATCCATGTCAATGCTCCCTCATTTTTTCTCCACAAGTGGGATTGAAGATAGCTCCCACAGGGAAGCAGCTGCAAATGTGACACAGTGCTGGCTGATAGACTGCATGGGGACCTACTTATCACTGTAGTTGGGGTGTGCATTCCTGCTTTCTTGTACCTCCCATACTCAGTGGTATAAGTTAAGGGAGGGCATTTATTATTTCAATGGCAGTTCAGCAGTCCAAGTGAGTGGGATTGCAGATAGCTCCCACAGGGAAGCAGCTGCAAATGTGACACAGTGCTGGCTGATAGACTGCATGGGGACCTACTTACTACTGTAGCTGGGGTCTGCCTTCCTGCTCTCTTGTAGTTCCCATACTCAGTGGTCTAAGTTTTTAACAACATGTATTTTTTTCAATGGGAGCTGAGCAGTCCAAATGAGTGGGATTGAAGATATCTCGCTCAGGAAAGCAGGTGCAAATGTGACACAGTGCTGGCTGATAGACTGCATGGTGACCTACTTACTACTGTCTCTGGGGTCTGCCTTCCTGTAAGCACAGATGTAACTTGGACCAGCCAGCTTGAATAAAGATGGTAGGGATAACTTAATGCAGCTGGCATGCTACTTCAGAAACAGGTGCTGCAAGTTAATCAATTGAGCCCTGGGTGAACTCATGGGCAGAAGCATCATATAAGGAGGTAGCTAGCAAAGGAAGGGTGGCTTTGAGTCAGCTCTGGTGGCTGTACTATGTTGCTTGTGTATGTGTCTGCACGTGCATTACTTAGATTCTCTACGTCTTCGAGTGAATATTGCCTGCACTGCTACAACAACTCCATTTCCCCAAACAGCTGAGGCACAATGAAAGGAGCCGTGGGTGCCCTTGACTGGCCGTGGGGTGCTGAGAGCTTGAGGCAGGGTGAGACAGGGAGTGGTGTGAGGGGGATCCCTCTGCTGTCAGCAGGGGCTGGGGCTGGGGTTATTGTTTCACAGTGTTTTTTCCCTTTGGTCCCTGTAGGATGCCCTGTTGTCTTCACCATCGTGGCGTTGTATCCCACGCGTAGCCGGGTGGGTGCAGCCCTCGTGACATCAGTGCTGAGAGAAGGTGACTGAGAGCATGGATAGGTCAGGGAAGGTGCCGTTGTCACAAAGGGCCCGGCCCCAGCATCCCGGCAGCGTGGGCAGCGGCTGAGCAGTATGCTCAGGCCCTCTGCAGTGCGGAGCAAAGCCCAGGGCTCCATCTTTGGTTGAGATTCCGAAACATCTGGCAGGGTAGAGTAAGGGTGGACACTCCTTCCTTTCCTGGCATCTCTCAAGTGGGAGACATCACGAGACCTTTTACATTTTGGAGACTTGCTCTGTGGTGAGGGTCCAAGTGTGGAGATCGGAGAGTGCCAGGGCCGCTGGGGAAGGTGGAGCCTCAGCTTTGGTGGAGATTCTGAGACACAGTTAAGGAGAGAAGAAAGGTGGGCACTTCCTTCATTCCTTCTGGGCACAAAATGGAGACATTCTCCATTGTGGACAGAAAGAGGCTTTCGGAAGTCCTCAATGCCTTTGGAAGCATTTTGTTTTCTGACTGGGAAGGATTTCCTAGGAGATGCAGCATCTGTGTGGGAGATTTCCATCAGAGCCAGCCGTGCACTGGGCTTCTCTCCTTTGGGAAGCCTGAACAGAAACTGCCTTTCATCCTGGCTGCTGTAGCCTGAGCAAAAGGAAGGAGCCTCCACACCCTCCCTGGGCAGCCTGGGCCAGGGGCCCCTCACCTCAGCACGAAAGGACTTTCTCCTTGGGATTAGGTGGAACTTGTAGTGTTCCAGCTGATGTCCATCACCCCTTGCGGCTGGAGTTGGTCACAAGCACACTGCTCTGTCTGGTTTGTCGTGAGACTTATTCAGCAGAGCTCAGGCTTTTAGTTCCTTTATGGTATATTGGTGGTTTCTGGGGAATGTGGCTCTGGGGCATGTTGTACCCAACTTCAGTGATGTTAAAAATGCAGCCATGGGCATGAACTTGGATCTGGGTACACTTGAGATCAGAAGGGAAGCAGAGTGTTAGCCTAATATGGCAGCTTTTGCTACTCTGTCCCAAAGACGTGCTGTTAGACTGAAGTTAGCAAATACACACCACAGAATGGAGAGGAGAATGAGAAGGGTGTTTGTGATGGGTTTGCAGCCCTTTAAGCTCACCGAGTCCAACCCCTGACGCTGCCAGGCCCATCACTAAACTAAACCATCTCCCTCAGCACCTCATGTGGGCAGCTTTTGAGTATCTCCAGGGACGGGGACTCCACCACCTCCCTGGGCAGCCCTCTCCAGTGCTTCATAACCTTCCTGCTTGGTTAAAAAGTTCTCCCTGATGTCCAATCTAAAGCTCCCCTGGGGCAACTTGTGCCCATGTCCTCGTGGTGCCTTTGCAGAGCTGGGACAAGCCTCTCCCGCTGGGCTCATCGCCAGGGCTGCATCTGCAGAGGCTCTGAGGAGGAGCAAAGCTTCGTGCAGCTCGGCGCAGCCTTTTCTGGCGCCTGCGCGAGACGCCTGGGCTGGGAGGTGCCCAGAAGGGCCGTCCCTGGGGAAAGCAGGAGGGGAAAGCACGGCCCTGCCAGCGCTGCCAGTCCTCGCCAGCGGCCCTCGCTGGCGGGATCGGGGCTCCTCGGGGCTGGATCGGGCCCCTCCCAGTAGCCTCACTGGTGTTGGGGGAGGGTGTGGGGTGTCCAAAGGGGACCCAGAAGTGCCGGGGGTGGCAGCCGAAGGTTTGCGGCGGGTGTCGTCCAGCGGACAGCCTCAGGGGAAAACGGGGGGAGGTGGGGGGCTGGTGTCATCCTCAAGCGCTCCCTCCTGCAGCAAAGGGCGGGGGGAGGCGGGGCCGGGCTGCGGTCCGTGTCCGCTGGAAGCGCGGGAAGGGAGGAGCGTGGGCAGAGGCGACGGCCCGGCCCCTGTGCCCTCAGCCAAGATGGCGGCGGCGGCGGCGTCACGTTGCCCTCGGCGCACGCGCGAGCGGAGCGCGGGCCCGGGGCGGCCGTTGCCGGGAGCGGGGAGGGGTCTGATGGTGCCCCGCGCCCCCTGCCCGCGCTGCGAGGCCGCGGTGGCCCGACTCGGGCGGCTTCGGCCTCTTGTCGCCTGCCCGGGGGTGGGGGCACGGGGAGGTGTCAGGAGCTTCTGAAAAGGGACCCGGGTGTGGTGAGAGCAGCCCCCAAAAAAGGACACAGGCGTCGTGAGGCGCTAGAGATGGCTTCTTGGTGGAGTTTTGAGGGGAAATGTGCGGTTTTGGTGGCTGTGAGAAACGCTGATGTTGTTTTTGCAGAATTGGAAAAGAAATGAAGCCAAAGAATTGGGGTAGTCCTGGCCTTGTCCCTTTCTGTGTGGTGTCAATCAGTGAATTGGCCCTGGGGCTGTTCTCTGTCTCTGTGTAGCGACTGACATCTGTTTGTTTGAAGTGTTAATTAGAGTTTAAATCTTACAACCGAAGCGATATCCAAGGATGTTGTGGATTGAGACAAGGGCAGGGAGAGCTCAGTCAGAGGGCCCCACGTTTCCATGGTGCCTTTGGGGCCCAGGACACGCCATGTAAGGCCACAGGGCCTCACTCCATTGTGACGTCAGGCCCAGGACAGGTATATAAGGCCGCGCTCGCCACCCCGGCCATGGCAGATGCTGCCTCTGCTCGCTGAAGGGAGACGGCAGCTGCATGGGGCTCAGGGGCTGCCGCCTCTCGCAGACCCAGCGAACGGACGTTGGTGGCCGTTAACAGAAGTGCTTTGTAGCCAACACCATGGCACAGGCTGCGGTGGGCCGAGGGCTAGCGGCACGCAGCAGGCTCTGGCCCCAGCGGGAGCCAGCACAAGCCGCTGCCAGACGTGTGCAGGAGGAGGAGCAGAGGTGGGAGCTGGAAGCCCTACAGGCTGAGCTGCAGGAGGAGCAGCTCCTC
The DNA here is from genome assembly GCF_028858725.1 of Colius striatus. Taxonomy (NCBI): domain Eukaryota; kingdom Metazoa; phylum Chordata; class Aves; order Coliiformes; family Coliidae; genus Colius; species Colius striatus. The sequence continues at coordinate 211,023 of NC_084781.1, forward strand.
ACCCAAGAGCTGCTCTGCAAGTTCGATGCTAAAACCAAGGAGCTGGTGGAGATTTTGGCAAAGAAGCGGCAGCTCCTGGCAGAACGGCTCCAGTCCAAGTGTGAGAGGAGACTGGCTCGGGAGCTGCGGCGGCTGCAGGAGCTGAACCGGCAGCAGCGGGAGGCCGAGACTTGGCGGGTGCTGCGCTGGAAGGAGGCCGAGCTCCGAGAGACACAGGAGCTGCTGCGCCAGCAGCGCGATGTGGCCATTAGCCGTGTGCAGGAGCTGCAGCAGCAGCTGGCCGAGGAGTTGGTGAGGCCCAGCCGAGGGGGCAGGGAGGCCCTAGGAAAGCTCAAGGGTCTCCTCAGCACGGTCTCCTGGGAGCGGGAAGACTGCAACCGCCACCTCCAGAACCAGCTGCAGCTGGAGAGGACGCTGTTCACCAAATACATCCTGCAGGGCTTTGAGGGTGAGCTGCCCGTCTCCCCCAGCACGGCCCAGCCCAGAGACTCTCCTTGGGACCGGGGCCACCGGGAGACACAGAGCTCCAGCTCCTCGGACAGGAACACGCCCCAGGCCCCGGCAGCACCACGGGAAAGGCAGCCGGAAAGCCACAGCGTCAGACAGCAAACAACATTCTGGGCTCTGCTCCAGCTGACAGAGCGGGACAACCTGGTGCTGCTCGGCAGCCCATGCAGAGGGCTGCTGGAGCAGGAGACGCAAGAGAGTGCTCTGGAGAGGGAGAGCCGCCACCTGCCACAGCGCAGCTCTCCAGAAGTGTGCAAGGAGGCAGAGAGGCTGCAGCAGATAACTGCTCAAGTGACTCCTCTCGACATGCGGCTGCAAGAGAGATCCAGGCAGCTGCAGGTGAGCATTGAGCGCCTGAACAGTGCTCCACTGCAGCTGCTCAGCCAAAGCTCCAGAGAGGAGCTGAGCCCGGCATCGTCTCCTGAGCACAGCGCTGGAGCAATGGGACACCCTGACGGGGCTTTGCTGGCCCAGGCCAAGCCGCAGGGCTGCTCCCAGGAGGCCGCTGAGGAGCTTCAGGCCCACGAGGGCTCCTCTTCTGACAAGAGCACCCGCTGCCCAACTCCTGCGGAGCTCCAGGGGCAGCTGGTGCAGGAGACAAAGGAAAACACCGCCCTGGCTGAGGGAAATGCTCGGCTGTGTCAGCAGATGGGTTTGACAGAAAGGGCGATGGAGGTGAGTGGCAACAACATCTGTCCTCAAACCCAACTGGAAGAGCCAGGACAGAAACTGAAAGCCATGAGAGACATGGCAGAAAGGAATGAACAACTGCTGAAGGGACTGAAGGAGATAAAGTCGGCGCTCAAGAGGAAAGAAGAGGACATCGACAGCTGGCAGAGGGCTCTGGCAGTAGAGCACAGGGAACGCCTGCAGATGATTCAAGCCAAGCTGACTGGGCTGGCTGAGCTGTGTCATCAGACAAACGAAGAACTGAGCAGATATTTTAGAAGCTCGGCCAACTGGAAAGAGAAAGATCCGAGCCAAGGATTTCTAGGCTACAACACGCTGCCCTGGATGCAGCCGAGGAGCCCATCCCCACAGAGGCTGTGAGGAAAGTGCCAACAGAGCTTTGCAGATTCCTCCCTCAACACCTGACCTGGTGATCCAAAAGTGCCCAGAGACAAGGGATTCACAGCAGGACACAGCTGGTGTCTGTCCTGTCTTCCATCTTCTTATTAAAGCTTTTCATCGCTAAGCCTCAGTGTAATCTCTCTCTCTGTCCCGGGTACAGGTGAACTGGAGGCGCTGTGGTGGGGATGAGGTGGGTTATTGTTTCACAGTGTTTTTTCCCTTTGGTCCCTGTAGGATGCCCTGTTGTCTTCACCATCGTGGCGTTGTATCCCACGCGTAGCCGGGTGGGTGCAGCCCTCGTGACATCAGTGCTGAGAGAAGGTGACTGAGAGCATGGATAGGTCAGGGAAGGTGCCGTTGTCACAAAGGGCCCGGCCCCAGCATCCCGGCAGCGTGGGCAGCGGCTGAGCAGTATGCTCAGGCCCTCTGCAGTGCGGAGCAAAGCCCAGGGCTCCATCTTTGGTTGAGATTCCGAAACATCTGGCAGGGTAGAGTAAGGGTGGACACTCCTTCCTTTCCTGGCATCTCTCAAGTGGGAGACATCACGAGACCTTTTACATTTTGGAGACTTGCTCTGTGGTGAGGGTCCAAGTGTGGAGATCGGAGAGTGCCAGGGCCGCTGGGGAAGGTGGAGCCTCAGCTTTGGTGGAGATTCTGAGACACAGTTAAGGAGAGAAGAAAGGTGGGCACTTCCTTCATTCCTTCTGGGCACAAAATGGAGACATTCTCCATTGTGGACAGAAAGAGGCTTTCCGAAGTCCTCAATGCCTTTGGAAGCATTTTGTTTTCTGACTGGGAAGGATTTCCTAGGAGATGCAGCATCTGTGTGGGAGATTTCCATCAGAGCCAGCCGTGCACTGGGCTTCTCTCCTTTGGGAAGCCTGAACAGAAACTGCCTTTCATCCTGGCTGCTGTAGCCTGAGCAAAAGGAAGGAGCCTCCACACCCTCCCTGGGCAGCCTGGGCCAGGGGCCCCTCACCTCAGCACGAAAGGACTTTCTCCTTGGGATTAGGTGGAACTTGTAGTGTTCCAGCTGATGTCCATCACCCCTTGCGGCTGGAGTTGGTCACAAGCACACTGCTCTGTCTGGTTTGTCGTGAGACTTATTCAGCAGAGCTCAGGCTTTTAGTTCCTTTATGGTATATTGGTGGTTTCTGGGGAATGTGGCTCTGGGGCATGTTGTACCCAACTTCAGTGATGTTAAAAATGCAGCCATGGGCATGAACTTGGATCTGGGTACACTTGAGATCAGAAGGGAAGCAGAGTGTTAGCCTAATATGGCAGCTTTTGCTACTCTGTCCCAAAGACGTGCTGTTAGACTGAAGTTAGCAAATACACACCACAGAATGGAGAGGAGAATGAGAAGGGTGTTTGTGATGGGTTTGCAGCCCTTTAAGCTCACCGAGTCCAACCCCTGACGCTGCCAGGCCCATCACTAAACTAAACCATCTCCCTCAGCACCTCATGTGGGCAGCTTTTGAGTATCTCCAGGGACGGGGACTCCACCACCTCCCTGGGCAGCCCTCTCCAGTGCTTCATAACCTTCCTGCTTGGTTAAAAAGTTCTCCCTGATGTCCAATCTAAAGCTCCCCTGGGGCAACTTGTGCCCATGTCCTCGTGGTGCCTTTGCAGAGCTGGGACAAGCCTCTCCCGCTGGGCTCATCGCCAGGGCTGCATCTGCAGAGGCTCTGAGGAGGAGCAAAGCTTCGTGCAGCTCGGCGCAGCCTTTTCTGGCGCCTGCGCGAGACGCCTGGGCTGGGAGGTGCCCAGAAGGGCCGTCCCTGGGGAAAGCAGGAGGGGAAAGCACGGCCCTGCCAGCGCTGCCAGTCCTCGCCAGCGGCCCTCGCTGGCGGGATCGGGGCTCCTCGGGGCTGGATCGGGCCCCTCCCAGTAGCCTCACTGGTGTTGGGGGAGGGTGTGGGGTGTCCAAAGGGGACCCAGAAGTGCCGGGGGTGGCAGCCGAAGGTTTGCGGCGGGTGTCGTCCCGCGGCCGCCCAGCGGACAGCCTCAGGGGAAAACGGGGGGAGGTGGGGGGCTGGTGTCATCCTCAAGCGCTCCCTCCTGCAGCAAAGGGCGGGGGGAGGCGGGGCCGGGCTGCGGTCCGTGTCCGCTGGAAGCGCGGGAAGGGAGGAGCGTGGGCAGAGGCGACGGCCCGGCCCCTGTGCCCTCAGCCAAGATGGCGGCGGCGGCGGCGTCACGTTGCCCTCGGCGCACGCGCGAGCGGAGCGCGGGCCCGGGGCGGCCGTTGCCGGGAGCGGGGAGGGGTCTGATGGTGCCCCGCGCCCCCTGCCCGCGCTGCGAGGCCGCGGTGGCCCGACTCGGGCGGCTTCGGCCTCTTGTCGCCTGCCCGGGGGTGGGGGCACGGGGAGGTGTCAGGAGCTTCTGAAAAGGGACCCGGGTGTGGTGAGAGCAGCCCCCGAAAAAGGACACAGGCGTCGTGAGGCGCTAGAGATGGCTTCTTGGTGGAGTTTTGAGGGGAAATGTGCGGTTTTGGTGGCTGTGAGAAACGCTGATGTTGTTTTTGCAGAATTGGAAAAGAAATGAAGCCAAAGAATTGGGGTTGTCCTGGCCTTGTCCCTTTCTGTGTGGTGTCAATCAGTGAATTGGCCCTGGGGCTGTTCTCTGTCTCTGTGTAGCGACTGACATCTGTTTGTTTGAAGTGTTAATTAGAGTTTAAATCTTACAACCGAAGCGATATCCAAGGATGTTGTGGATTGAGACAAGGGCAGGGAGAGCTCAGTCAGAGGGCCCCACGTTTCCATGGTGCCTTTGGGGCCCAGGACACGCCATGTAAGGCCACAGGGCCTCACTCCATTGTGACGTCAGGCCCAGGACAGGTATATAAGGCCGCGCTCGCCACCCCGGCCATGGCAGACGCTGCCTCTGCTCGCTGAAGGGAGACGGCAGCTGCATGGGGCTCAGGGGCTGCCGCCTCTCGCAGACCCAGCGAACGGACGTTGGTGGCCGTTAACAGAAGTGCTTTGTAGCCAACACCATGGCACAGGCTGCGGTGGGCCGAGGGCTAGCGGCACGCAGCAGGCTCTGGCCCCAGCGGGAGCCAGCACAAGCCGCTGCCAGACGTGTGCAGGAGGAGGAGCAGAGGTGGGAGCTGGAAGCCCTACAGGCTGAGCTGCAGGAGGAGCGGCTCCTCACCCAAGAGCTGCTCTGCAAGTTCGATGCTAAAACCAAGGAGCTGGTGGAGATTTTGGCAAAGAAGCGGCAGCTCCTGGCAGAACGGCTCCAGTCCAAGTGTGAGAGGAGACTGGCTCGGGAGCTGCGGCGGCTGCAGGAGCTGAACCGGCAGCAGCGGGAGGCCGAGACTTGGCGGGTGCTGCGCTGGAAGGAGGCCGAGCTCCGAGAGACACAGGAGCTGCTGCGCCAGCAGCGCGATGTGGCCATTAGCCGTGTGCAGGAGCTGCAGCAGCAGCTGGCCGAGGAGTTGGTGAGGCCCAGCCGAGGGGGCAGGGAGGCCCTAGGAAAGCTCAAGGGTCTCCTCAGCACGGTCTCCTGGGAGCGGGAAGACTGCAACCGCCACCTCCAGAACCAGCTGCAGCTGGAGAGGACGCTGTTCACCAAATACATCCTGCAGGGCTTTGAGGGTGAGCTGCCCGTCTCCCCCAGCATGGCCCAGCCCAGAGACTCTCCTTGGGACCGGGGCGACCGGGAGACACAGAGCTCCAGCTCCTCGGACAGGAACACGCCCCAGGCCCCGGCAGCACCACGGGAAAGGCAGCCGGAAAGCCACAGCGTCAGACAGCAAACAACATTCTGGGCTCTGCTCCAGCTGACAGAGCGGGACAACCTAGTGCTGCTCGGCAGCCCATGCAGAGGGCTGCTGGAGCAGGAGACGCAAGAGAGTGCTCTGGAGAGGGAGAGCCGCCACCTGCCACAGCGCAGCTCTCCAGAAGTGTGCAAGGAGGCAGAGAGGCTGCAGCAGATAACTGCTCAAGTGACTCCTCTCGACATGCGGCTGCAAGAGAGATCCAGGCAGCTGCAGGTGAGCATTGAGCGCCTGAACAGTGCTCCACTGCAGCTGCTCAGCCAAAGCTCCAGAGAGGAGCTGAGCCCGGCATCGTCTCCTGAGCACAGCGCTGGAGCAATGGGACACCCTAACGGGGCTTTGCTGGCCCAGGCCGAGCCGCAGGGCTGCTCCCAGGAGGCCGCTGAGGAGCTTCAGGCCCACGAGGGCTCCTCTTCTGACAAGAGCACCCGCTGCCCAACTCCTGCGGAGCTCCAGGGGCAGCTGGTGCAGGAGACAAAGGAAAACACCGCCCTGGCTGAGGAAAATGCTCGGCTGTGTCAGCAGATGGGTTTGACAGAAAGGGCGATGGAGGTGAGTGGCAACAACATCTGTCCTCAAACCCAACTGGAAGAGCCAGGACAGAAACTGAAAGCCATGAGAGACATGGCAGAAAGGAATGAACAACTGCTGAAGGGACTGAAGGAGATAAAGTCGGCGCTCAAGAGGAAAGAAGAGGACATCGACAGCTGGCAGAGGGCTCTGGCAGTAGAGCACAGGGAACGCCTGCAGATGATTCAAGCCAAGCTGACTGGGCTGGCTGAGCTGTGTCATCAGACAAACGAAGAACTGAGCAGATATTTTAGGAGCTCGGCCAACTGGAAAGAGAAAGATCCGAGCCAAGGATTTCTAGGCTACAACACGCTGCCCTGGATGCAGCCGAGGAGCCCATCCCCACAGAGGCTGTGAGGAAAGTGCCAACAGAGCTTTGCAGATTCCTCCCTCAACACCTGACCTGGTGATCCAAAAGTGCCCAGAGACAAGGGATTCACAGCAGGACACAGCTGGTGTCTGTCCTGTCTTCCATCTTCTTATTAAAGCTTTTCATCGCTAAGCCTCAGTGTAATCTCTCTCTCTGTCCCAGGTACAGGTGAACTGGAGGCGCTGTGGTGGGGATGAGGTGGGTTATTGTTTCACAGTGTTTTTTCCCTTTGGTCCCTGTAGGATGCCCTGTTGTCTTCACCATCGTGGCGTTGTATCCCACGCGTAGCCGGGTGGGTGCAGCCCTCGTGACATCAGTGCTGAGAGAAGGTGACTGAGAGCATGGATAGGTCAGGGAAGGTGCCGTTGTCACAAAGGGCCCGGCCCCAGCATCCCGGCAGCGTGGGCAGCGGCTGAGCAGTATGCTCAGGCCCTCTGCAGTGCGGAGCAAAGCCCAGGGCTCCATCTTTGGTTGAGATTCCGAAACATCTGGCAGGGTAGAGTAAGGGTGGACACTCCTTCCTTTCCTGGCATCTCTCAAGTGGGAGACATCACGAGACCTTTTACATTTTGGAGACTTGCTCTGTGGTGAGGGTCCAAGTGTGGAGATCGGAGAGTGCCAGGGCCGCTGGGGAAGGTGGAGCCTCAGCTTTGGTGGAGATTCTGAGACACAGTTAAGGAGAGAAGAAAGGTGGGCACTTCCTTCATTCCTTCTGGGCACAAAATGGAGACATTCTCCATTGTGGACAGAAAGAGGCTTTCCGAAGTCCTCAATGCCTTTGGAAGCATTTTGTTTTCTGACTGGGAAGGATTTCCTAGGAGATGCAGCATCTGTGTGGGAGATTTCCATCAGAGCCAGCCGTGCACTGGGCTTCTCTCCTTTGGGAAGCCTGAACAGAAACTGCCTTTCATCCTGGCTGCTGTAGCCTGAGCAAAAGGAAGGAGCCTCCACACCCTCCCTGGGCAGCCTGGGCCAGGGGCCCCTCACCTCAGCACGAAAGGACTTTCTCCTTGGGATTAGGTGGAACTTGTAGTGTTCCAGCTGATGTCCATCACCCCTTGCGGCTGGAGTTGGTCACAAGCACACTGCTCTGTCTGGTTTGTCGTGAGACTTATTCAGCAGAGCTCAGGCTTTTAGTTCCTTTATGGTATATTGGTGGTTTCTGGGGAATGTGGCTCTGGGGCATGTTGTACCCAACTTCAGTGATGTTAAAAATGCAGCCATGGGCATGAACTTGGATCTGGGTACACTTGAGATCAGAAGGGAAGCAGAGTGTTAGCCTAATATGGCAGCTTTTGCTACTCTGTCCCAAAGACGTGCTGTTAGACTGAAGTTAGCAAATACACACCACAGAATGGAGAGGAGAATGAGAAGGGTGTTTGTGATGGGTTTGCAGCCCTTTAAGCTCACCGAGTCCAACCCCTGACGCTGCCAGGCCCATCACTAAACTAAACCATCTCCCTCAGCACCTCATGTGGGCAGCTTTTGAGTATCTCCAGGGACGGGGACTCCACCACCTCCCTGGGCAGCCCTCTCCAGTGCTTCATAACCTTCCTGCTTGGTTAAAAAGTTCTCCCTGATGTCCAATCTAAAGCTCCCCTGGGGCAACTTGTGCCCATGTCCTCGTGGTGCCTTTGCAGAGCTGGGACAAGCCTCTCCCGCTGGGCTCATCGCCAGGGCTGCATCTGCAGAGGCTCTGAGGAGGAGCAAAGCTTCGTGCAGCTCGGCGCAGCCTTTTCTGGCGCCTGCGCGAGACGCCTGGGCTGGGAGGTGCCCAGAAGGGCCGTCCCTGGGGAAAGCAGGAGGGGAAAGCACGGCCCTGCCAGCGCTGCCAGTCCTCGCCAGCGGCCCTCGCTGGCGGGATCGGGGCTCCTCGGGGCTGGATCGGGCCCCTCCCAGTAGCCTCACTGGTGTTGGGGGAGGGTGTGGGGTGTCCAAAGGGGACCCAGAAGTGCCGGGGGTGGCAGCCGAAGGTTTGCGGCGGGTGTCGTCCCGCGGCCGCCCAGCGGACAGCCTCAGGGGAAAACGGGGGGAGGTGGGGGGCTGGTGTCATCCTCAAGCGCTCCCTCCTGCAGCAAAGGGCGGGGGGAGGCGGGGCCGGGCTGCGGTCCGTGTCCGCTGGAAGCACGGGAAGGGAGGAGCGTGGGCAGAGGCGACGGCCCGGCCCCTGTGCCCTCAGCCAAGATGGCGGCGGCGGCGGCGTCACGTTGCCCTCGGCGCACGCGCGAGCGGAGCGCGGGCCCGGGGCGGCCGTTGCCGGGAGCGGGGAGGGGTCTGATGGTGCCCCGCGCCCCCTGCCCGCGCTGCGAGGCCGCGGTGGCCCGACTCGGGCGGCTTCGGCCTCTTGTCGCCTGCCCGGGGGTGGGGGCACGGGGAGGTGTCAGGAGCTTCTGAAAAGGGACCCGGGTGTGGTGAGAGCAGCCCCCGAAAAAGGACACAGGCGTCGTGAGGCGCTAGAGATGGCTTCTTGGTGGAGTTTTGAGGGGAAATGTGCGGTTTTGGTGGCTGTGAGAAACGCTGATGTTGTTTTTGCAGAATTGGAAAAGAAATGAAGCCAAAGAATTGGGGTTGTCCTGGCCTTGTCCCTTTCTGTGTGGTGTCAATCAGTGAATTGGCCCTGGGGCTGTTCTCTGTCTCTGTGTAGCGACTGACATCTGTTTGTTTGAAGTGTTAATTAGAGTTTAAATCTTACAACCGAAGCGATATCCAAGGATGTTGTGGATTGAGACAAGGGCAGGGAGAGCTCAGTCAGAGGGCCCCACGTTTCCATGGTGCCTTTGGGGCCCAGGACACGCCATGTAAGGCCACAGGGCCTCACTCCATTGTGACGTCAGGCCCAGGACAGGTATATAAGGCCGCGCTCGCCACCCCGGCCATGGCAGACGCTGCCTCTGCTCGCTGAAGGGAGACGGCAGCTGCATGGGGCTCAGGGGCTGCCGCCTCTCGCAGACCCAGCGAATGGACGTTGGTGGCCGTTAACAGAAGTGCTTTGTAGCCAACACCATGGCACAGGCTGCGGTGGGCCGAGGGCTAGCGGCACGCAGCAGGCTCTGGCCCCAGCGGGAGCCAGCACAAGCCGCTGCCAGACGTGTGCAGGAGGAGGAGCAGAGGTGGGAGCTGGAAGCCCTACAGGCTGAGCTGCAGGAGGAGCGGCTCCTCACCCAAGAGCTGCTCTGCAAGTTCGATGCTAAAACCAAGGAGCTGGTGGAGATTTTGGCAAAGAAGCGGCAGCTCCTGGCAGAACGGCTCCAGTCCAAGTGTGAGAGGAGACTGGCTCGGGAGCTGCGGCGGCTGCAGGAGCTGAACCGGCAGCAGCGGGAGGCCGAGACTTGGCGGGTGCTGCGCTGGAAGGAGGCCGAGCTCCGAGAGACACAGGAGCTGCTGCGCCAGCAGCGCGATGTGGCCATTAGCCGTGTGCAGGAGCTGCAGCAGCAGCTGGCCGAGGAGTTGGTGAGGCCCAGCCGAGGGGGCAGGGAGGCCCTAGGAAAGCTCAAGGGTCTCCTCAGCACGGTCTCCTGGGAGCGGGAAGACTGCAACCGCCACCTCCAGAACCAGCTGCAGCTGGAGAGGACGCTGTTCACCAAATACATCCTGCAGGGCTTTGAGGGTGAGCTGCCCGTCTCCCCCAGCATGGCCCAGCCCAGAGACTCTCCTTGGGACCGGGGCGACCGGGAGACACAGAGCTCCAGCTCCTCGGACAGGAACACGCCCCAGGCCCCGGCAGCACCACGGGAAAGGCAGCCGGAAAGCCACAGCGTCAGACAGCAAACAACATTCTGGGCTCTGCTCCAGCTGACAGAGCGGGACAACCTAGTGCTGCTCGGCAGCCCATGCAGAGGGCTGCTGGAGCAGGAGACGCAAGAGAGTGCTCTGGAGAGGGAGAGCCGCCACCTGCCACAGCGCAGCTCTCCAGAAGTGTGCAAGGAGGCAGAGAGGCTGCAGCAGATAACTGCTCAAGTGACTCCTCTCGACATGCGGCTGCAAGAGAGATCCAGGCAGCTGCAGGTGAGCATTGAGCGCCTGAACAGTGCTCCACTGCAGCTGCTCAGCCAAAGCTCCAGAGAGGAGCTGAGCCCGGCATCGTCTCCTGAGCACAGCGCTGGAGCAATGGGACACCCTAACGGGGCTTTGCTGGCCCAGGCCGAGCCGCAGGGCTGCTCCCAGGAGGCCGCTGAGGAGCTTCAGGCCCACGAGGGCTCCTCTTCTGACAAGAGCACCCGCTGCCCAACTCCTGCGGAGCTCCAGGGGCAGCTGGTGCAGGAGACAAAGGAAAACACCGCCCTGGCTGAGGAAAATGCTCGGCTGTGTCAGCAGATGGGTTTGACAGAAAGGGCGATGGAGGTGAGTGGCAACAACATCTGTCCTCAAACCCAACTGGAAGAGCCAGGACAGAAACTGAAAGCCATGAGAGACATGGCAGAAAGGAATGAACAACTGCTGAAGGGACTGAAGGAGATAAAGTCGGCGCTCAAGAGGAAAGAAGAGGACATCGACAGCTGGCAGAGGGCTCTGGCAGTAGAGCACAGGGAACGCCTGCAGATGATTCAAGCCAAGCTGACTGGGCTGGCTGAGCTGTGTCATCAGACAAACGAAGAACTGAGCAGATATTTTAGGAGCTCGGCCAACTGGAAAGAGAAAGATCCGAGCCAAGGATTTCTAGGCTACAACACGCTGCCCTGGATGCAGCCGAGGAGCCCATCCCCACAGAGGCTGTGAGGAAAGTGCCAACAGAGCTTTGCAGATTCCTCCCTCAACACCTGACCTGGTGATCCAAAAGTGCCCAGAGACAAGGGATTCACAGCAGGACACAGCTGGTGTCTGTCCTGTCTTCCATCTTCTTATTAAAGCTTTTCATCGCTAAGCCTCAGTGTAATCTCTCTCTCTGTCCCAGGTACAGGTGAACTGGAGGCGCTGTGGTGGGGATGAGGTGGGTTATTGTTTCACAGTGTTTTTTCCCTTTGGTCCCTGTAGGATGCCCTGTTGTCTTCACCATCGTGGCGTTGTATCCCACGCGTAGCCGGGTGGGTGCAGCCCTCGTGACATCAGTGCTGAGAGAAGGTGACTGAGAGCATGGATAGGTCAGGGAAGGTGCCGTTGTCACAAAGGGCCCGGCCCCAGCATCCCGGCAGCGTGGGCAGCGGCTGAGCAGTATGCTCAGGCCCTCTGCAGTGCGGAGCAAAGCCCAGGGCTCCATCTTTGGTTGAGATTCCGAAACATCTGGCAGGGTAGAGTAAGGGTGGACACTCCTTCCTTTCCTGGCATCTCTCAAGTGGGAGACATCACGAGACCTTTTACATTTTGGAGACTTGCTCTGTGGTGAGGGTCCAAGTGTGGAGATCGGAGAGTGCCAGGGCCGCTGGGGAAGGTGGAGCCTCAGCTTTGGTGGAGATTCTGAGACACAGTTAAGGAGAGAAGAAAGGTGGGCACTTCCTTCATTCCTTCTGGGCACAAAATGGAGACATTCTCCATTGTGGACAGAAAGAGGCTTTCCGAAGTCCTCAATGCCTTTGGAAGCATTTTGTTTTCTGACTGGGAAGGATTTCCTAGGAGATGCAGCATCTGTGTGGGAGATTTCCATCAGAGCCAGCCGTGCACTGGGCTTCTCTCCTTTGGGAAGCCTGAACAGAAACTGCCTTTCATCCTGGCTGCTGTAGCCTGAGCAAAAGGAAGGAGCCTCCACACCCTCCCTGGGCAGCCTGGGCCAGGGGCCCCTCACCTCAGCACGAAAGGACTTTCTCCTTGGGATTAGGTGGAACTTGTAGTGTTCCAGCTGATGTCCATCACCCCTTGCGGCTGGAGTTGGTCACAAGCACACTGCTCTGTCTGGTTTGTCGTGAGACTTATTCAGCAGAGCTCAGGCTTTTAGTTCCTTTATGGTATATTGGTGGTTTCTGGGGAATGTGGCTCTGGGGCATGTTGTACCCAACTTCAGTGATGTTAAAAATGCAGCCATGGGCATGAACTTGGATCTGGGTACACTTGAGATCAGAAGGGAAGCAGAGTGTTAGCCTAATATGGCAGCTTTTGCTACTCTGTCCCAAAGACGTGCTGTTAGACTGAAGTTAGCAAATACACACCACAGAATGGAGAGGAGAATGAGAAGGGTGTTTGTGATGGGTTTGCAGCCCTTTAAGCTCACCGAGTCCAACCCCTGACGCTGCCAGGCCCATCACTAAACTAAACCATCTCCCTCAGCACCTCATGTGGGCAGCTTTTGAGTATCTCCAGGGACGGGGACTCCACCACCTCCCTGGGCAGCCCTCTCCAGTGCTTCATAACCTTCCTGCTTGGTTAAAAAGTTCTCCCTGATGTCCAATCTAAAGCTCCCCTGGGGCAACTTGTGCCCATGTCCTCGTGGTGCCTTTGCAGAGCTGGGACAAGCCTCTCCCGCTGGGCTCATCGCCAGGGCTGCATCTGCAGAGGCTCTGAGGAGGGGCAAAGCTTCGTGCAGCTCGGCGCAGCCTTTTCTGGCGCCTGCGCGAGACGCCTGGGCTGGGAGGTGCCCAGAAGGGCCGTCCCTGGGGAAAGCAGGAGGGGAAAGCACGGCCCTGCCAGCGCTGCCAGTCCTCGCCAGCGGCCCTCGCTGGCGGGATCGGGGCTCCTCGGGGCTGGATCGGGCCCCTCCCAGTAGCCTCACTGGTGTTGGGGGAGGGTGTGGGGTGTCCAAAGGGGACCCAGAAGTGCCGGGGGTGGCAGCCGAAGGTTTGCGGCGGGTGTCGTCCCGCGGCCGCCCAGCGGACAGCCTCAGGGGAAAACGGGGGGAGGTGGGGGGCTGGTGTCATCCTCAAGCGCTCCCTCCTGCAGCAAAGGGCGGGGGGAGGCGGGGCCGGGCTGCGGTCCGTGTCCGCTGGAAGCGCGGGAAGGGAGGAGCGTGGGCAGAGGCGACGGCCCGGCCCCTGTGCCCTCAGCCAAGATGGCGGCGGCGGCGGCGTCACGTTGCCCTCGGCGCACGCGCGAGCGGAGCGCGGGCCCGGGGCGGCCGTTGCCGGGAGCGGGGAGGGGTCTGATGGTGCCCCGCGCCCCCTGCCCGCGCTGCGAGGCCGCGGTGGCCCGACTCGGGCGGCTTCGGCCTCTTGTCGCCTGCCCGGGGGTGGGGGCACGGGGAGGTGTCAGGAGCTTCTGAAAAGGGACCCGGGTGTGGTGAGAGCAGCCCCCGAAAAAGGACACAGGCGTCGTGAGGCGCTAGAGATGGCTTCTTGGTGGAGTTTTGAGGGGAAATGTGCGGTTTTGGTGGCTGTGAGAAACGCTGATGTTGTTTTTGCAGAACTGGAAAAGAAATGAAGCCAAAGAATTGGGGTTGTCCTGGCCTTGTCCCTTTCTGTGTGGTGTCAATCAGTGAATTGGCCCTGGGACTCTTCTCTGTCTCTGTGTAGCGACTGACATCTGTTTGTTTGAAGTGTTAATTACAGTTTAAATCTTACGACTGCTGGGGGGGGGAATTGACCATAGGATACAAAAACCAGCCATCCTCTGGGGGGGTGGGGGGGATTTTTAGGCGGCTGGAGAAGTTGTAAATCTTGGAGTAGCTAATCAATGGGGAAACAAGGGAGGGACCTTGCTGGTTGGTCCAAGTCATATTTGTACCTACAGTTCCCCCCATTTTCTTTTTGCACCAGCCAGACTTCAGCAACACATTTCAAAAATTAAAGGTGCATGAGGAAAACATCAGTGTTTTTACCCATGGCCATGAGCTTACAATAAAAGGTCAGTAACAGCTACACTGCTGAACAATCCAACACAGAAATCCACACATTCAAATTAACAGACTCTGATACGTGTTGCTAGGAGGGACGCACACTGGCGAGAAGGGATGAGTTCTCTGTAACTCCACTGACGTTTCTGTTTCCCGAATGTAGTTTCGGACTATTCTTCAACTTCTTCAGCGTGCTTATCTGTGAGCATTATCTGTGAGCTGGAAATATCTCTTCATCCGTAGAAAACACACCATTTTTGCTTTCAGGTTTCCATTGGCCGTCTTATTCAGTTCTTCAGTTCTCCTAATGAGATACAGATTGCTGGAGGAATTTGCAGCAGCATACGGGGTGCCACAGTTGGCAGGGTTTCTATTTCAATAGGGTGATGGATTGAGGGTGGATCAATTGGTTCTTTCCTCAAGATTGTTTTTTCCATTGCTCTTACAGCCATTAAGTCCTTTTTGTTGAAATGGCTTGATCCACTTCGCTGGGGCTTAGCTGGGATCATTGCCTGTTGTGGGAAATGCACAGGATTGTTTTCTCTTTTCTATTGCCAGAACAGAAAAGCTTCTCATTAAGGGGAATCACTGACAACACTCAACACTACCTCCCATCCTACCACCTTCCTGTTCCTTCCCCACATCTACATACTCCTGCTGGGGTGAGAGGAATATGCCTGGGGGTGATCCTTACTCAGCACACGTGAAGCACACATTGAACTGAACATGCCTAAATTCTCTGCTAAGCAAGAACAGACAAATCCAGCCCTGAAATTCAGGGGCTGGTCCTCCTTTCCCCCACCACCTGTGCCATAACTCTTGAATACTGCATCTCCTATTTACACTTCCAGCTCTCCAGAACAGGGAACACAGCTCCTTTGTTTCCAAAGCAAAGTTTTGCATGTGCTGTGAGAATAATGAATCATCACGTTGTTATGGAAGTCATTTCAAAGAACTGGTGACAGTAAACTCAATCTTCACTGCCTCTGCTGTTAATAAGGATGCAGCCTTGGTTATAGCCTCTGTAACAGGGAAATGAAACCCCTGATAGCAGGAGGGAAATGGCCTCTCTGCTACGAGACAATTGCCAGTTCATGATCTAAAAGCCTGTGGTGTATTGGTCTGATTCTTGAGCCACTTGTCATTCCAGCTCAGAGGCCAGTTCTTTTCTGCTGGTGTTGCCAGAAGCCCAGGGCTCGCCTGGGAGATGGGTGGAAAGTACCTGAGCAACTTCTCACAGCACAAGTAAGGAACCAATCCTTGATTGCTGCTGGCAAGACTCAGTCACTAATGTGAGAGTTTGCAGGTGTGCCAGAGGGTGCAGAGGCACCCAGGCTGCAAGAAGAGCATTGGTGCAAGGCAAGGACACATGATTCAGTCCCCAGCACTGTCTGAAATAGCCGCTCCTGGCACACCACGGCCTCATTTTAGAGGTTGTGCTAGTCTTGAGCTGCACAGGGACATCCTGACCTGGCCAGCAGGAGAAAACACTCCAAAATTGAAGGACACCAAACTGGGGGGAGTAGTCAACACACCAGGTTGGGCTGCTATTGAGAGGGGCCATGGCAGGCTGGAGAAACAGCCTGATGGCAACTTCACATAGTGCAGAGATGGAAAACGTGAAATACTGTAGCTGGGATGGAATAACCTCCAGCACAGGCTGGGTGCTGATGGGACAGAAAGTACTCTACAGAAGAGGACCGGAGGGGCTGGAGCACAGGACACACGGGGAGATGCTGAGATAAATGGGTTTGTACAGCCTTGAGAAGGAAAGATGAAGACTGACTTCAATTGATCTTTCTTACTTGTTGTGTTACTTGCAAACCTGATCCTGGCCTTGCTTGGAGCAGTGTGTTTGCTCCGATGATCTCCAGAGGTCCCTTCTGACCAAAGCAATTCTATCATTTTGTCTTATAAACATGCCCAGTTCCATTTAACACATTCCCCAAATTGCTCCTGTCTCACATATATCCGTGCATAGATGTGCAGGCAGACGGCAGATTGGTGGACATTAGAGAAACTCAACTGTTAGGAAAGCCCCCAGTGGAGAAGTCACTAGGACACTTTGCTGAACACTTAGCGTAAAAAAAGAGAGCAGAAACACGGGAACCTCTGAGTATTTAACAGGAAATCTGAATGAACGGGAGGAAAACTTGCTTAGCGTGAAATGTTGCTTACATGTGGAAATTTCAAACTAGCTTTCCAAAGTTCATAATGAAATGAAAGAGAAAAGTCCTGCCCAACCCCTGCCCCAGCTATTTGCTGCTCCTTTTGCCCGTGCTCTTATCAACATTCTGGTTTTGGGGCTGCAGTGCAGCTTTGAAGCCAGTGCCTGCTCATCTCCACTTGAGAGCTTTTTTGGTCTCAGTGATCAGATCAAATCTACTGGAAAACAAAGCTCCTGGACTCAACAGTGTTCATGTCAGGGCCTCAATACCAGCTGTCTTGATCTGCAGTCTCTGGTTGTACTTGTGAACAGACATAGCTACTGATCAATTCTTAAATGTCTCTCTCACCAGCCATATTTCACTCATTTCTTAACACCACATTTTGCCTACGTGAACAGAGCTCCCAGAGCTGTCGTCTGCCATGCAGCAGTTCACACAGCTCAAGGACAATCAAGTTGCATCCCTGTGTTTGCTCTTTCAATCTGACAGAATCATCAGTCCTGCAAGATGCTGTGTTGGAGACATCACTGCAGGATAAAACTTCATTGTCAATGCTTAAAACACTGTAAACAACAGAAAACACATTTCCAGCTCTGGCTGCAATGTAGCAGCTCCGATGCTCTGCTTGGATCCTTTGTGTTACTTTTGGCCAACTATGTTGTCAATACAGCAGTGTCTGGCACAAAGATGATGTCGAGCTGCTGTACCTCTGAGTGTTGATGCTGTAGCTGGCCTCTCAGTTACCGAGGCGGTGAACCAGCACCATCTTCTGGGTGCTACACTTGACTGGACAGACAGAGAAGCTGAGCTGGGCAGGGAAGCCCAGGAGAGCACGGGCACCTACAGCTTGGTTCAGAACAATCAACTCTTCCCTTTCTGTGACACAAATGAGCTGGTGGAAATAATCCTGCAAGGAAATAATTTCAGCACAGGCCATTTAGCACCATCCCCCGCTGTTTTCCAGGACTCCAACAGGAGTATTCAATCATGTAACTGGTATTTTTTACCTTAATAACCTCTCATTCCAGCTTTGGACAGGGCTGTTAACTTGCAAAAAGCAGCACCTGACAACATCAGCTGAATGTGAAGCACCAAAACAATTTCATGTAAGGGATTACAGCAGTAACACAACCTGCTTCCATCACCACTGCAGACTATCGAAAACCTCACTAAGAATCTGGTTGTGCCAAGGCACTAACTCCAATCCTCTGCTGCAGAAATGCAGCCACTTCCTTGAAGCTTGGCAGGTGATGCTCAGCTACATTTTCAAAAGGACTTTGACATGTACACAATCAACAGTCAGTCTTTGCTGAAATTCTTAAGCTGGACACAGTCATTGTTTTAATGTCAGGTGAGAGTAGGGTATGGGTGCATTTCTCACTCCTCCCCATAGCATTAGAGGGACAAGGCTGGGAACATACACCCTGAAAGGTTCTCTGATCCCTCTCCCCAGCCCAGAACCAGCTCATCTCTAAAGCCAAACTGTTCTGGAAAGATGTTTGACAATGACTTAAAGGCACGAACAACTCCAGCCCTGCCTCAGCAGCCTGTTACAGCTCTACCCAAGACTTCAAGAGAGTTCTTCCTGTGTGTAATCTCAGTTTCCCTTTACACCTCAGCCTAGTCAAGGGACACTGCAGACAGCTTTGCTTCCTGTCTGGTGAATCACATCTCTCTTTGGAGGTCTCTGGCATCAGTGTTTCCATACTAAAAGAAAGTATTAACCAAACTCTAGTCCTAAACAGTTAACTGTAAGCTGCATGTGCTTGTAGAGTGAAACCTTTAGTATGAGCTTCTCTGAAGTTTTAGAGAGCAGAATGTAAGGGTCCTTGAATGCCAAAGAAGCCAGATGTCCCCATGGCAGATAAGCCTGTAAGAACTAGTTCCACATCTTTGTCAGCAAAGATAAGGAAGAGTGGAAGGTGGATCTGCTTGAGCGGATGATCTTTAGATCTAGAAAGATCTAGATGATTTCATGGGTCCCTTCCAACCCCTACCATTCTATGATTCTATGATAACCTCTTGGAACCTTCAGTCTCACCTGTTCTCCTCAGCGATGAAAAGGATGCAGAAAGTTGAATGCAGGCCAGGTGATACTTTACAGCACACACCATTGGGCTGATCTGCTTGAAATAAGGTGAGCTCTCCAAGACGACCTTCACCAGCTGAGGAACCTGCAGGAAAGACATGAAAAGTGCTAAGCAGGTAATTTCCCTTCCCCAATGCTGTCCACTCTACAAGGGGATGGTCGGTACCACTGTCAGGGTGCAGGGCTGGGCCCAGGACAGGCCTTTGCAGGCAGCACAGTTCTAGAGGCTCCTGCTAATGCAGTTCCTGGCCAGCGCTCAGGGAATGAGGGCAGTTGTCCATAATTTCTAGTTTCAGTCTCTCCACATCACTCGGTCTGGCTCCCTGCCCTCATCTTTCACCTCCTCCCTCTCTGTCTTTAGCCCATCACTGGTTTTTCTTTTTCTTTCTCTGTAGGACTCCTTGTCTGTATTTTCTAGTCCCTCTCTGTCTGTAAAATACCCTGGGCCATGTGGGAGCTGTAGCCCTGGGGCACTGGCTACCAGACAGCCATGTTGGCTCCAGGGGCATATGGGAGCTGTTGCCCTGGGGCAGGAGCTGCCTGGTAGCCATGTTCATTCCCAGACAGTGCTGTCAGTGCCTCCTCAGAGGGGACAGGCCAAATGGGGTTGTTAAAGGCAGGCCCTGGGATATGATATTGATTTACAGTTACCACTTTGGTAGGCACAGGCAGCACAACTAGATCCCACTTCAGGAATCCACGCAGCCTAGGTAGAGATTGAATGGCAAATGCTGCCTGGGAAGTCAAGAGGAAAAAAAAAAGTGACCATTTAAAGTTTGATGTGTCCTGACAACACACCAGTACTCAAAACACACTCCTTATGTGGGGCAATTAACAGCATAGCAGTAAATGGCGTAGCATTTCCTATTGTTACGGCAACCTCATCTTGGGGGCTGGGGTTGAACATCCCTCCAATCCACAGATCTGTGATACAGCTTTTTGGAACTGATATCACTGTGCAATACAGTAACTTCAGCTCCAGTGTCCAAGAGAGGGAATATGTGTAAAATGCTGGCATCTCATAACCTACCGCTGTGCCATCAGTCAAATTTCCCATGGCTTGCTGAGTACACAGATCCACAGACTCAGTCCTCCAAACACAATGCTGGGCTGGCATTCACACCATTCTTGTAAGTGCTTGCCAGTCCCATGGACCAGTTGATATCCACCAGAGATTCCCTCCAATATACCTACTGTAAACGGGCTCTGAAGCCCCTTCAGTGATGCTTTTCATCAATTCTTTGAAAACCACATATGGCAGGGACTCGTGTTGCAGCCATTGGTGGAGTCTCAAAATCACCAGAAGCACCACAGGGTGCCCATTATTTTATGCTTCCCTAAAACATGCCTGTAAAATGTCCCTTTTCCCTGGGCTTCTACAGGGATTCCTCAGGATGGGGTTGGGGTTGGGGGGGATGCGTGAGGCGGGTGAAGCCGCGGCCGTTCAGCTCCACTGCACATGCGGGGAGGGGGGTGAATAATGCAGGGGCTCCGATTCTAATTTCTCATATTAATCCTTTGTGCCCCTGCTTGTTTCTTTTGGGGGGCACTGGGTGTTACTTCTTTCTCTCGTCGAGATGGGATCTCAAAGGTTTCTGTTATCTCTCCCGCCAGAGGTTGTAAAGCCATATCAGTCGCCACATAATCGCAACAGAGGCAGGAACTGCAAGCCCCGGCTCCTTTTTAGTTTTAACCTCTTTCCCGACCTTGTACCATAATGCTACTTCTGTGCTCCCTCTGCTGGGAACCATGTACAATATCTCTGAATAACAACGCTACAACTCTCAGTTACAGCTATCTGTTACCAAACGGTCGGCAGCCTTCAGTAGCTGCTTTAAAGCCTGCAGATACAACTTTTGTTCCTTAAAAAGGTTGGATCCCATGATTTAAGAGAGGGAGAGACCGGGGTTGGCGGCAGTGTGAGGTGGTTGGCACGGGCAAGCTGTGTGCCGTGGGGCCTGGTCGGAAGGTGCTGGTCTGTGGGGCTGAGGGCCCAGAACGCTGGCTCCACTGAGGGCCCTGTGGGAGGGACAAGGAGAGGTGTGGGGAGAAAGACAAGAAAAAGAAAAGAAAGCCCCTTCCGAACTCACTTGTGCCGGCAGCTTCCCATGGACAGGTGCTGCTGTCTGGTGCTCACCAGGTGCAGAGCACCGTTGCTCCTCGGCACACGAGCCGCTGCCTGCTTTGCCTCACACGGGGCACCACTTGCTGCTCTCGGGCCAGTGGGGATAGGGGCAATGCGCTGAAACACATCAAACCCACTCTGGGCTGCTGAAGGGGGAGCACTGCCAAGAGCAAGTGCTGCCATGCTGTGTGCCAGCCCCTAATTTATTGTCAGTCACATCATCTTCGTTTTTGTTTGTAATTACTGCTGACTTCCACACTTTGTCTGTTTTCCACCCTCACACTGCTGCTTCTCACACTCTGGACAGGGCATTCTGTAACATCAGCTCATTTGCCCACAATCAGTCACATACTCTAAGGTCACTTTACATTTTTGCCAATTTCCAGTTCTTTGTTCCCACAGGTCACGTTGCCCGGAGCACGAGTTCTGGCCCTGCTCCTCCACCAACTGACCTCTCCTGGCGGCACGAGGCGATCCAGTCCCTCACGACGGCGCAGAAGGTTGGCATGTCCAGCACCGTGCCCGTGGCCGAGGGCTCCAGCATGAGGCGCAGGGCTCTCAGAGGCCCTTCCTCTGCGCTCTGACCGCTCACTGCCTGCAGGTACTCGACCACCCGCTGGGCCACCACCCCAGGCAGCTGGCTGGGGATGGGCAGGAGGACAGGAGGGCACACAGCCAGGAGAGCTGCCCCGAGCTTCCTGAAGGGCTCCCAGCGACTGTCCTGCACAGGATCCAGCTCAGCAAGGAATCTGGCACTGCAGGGCTCCAAAGCAGCCACTGCCCAAGGGTGGCTGGGCACCAGTCTGCTGCTGAAAGGGAGCTTTTGCTCTGCTGCTGAAAGCTGCTCCGTGGCTGCTGCTGCATCAATCCTTTCCCTTTTTTCTTCCCTCCCCTTGTTTAATTGCCTCTGTCCCGGTGGCTCCTGAAGGATCGGGATTCCCTGCAGCGATCTTGTCTTCGGCCCTCCACAAGTGTCTGAGCCTGGAGCAAAACATGGTAGAACAAGGTTTACAAACAGATCAAAAATGCAAGTGCAGTAAAGACAAAGTCTGCTGAAGCTGAAGGAGATGTCCAGCTTTTCTGATGATGGCTATCTGGAAATCTGTGTGAAGTGCAGGCACAGAACTGGCAGCCTGGGGAGCCCACCTTTTGCCCTCCTCTTACCACTGCAAAGCTGAATGCCTTCTGTTGAAGCCAGCAGGTTTCCTCTGGGTTTGTGCTGTTGTAGTCGGGACTAGAAATCAGTCTCTTGCTTTTGAGACAGTGGAGAGTAGAGCATTAGTCTAACAGGGCTTTGATTTAGCTTATGTATGCACTGATAACTGCAAGGTGTGTTTAACAAATCAGATCTCGTGTGAAGACTCTTGTCACTCCGAGAGGTTGTGCTCCATGTGGTCCTCTCCTCTCCTCTCCTCTCCTCTCCTCTCCTCTCCTCTCCTCTCCTCTCCTCTCCTCTCCTCTCCTCTCACCTCTCATTATTCCTCCACTCACTGGGACTACCCACGCCCCCCACCCCAAACCCACAGAGAGATTGAGGGAGGCTCATAAAGTTGCTGTCAAGATGTTGAGTCTGAGGCTGTTTATTTTTGCAGGCTGGGGGGAGCACTGGGATAAACTGGAACAATCTGGGACGGATTGGGATGAACTGGAACGAGCTGGAATGGACTAGGATGGACTGGGGGCTTTGGGGACAGCCCCCTCCCCTTCATTTCTACTGAGGAGGGGGTCTCCAGTACTGGAGCTGGAGCCAGGTGGCCCTGCCGTGGGGCAGCCAGAGCCAGTGGTGGGGCAGGAGCCAGAGCAGGGCCAGCAGCACCAGTGGCCACAACGTGGCTCTTGGCCCCCACCACGTGGCCAGTGACACCCTCGGTGTGGCTAGTGGCTGCCAGGGCACTGGTAGCGCAGCCTGTGGCTGCTCCTCCTCCTCTTCCTCCTGTTTTTCTTCCTCCTCCTCCTCTTCCTCCTCCTGGGCACAGATTTAACCCCAAATCCATGTTTTTCACCGTAACACCCCCTTTAAATTCCCAATTCCTCTATTTTTAACCCCAAATCACCATTTCTAACCCCAAACTCCTCCTTTCTCCAAAAAAACCCCAGTTTTTCCCAAATCCCCATTTTAAGCCCAAATCCACACTTTAAACTCTAAAGCCCCTTGGTTTTAACTCACAAATCCCCATTTTTCACCCCAAATCCCCATATCTTAAGTCCCCCAAACCCCCCTTTTCACCCCTAGAATCCTCAATTTTTCTTTTTTTCACCCCAAATCTATACCTTTAACCTAAAATCACCATTTTTCACCCTCAAAATCCCTCTTTTCCTCAAAACCCCCCTTTTTTTTCTGAAAACTCCCATTTTTAACCCAAGATCCCCCATTTTTAACCCCAAACTCCCAGTTTTTAACCAGCAAAATCCCCCCCCAAAATCCTTTTTTTTCCCCTACATCCCCCATTATTGGCCCCAAATTTATTTTTTACCCCAAATCCATTTCTTAAACCCCCAAATCCCTCTTTTTCCCCCCAAATCCCAGTTTTTTCCCCAAATGTTGTAACCCTAAATCCACACTTTTAACCACAAATCCCCTTAACTCCAAAACCCCCGTTTCTCCCCTCAAGTTCCTCCTCACCCCGCAGCTTGCCCAGGTCTCGCTGCCCAGTAGCCACTCGGGGTGGTTGGTAGCCCGGCCCAGATGCAGCCGCCTGCGTGACAGAGGCTGGTGGCTATGAACTGAAGGCACCAGGTAGCCCCCTGGGCCAGGCCAGTAGCCACAGTTGCCCCTTCAAGTAGCTCCCTCCCACCCCAGTGACTTACGTAGCCCAGGTCGCCCAGGACTGACCCAGGTGGCCACGGAGCCGCGTCACCACCAGCTGCAGCTCCTGTGGTGGGACAAAAGGGGGTTCTGATACCTCCTCCCCCCTCAAAGTGGTAACCTCGGGGCTCTGCCTGGTAGCCCAGTGTGGGCTCTGGCTCCCTGGCTGTGGCCAGCAGGGCTCGTGGGCTGGTAGCCCCCATAGCCCTACCTGCACTTTGCTCTTGTAGCCCTCCAGCGCCCCCGCCAGCTGCAGCGCGCCCTGCCGCACCTGGGAGGGGGCAACCAAACCTGAGCGGGTGGCTACTGCCACAGGAGGGGGCCGTGAGGTAGCCCATGAGCTGGCACTAGCCACACTCACCTGGGCCAGGGCTCCTTCCTGGGACAGGAGGAGCGTAGCGGAATGGCAGAGCTGGGCCTGAGCAAGAGGGGAAGAGTCTGCATTAGCCTGGGCAAGTGCAGCTGCCTTTCTGGTAGCCACCTTAGTGCTAGGTGCTGTCCACAGTGGTCACCACTTGCCTCCTTGGAAGCCTTCTCAGCTCCCAGCGCCTGGAGCTGCTCCCTCAGCCTGTGGCCCTCGGCAAGGAGTTGCTGGTTCTGCTCAGGAAGGCAGGTGGAAGTTGGTGGCCCCCTCTTTGGTAGCCACCTCCTTGGTGGCCATCTCAGCAATGTGGTGGCCACCTCACCTCCTCCTGAAGCCTCTCCGCTTGCAGCTGCAGGAGTTTCTCCTCCTTCTCCTGGAGAGAGGTTGCCACATGGTCACTGAGCCGCCGGCCACCTGGGCTGGGCTGGCAGCCCACGGAGGAGCCGGGAGGTTGGGCTACTGACCAGCTGGCGAAGTTGCCGGCGCAGCTCATGGTTCTGCTCCTCCAGCCCTGTCAGCATTGTCCTTGCCACATCCAGTTCTTGCAGGGTGGCTTTGGCTTTCTCCAGGGCCTGGTGGCTACTGACGGGGGCAAAGGGGCTTGCTGCCGGGGCTACTGGCCAGGGGCATGGCGGGGGTGGGAGTGGAAGGGATTCAAGAGAGGGAGGTGAAAGGGTTAAAAAGGGGGGATTGGGGTGGGAAAAGTGGGATTGGGAGGTAAAAAAGAGGGAGGTGGGTTTAAAAACAGGGAGTTTGGGGGAAAATTGGGGATTTGGGAGGAAAGGGGGGGTTAGGGCTTAATAAATGGAGATTTGGGGTTAAAAATTAGATTTTGAGGGAAAGGGGGATTTGAGAGGTTAAAAATGGACATTTGGGAACAAATGGGGTGTTTGGGGGAAAAGGGGGACTTTAGGGGATAAAAATAGAAGACTGGGGAAAAATGGGTTTGGGGAGGATTAAAAGAAAAACGGGTTTTTGGAGCTAAATGAGGATTTGGGGCTAAAAACGTGGATTGGAGGTTAATGGGAGATTTAGGGAAAAAATGTGATTTTGAGGGGAAAAAAGGGATATTTCTGAGTGAAAAAATGGGGATTTGGGGTTAAAAATGGGGATGTGTGGCTAAAAATTGGGATTTGAAGGTGAAAAATGAGGGATTTGGAGTTAAAAATGAGGGAGCTGGGGTTAATATTGGGGATTTGGAGTTAAAAATGGGAGATCTGAGAATAAAAGTCAGGGATTTGAGGGTTAAAAATGAGGATTTGAGGTCAAAACCAGGCAATTTGAGCACAAAAAAGGGATTTGTGGGTTAATAATATTAGTAATAAGAATTTGTTAATAATTTGTGAGTTAATAAATAAGAGATTTGGTTGCATTTTTCATAGGTGAGATGTGCCAGGGTTTGGGGAACAGCCCTGGGAGCCCCAGGGAAGCCCCTCAGCCGCCCCTCACCAGCGCAGCTCTGCCTTCAGCCGTGCCATCTCCTCGGCCAGCTGGACGTTCAGCTCCTCAGCCAACTCCACGTCCCGTCGCAGCTTGGAGTTCTGGGCAGCCAACTGCTGCAGGTGGCTGCGGAGGCCAGTGGCCTCTGTGCTGCAGGAGAGGGGTTGAGGGTGTTGAGAATGTGGGGAGGGGGCTTGGGGACCCCCAGTGAGGCAGCACTTACCTGCTGATGGTGTCCGTGTCACCGCTGTCGACCCCAGCTGCCAGGGCTGTGTGTCCCTCCCAAGCTGCAGGAGGGGCATAAAGGGATTTGGGAGGGGGGCACAAAGGAGTTTTGGTGGCCACCACCTGGGTGGGTTTGCTTTATAGAGTCATCATTTGGGTTGGAAAAGAGCTTTTAGCTCCTGGAGGCTCAATCTGCCAAGCCCACTGGAGACCCGTGGCCCTCAGCACCTCAGCTCCACGGCTTTGCAATAGCTCTGGGGATGAGGAAGAAACCCCAAAACCCCACTTCTTCCCTCAGAAGTCCACCTAAACAGCAACTTTCTCCTCAGAAGACCACAAAAGATCCACTTTTTCCTTCAGAACTCCACCAAATCGCCACTTCTTCCCACAAAACTCTAACAAACCCCCACTTTTCCCCTGAAAAGTCCATGAAAACACCATTTCCTCAGAAGTCCACAAAAAACGTTTTTCCTCACACATTCACTTTTTCCCTCAGAAGCCCGCCTAAGCTCCACGTTTTCCCTCAGAAGTTCACAGAAAGCTTGCATTTTCCCCTCAAAACCACGTCAAACACACACTTTTCCCCTCAGAATCAAGGAATTGTTTTGGCAGGAAAAGCCCCTGAAGCTCCTGGAGTCCAAGCCCCCCCCTCACCCCGCCACAGCCACCACTAACCCATGGCCCTCAGCATTTCAGCTCCATGGCTTTGGGGACTCTCCCACCTCCCTTGGGCAGCCTGGGGCAGGGGCTGACAACCCTCTCGGGGGAAAAAGGTCTCCCTCAGCTCCAATCTCAACCTCCCCCTCGGCAACTTGAGGCCGTTTCCTCTTCTTGGGGAGCAGAGACCAACTCCCACCTCACCCCAGCCTCCTGCGAGGGAGCTACAGAGGGACCATGGTTCCCCTCAGCCTCTCCTTCTCCAGGCTGAGCGTGTCTGACCCAGGACTGGCAGCACCAAAACTACTCCCTCAGGTTTCCAAAATTACTGGCTACTGCCATTTCCAAGTCAGTGGCCACATCTCCACAAAAATGTGCCACCCCCTTCCCACCCCTCATCCCCTTCCTCCGCTGACACCCACCTGCTGGCCCGAGGCTGAGGTCAGTGGCCACCTGGGCCAGACACGAGTCCCCAGGGAGGTGGCAACTGTCTGTGATGCTGCCAGCCGCCACGTCCTGCTCCTCGGCAAGCTGCAAGCCCCTGAGGAAGTGGCAACAGTGGGTCACGTTGCCCGGAGCACGAGTTCTGGCCCTGCTCCTCCACCAACTGACCTCTCCTGGCGGCACGACGCGATCCAGTCCCTCATGACGGCGCAGAAGGTTGGCATGTCCAGCACCGTGCCCGTGGCCGAGGGCTCCAGCATGAGGCGCAGGGCTCTCAGAGGCCCTTCCTCTGCGCTCTGACCGCTCACTGCCTGCAGGTACTCGACCACCCGCTGGGCCACCACCGTCCCTGTGGCACAGGGGGAGCTGTCGGGCCCTGGGGCCACCCCTGACAGAGCTCCGGCTGGTGCCCAGCTCTGTGGACCACCCCCCTTGCACTAGCCCTGGCCCCTTGGCTACCTGTGTGCTCGGGGTCGCAGACGCTGAAGGTGTAGTTGATGACAAACTCCTCTGAGCAGATGGTGTCCTGGTTTGCGGCCATGACGCCCCGGGCTGCTGTGTGCCGAGAGGGAGAGGTGATGGAAGGCTCTGTCCCCTCGCCCTGCTGCCCACCACGGGGAACTGGTGAGTCCCTACTTGGCGAGGTGTTCTGCAGGGTCTCAAGCCTCCTCAGCGGGTACAGCAACGCCTGTGGGTGTGAGGTGAGGGGGATGAAGGCCCCTCGGCAGCCATCATGCCGGAGTTGGGGTTGCTTGGGGGCCCCTTCTGCCCTGGGACTGGGATGGGAATGGGGCTGAGGGCGGCCCGTTTTCCCCGCTGGGGGAGAAGGAACAGGGCCAGGGGCGACTCGTTGCTCCCCTGAGGGAGAAGGAGCAGGGCCGGGATAGACTCGTTCCGCACCTGAAGGAGAAGGAGCAGGGCTGAGGGCGCTCCGTTGCTCCCCTGAGGGAGGAGCGGGGCCGGGGGCGGCTCGTTCCCGCCCTGAGGGAGGAGCGGGGCCGGGAGCAGCTTGTTCCTGCCCACAAGACAGATCGGCGCTCAGGTTGCTCGCTGCGGGGTGATCGCCGTTTTCCTGTGTTTATTTTGCTTCTTCCAGCCCATTTGATTGCCTGAGAGAGAGAACAGAAGCCTCGGGACCCCTTCCCACCCCCTTCAGAGCCCCAGCAGCAGCTTCTCGAGGTTGCTCTCCAGGTTCCTCACCAGAAACATTGGCACCAGCAGCAGCCAGAGCTGGGACACGAGGGAGATGAAAGAGTTCAGAAAGGTGGGTGCAGGGGCTGGAATAGTAGCATTTTTGGGGTTTTTGGAGGATTGTTAAGAATTCCCTGTTTCATACCTTGTTTTACTAGGCTAAGACACTCGGTTATACAAGGAGTGCAGATAACTGCAGTGCCTGTCAATCCAGAACCAGGGAAAGAGAAAACTCATTCCCTGATGATATTAAAGACAAAAGAAGATCCAAAATTGATACCAATTCGGCAAGTATTGACTTGTGTTTAACCTGCAGTGAGTCTGCACTCAGAGGTGTGGAACAGTCTGCTGTCCCCTGAGAGCTGTGGAGAGCCACGGCTCACTGGGCCCTGCCAGGCCCCAACCTCTTGAGATTTGGGGAAAAGGTTGGTTTTTTTTTTTTTTTTGCCTTGCATCATTTTATAACGGGGAATAGACCCTCAGGGGATTGAAGGAACCCCCTTAGGATGCACACTGAGGCACTGGAAGGATCCGGGAGGCAATCCTTGGACTGGGAAACAATTGTAGAATCATAGAATGGGAGGGTTGGAAGGGACCTTTGGGGCTCATCCAGTCCAACCCCCCCTGCAGATGCAGCTCCCACCTAGATCGGGTCACACAGAAACGTGTCCAGGTGGGTCCTGAAGACCTCCAAGGAAGGAGCCTCCACAGCCTCCCTGGGCAGCCTGGGCCAGGGCTCCCTCGCCCTGACAGTGAAAGAGCTTTTTCTTATGTTTCAATGGAATTGCAGCTTCATCCCATTACCCCTTATTACATGTGATTAAAGTGTGCAAAGAGCTAAAAGGGAAGGGAACTGAAGGACAGAAATGCAGAGAGAGGCCAGAGGAACAGCCCAGCAGCTCTGGGGGAAGATTGCAACAGGCTCTCTTCACGTCTGGGGAACACATCTCCACAACTTTTTAATGGGGGAGGGAGGCAGAGGCCTGATGCAGCCGTTCCAGGTCATAGTGAGTGCTGCTGAAATGAAATGGACAATTCCCAGAGTGGGGACAGAAGCCCAGGGCTGTGCAGGGGGCCCCATCCCCACCGTGTCCCAGCACCACACCCGGCAACGCCAATGTCACAGTGCTCGGGGCGGGGCGGGGGGTACAAAAGGGAGCAGCTCCTGGGTCTCGCTGGCAGAGCGGCTCAGAGGCAGCTGCAGACAGGCGAGAGGAGACCCTTGAGGGGCTGCTTTGAGTGAGGTTCTTTGGCAAGGAGAGAGACCGGAGAACAGAGGCCAGACAAGGCTGCTGGAAGTTCTCTGCTGCCATCCAGCTCCTGCCAGAGCCACCCTCAAAGCCCACCGGAGGCATGGAAAGCCTTTCCCACCGCAGAGTGGGGGCTAGAGCAAGGAGCCTTCCCAAGGAGCCCTGCAGAGCCCAGCCTCCTCATGCCCTGCGGATCCAGAGGGAGAACACGTAAGCAATGGGATGCAGAGATGTTGCCAGGGGTCCCAGTGCTCTGTAGCACCCACTGGTGCCCTGCCAGGCACGGGGGGGGGTGGGTTCTCAGCCCCAAGGCGGGTCAGGCCGGGGGCATTTGAGATGGCTCCAGGATGAGAGGGGGCTCGGGCATGTCCTGGGAGGTGTGAGCAGCCCGTGGGAGCAGGAGGCAGGTCCTGCTCACAAGCTCAGGGCCAGCGCTGGGGTCAGGAAGGGATTTTCCCCTGGGGCAGTCTGGCACTGTGCTGGAGCACAGC
Organism: Colius striatus; assembly: GCF_028858725.1. Lineage (NCBI taxonomy): Eukaryota > Metazoa > Chordata > Aves > Coliiformes > Coliidae > Colius > Colius striatus. Next base: position 240,265 of record NC_084781.1, read on the forward strand.
CACTGCTCAGGGCTCCTGAGCTCCACGGTGGCTCGGTCCCTGCCTGTTGCTCGTGCCCCATGCAGATGGCCTCTTGTGTCCTGCCTCGGGGAGAGGAAGCTTCTTTCCCCTGCACTGCCTGAGTGGCTGTCACTGGGGTTTTTTGGTGCCTCTGTGGCCCTGAGCACGGCCCCTGGCCGGAGCTCCTCAGGGTCCTTGTCGCCAGGCGCCTGCTGCTTGTGTCCTATGAAGGTGGCCCTCGGGCACTGCATTCTGACAACTCTCTGTGCCATGTAGCCCCAGTGTCCGTGCAGAGAAGCCAGCAGCATCCCTCATCATCAGCCACAGGGATCTGCAGCGCATTGAGGAATCAGCTCGAGTCTTCTCCAAGGAGGAGCGTGAGGCCCAGCTGGCAGCCCTCAAAGCGCAGAGGGCAGCCGCACTCGTAAGCATTTCTCCTCTTGCCCCTTCATTCCTTGGTTGCTCCCCCAGTGCGTGGGGAGCCCTGAGTGCTGTGGGAGAGCCTCTGTGCTGCATCTCTGGCAGCCTGCAATGGGAGTGGGGTGTCTTAGCAGGGCTGTGGGAAGGGGCCGGGCTGCGGGGGAACATGTCCCTCGTGAGCCAGGCTGCCCTGCAGCACCCCGGGGTGGGTTCAGGCTTGGACTCGGGCTTGGGCTTGGGCTTGGGCTTGGGCTGGCAGGGCTGCTGAAAGCCAGACATCCTGTCCCCTCAGGAGGCCGTGAGAGAGCGCTCGAAGGCGGCCAGGCAAAAGGCCCTGGAGCAGCAGCAGAGGGAGAAGCCGAGCGAGCTGGAGGAGGAGGCGCGGGAGCGGGCGCAGGCCCTGCTGAAGCAGTCTGAGAGGAAGCGGTTGGAGCAGGAGGAGGAGATAAAAGAGTTCAAAACGGTGGGTGCAGGGGCTGCCTGGCATCAGCTGGCCCCTGCCTGAGCTGCCTGCTCCCAGGGCCTTCCTCTCCTGCCCGTTTCCCCGCCTCCATCCCTGTGCCTGGCCCTGCTGCCGCTGCAGAGTCTGGCTCAGAGAGCAGCGAGCCCTGTTGCCCCACAGCTCCTCCTGGGCACCAAGTGCCACGTGATCCGCGACGCCCAGATCCTGGAGAAGCAGCTCATCGCAAAAGAGCTGCAGGAAGAAGAGAATCGCCTGGCCAGGATGGTGGAGGCGGAGAGGAAAAAGGCTGAGGGGAAGCAGGAGGAGCTGGAGCGCAGGAGGAAGCAGGAGCTGATCAGGTTTGCAGCAGAGTCCTGATGGAGCACTGGAGTCCTGATGGAGCGCTGGGCTTTCTGCCTCTGGGAGTGGGACGGAGCTGGAGGGATCCCTTCTGCTCTCTGCTCTCCAGAGGGAGACAGGAGATCGTCAGGCAGATGGAGAAGAACGCGGAGGAGCGCGCTCTGAGAGCTGTGCAACAGGAGGAGGAGGCTCAGGAGCTGCGGCAGCAGATGGAGCAGCTGAAGATGGAGGAGCAGAAGGTGCGACCGGGGACCCGCCGGGGAGCAGGGGGGCTGCGGTTGGGTGTTCACCTTGGATGGAAGGGTGAGCCCGTGCTGGGCAAGTCACTCTGGGTGTGTGGAGCAACAGCCGTCAGAATGAGAGCTCTGGTCTGCTGGGCAAGTTGAGGCATCCTCAGAAAGCGACCCCTTGCTGCTGGGCCCTGAGGAAGGCCCCTGGGGAGAGGGGAGGGAGCAATTTGTGCTGTGGCACTTGCCCTCTCACCCTCGGAGCCTCTGCACCACCGTCAGGACTTGCAGCGCAGACGGGAGCAGCAGAAGAAAACCCAGGCGGAGATCAAACGTGTCAATGACGCGAATCGGAAGCTCAAGGAGGAGCAGACCGAGCTGGAGAGGCTGGCAGACGAGCGGATTCTGCAGTACCAGCGGCAGAAAATGGTAAGAGGCCTGGGCGTGGGTGGCTGTGGGGTAGGTTCATGGGGCTGCAGGGATCTGCCACGAGACTGTGTCCCACGCAGGAGCGGGAGGCCAAGCTGGAGGCCGAGCAGGCGCGACTCCGCCAGGAGAAAGAGAAGGAGATTGCACGCTTCAGGGCCATGCAGGAGAGGGCCCGGGACCAGAAGGCAGAGCAGGTGAGCAACTCGCTGCCAAGCACATGCCACGTGCTCCTTCCCCCACTGCCTCCCTCGCCACCTTCCCCATCACCCCCCCGGGGCAGCAACGGGGGAGCTCCCTGCACGGGGCCTCTCTCCTGGGGGGCTGCGGGCGCCGAGTAGCAGCTGGAGCAGGGCGAGGGAGAGGGAGAGAGGCAGAGCCCCGCTGCAGCGGTGGCAGAGCTGGCCTCTGCGGGAAGCCCCCGCCGCCCCCTCCAGCGTCACCGCGGTCCCCTGGGCAGGACGCGCTGAGGGCCAAGCGCAGCCAGGAGGCCGCCGAGCGCGAGTGGCGGCGCAAGGAGCTGGAGGCGGCGCGGAGAAAGGCCGCGCTGCAGCAGCAGCTGGAGCGGAGCCGCTGTGAGCAGATGGCGCGGCGCGAGCACGAGGCGGCCATCCAGGTACAACGGGACCGGCAAGACTTCGAGAGGAGCCTCAGGTGAGAGGGACCCTGCCTGGACCAAGAGGGGAGCTGACAGGGGGCTCCTGGCAAGAATCGGCCACGGCTGGGGGCTGCGGTGCCGGCCGAGGCCCCCGCGGGCAGGGGCTGCGGCGGGGCCGTTCACCCGCCCCTCTCCCCTCTCTGTCCCCCGTCCCGCAGGGCCCTGCGGGAGCAGCTGCAGAAGGAGAAGGCCGAGGCGGCGCGGAGGGCAGAGCAGCGGCTCGCCCACGCCAGCGCCGTCCGGCGCCAGATGCAGGAGCGGCAGCAGCAGCTGACGCGGGAGCGGGTGGCTGAGTTCGAGGAGGCCCGGCGGCGGCAGGAGGAGGCCCAGCAGCGCAGCCTGCGCATCGCCCGCCACAAGCAGCAGCTGCTGCAGGAGTTCAGGTGAGGGGCCGCCGGCGCCTGCTTGCTCCCCTGCCTGTCCCTCAGGCCTTCCTGGCTGCCCTGAGCCACCTCACAGCTCCCGTGGCATCCTCATCAGCCAGACTGCGCTCCGGGCCACGCTCCTGCAGCTCGATGCCGCTGCAGCACAGGCTGACTGACCCTTTCTTTCCTCTGCAGGCCCTTGGGCATCCCTGAGAAATATTGTGCCCATCTGGAGCGGAAGGCCCAGAGCTGAGCAGGAGCAGCTCCTGGCCAGGCTCAGCCCCAGCAGGAGGGAACTTCAGCTCCCCAGCCATTTCGGGGCTTCCGTTTCAGTCTTTAGAGTTGTCGAGAATAAAGAGAGTTGTTTATGGAGCAGATGGTGTGTTTTGTCCTTCTCTTGCCTGGGGTCTGTAGGCCAGCAGCTGCCCGTGGGGCTGGAGTCCCCCAGAGGCGCGTCACCCAACCTCCCCCTTCCTGGGGCAGAGCTTGCCCCTTGCCCATCTCCCCACATCTGCTGGGAGGGCCCAGGGGAGGGCCCAGGAGCATCCCCAGGCCCTCAGCACGGCTCGGTGTCCCCACTGAAGCAGGGCTGCCCCAGGCAGGGTCCCCATGAGGCAGGCAGGCTCTTCTCCGTGCACACAGCCCTGGCACCCAGCTTCTCACCCAGCTCTCACCTCCAGGGACTTTTTTCCCCAAGCCGCTTATTGCAACTCTTGTGCAGCTGGGGCAACCTGTGGGCTAGTGTGGAACGAGCAGGGCCCTGCCAGAGCAGGAGCAAAGCCTGGGCCCTGCTTCCCTCTCGGCTCACCGGGGCCTTTGTCGCCCCAGAAGCGGATCCGCAGCCGTGTGCCACTCGCCAACAGTCACACACTCGGCAGAAACGGTGCTGGTTGATGTCAGGGCTGTGCAGGCCCGGCTGCTGCCTGGGAATTCCACAAACCCAGCACACCTCACAGAGTTAAAACACAAAACTGGGAGTTAAAACACACAAAAGGGGATTTAGACCCTAAAACCGAGGGTTTAGATCCCAAAAACAAGGATTTATATGCGAAAACCACGTGGTGTGGAAGTAAAATGAGGATTTAGACCCTAAAAACTAGACTATAGGGGCAAAAAACCAAGGATTTAGACCCAAAAACCACAGGTTTAGTCCTTAAAAAAAAGGAACTAGACCCTAAAACTGGGAGTTAAGACACCAAAAAAAGAGGATTAGGTGCTAAAACTGAGGGTTTAGACCCAAAACCAAGTGGTATAGACCTCAGAAAAAAAGGATTCAGACCCTAAAAACTAGATTTTAGGCCCCAAAAAATGAGGATTTAGACCCTAAAACTGTGGGTTTAGACCAAAAAATGGAGATTTAGACCCTACAACTGGGTGATTAGACCCCAAATACAAGGATTTAGTCCCTAAAACCAGGGGTTTAATCCTAAAAACGAGGATCTAGACCCTAAAACTGGGAGTTTAGACACAACAAAGGGGATTTAGACCCTAAACCCGAGGGTTTAGATCCCAAAAACAAGGATTTAGACACGAAAAAGACGATATGGACGTAAAATGGGGATTTAGACCCTAAAAACCATGATATAGACCCCAAAACCAAGGATTTAGACCCTAAAACCAGGGGTTTAGTCCTTAAAACGAGGATTTAGACCCTAAAACTGGTTGTTTAAACCCCCAAAACAAGGATTTAGACCCTAAAATGAGGGGTTTAGTCCTAAAAATGAGGATCCAAACCCTAAAACTGGGAGTTAAGACACCAAGAAGAGGGGATTTAGACGCTAAAACTGAGGGTTTAGACCCAAAAACAAGGATTTAGACCCTAAAAGTGTGGGTTTAGACCAAAAAAAATGAGGATTTAGACCCTAAAACAGGGTGTTCAGACCCCAAAACCAAGGATTTAGACCCTACACCCAAGGGTTTAGTCCTTAAAAACGAGGATCCACACCCTACAACTGGGAGTTTAGACACCAAAAAAAGGCGATTTAGATGGTAAAACTGAGAGTTTAGACCACAAAACCGAGGATTTAGACCCAAAACCAGGTGTTATAGACCTAAAACGAGGATTTAGACCCTAAAAACTAGACTTTAGGACCAAAAAACGAGGATTAAGACCCTTAAACCGGCAGTTTAGACCCCAAAAAATTGATTTAGACCCTAAAAGTATGGGATTAGACCTAAAAATTAGCTTTTAGACCCTAAAACTGGGGGTATAGATCCCAAAAACGAGTATTTAGACCCTAACATCTAGACTTAAGACCCCAAAACCGAAGAATTAGACCCTAAAACAGTGGGTTTAGACCCTAAAAACAAGGATTTAGACCCTAAAACTGTGGTTTAGACAAAAAAATGAGACCAAAACAGAGAATTTAGATCCTAAAAGTATGGGTCTTGCCATTAAAATTAGGATCTAGCCCCTAAAACAGGAGGTTTATACTGAAAACAAGGATTTAGATCCTAAAACTACTTGTTTAGACCCCCAAAACAAGGATTTAGACCCTAAAACGAGGGGTTTAGACACCAGAAACGAGGATTTAGACCTAAAACCAGGTCGCATAGACCTCAAAACAAGGATTTAGACCCTAAAAACTAGACTTTAGGCTCCAAAAATGAGGAGTTAGACCCTAAAAACAGGGGTTTAATCCTAAACACTGGGATCCAGACCCTAAAGCTGCCTCAAGGAGCCTGAACCTTGCGGAAAAGTAACGTGTGATGTGAGCTGTGTGTTGTAGGACGAACGCGGCAGGAACGGGCTGAGCTGATGCAGAGCGAGGTGTGGAGGCTCGTTCTCGGCCCGCAGACTCCATTTCCCATCACCCCCAGCGGCTCGCTGCCGCCCAAAGCTGCGGGCGGGAGCCGCGGTGCCTGACGGGAGTTGTAGTTGTGCGGCGGCGCCCGGCGGGAGGCGCCGTGCGGCGGAGGGGGCGGGGCCTCGGCTTCCCAGCGTGCCCCGCGCGGAGGCCGCGCTCGTGCCCCGCTCGCGTGCCGGCTCCTCCTTCTCCTCCCTCGGGCTCCTGTTTCTGCTCTGGGTCTGCGAGAGGATTCTCGCCGTGGAAAGAGAAGATTCGCAGTGAGCAACGGCACAGAGCCCAGTGTGCGGCCTGTGCCCTGCTCGCGCCGCCGCTCGCGCTCCCGGGGCCGTTCGGTCACCCCAGAACTTCGTGTCCTGCTCCTCCCCCCCCGCCCGGCGCTTCCTTCGTGCTGTGCGTGTGTAAACGCCGCTCGATGCGGTGCCGCGGGAACGGGGGAGCGAGTCCAGCCCCAGAGAGGGGTGGCAGCAGCTCGAAGGGCTCCCGGAGCCCTCCCGGGTCAGGAATCGCTGCGGCAGGGCCGGGTCCGTCTCTCCTGCTGCTGACTTGGGCCTTGCTGCTGGAGCCGTCTCTGCGCAGGGGCCGGTGGCTGCAGCTCAGGAGGGAGCCCCGGGGCTGTGGGGCGGCTGCCTCTGGCCTGGCTGCCTTTTGAGACCGGAGGTTGCCACTTAGGCTCGGTCTCTCTGCTGCTGCTTCTCCCTCACGGGTGGTGTGAGCACGTCTGGGGGCAGAAAACACAGAGCTGTGGCGAACGGTTGGGAGCCCCACGGGTTGTCATCCGAGTCGGGTGCTTTTAGTGGTATAAAGGGCTTTGGATTCCCTAAAGGAAGCCTCGTGAGGGCCATCAGTGGGAGGGGGCTCGTGGTCAGTGCTGTCTGCTCCTTGGGTTCATGTGGTGGACACAGCTCTTTGCTCCTCTTCATGCTGGTTCAGTTCGACGTGCCCTACCCTCACCTCTTTCTGTCCTGCTACCCTCTGAACTCCCTCTATTGGGGTTTTATCTGGACTTGCAAGTCTAATTCTCCCTTGTCATTGCTTGTAGCACACGGGAAGGTGACAACAGGAATTGTTGTGGCGATTCTTCGGGTAGGTGCAAGGCTTTGGGCTGTCTGGGTGTTGTCAACACCCTCCTGCTCAGAGCCTACACCTAAACCACACACCATCAGTCACACAAACAGCCTCCAGCAGAGGCACTTCCCAACCCAGCCTCTTGCAAAAAGCAAGGTGCTCACAGAAAGAGGAGAAGCCGGGAGGGTTTGAAAACATTTGGGGGGAAACTTTGTGAGTCCCTGTGCAGTGTTCCAGCTGGAGCTGTGAAAACCTTCTCCAAAAGAAGAAAACCTTCTCCAAGCCTCATTCCAGTGGGGTCTCTGACTGTCCCCACCCCTTTTTCTTGATGAGCTGAGTTGAGAGCCTTGTCCTCTTCTAGGAGACAGCCAGATCCTGCAGGTTGCTGGTTGTTAACATGGTCTGTGTTTGTGTTTCAGGGGCCCTGTGGAAGCCCCTGAAAGCCTGTGGAAGCGGCCAAGGCCGGCGCCTTGGTTCTGTGCCTGTGTGAGAAGGGAGATGCCAAGATCATGGAAGAGACAGGCAAGGTTTCCCCGAAGGAAAAAGAAATGAAAACCGGGGGAGACCCATCCCCAGAGAGATTCTTTACTTTTCATCCTTTGTTGTGTTTCTGGCTCCTGTTGGGCAGCTGGTGTGAATGGGCAAGGGCACAGAGAGCAGGACTGTGGTTAGTGGAGTAAATGCTTAATTCTTCCCAGAAAACCCAGTTTTAAGCCAAATCCTGCTGCTGTGGAGGGCTCCAAGGTGCCGGCCCAGGGAGCTGCATCAGGGCTGGGCCGGGCTGGGGCAGGTGTGAGGGGGAAATGGGGCCCCATGGAACGTGTCACCATTTCACAGAGCCCTTGGTTCTCTGACATGATGTAGTGCTGGCGCTGCTGTGGCCACCCCACAGTGCCAGGAGGAGGCGCCGGGACAGGACAGGGCAGAGTGTGGCTGCCAGGAGCCCCTGTGCAGACCCCTGGTTCCCCACTGACTCACGCCACAGTGCTTTGGCCAGTGTCTCCCAGCCCTCGAGGCCAGGCCTCAGCAGGATGGCAGAGAGACCCCGCAGTGTGTCCAGGCTGTCCTGGCAGGGAGAGGAGGAACAGGAGGAGAAGAACCCTGGGGCTGCTGCAGCAGGGCAGCCTGAAGAGGTGCAGGAGGTCCAGGCAGGTGAGTGGCTGAGCTGGGCCTCAGTGCTGGTGGCTGCAGCTGCCTGGGCCCTGTCCCATCCCCCGTGGGCATCCCCAGGGAGAGAGGGGTTGGGGCTGTTCCACATGGCTGGACTCCATCCCCTGGGCACTCCCAGACTGCAGCCAGAGAGACGTGGGTCAGCGTCCCCGGCAGCCCCTGTGCCGGGGCTGGCCCTGCTCGGGGAGCGCAAGGCTCGGCTGTGTTCCCCTCAGCTCTGCCTCAGCTCGCTCTTTGCCCCGTGCAGACTGGGACCTGTCAGAAGAGGAACAGCTCAGGCGCGTGTCAGAGGAGCAGTGGCTGTGTGAGAACATTGAGGAGCTGAGTCTCAAGGACCCGCCCGATGTGGTGGTGACCCTCCTGCAGTCACACCCGCCGTGCGACAGGTAACGGGACCCTCCTGCCCAGAGAGCCCGGGGCCCGGGAGCTGCCAGGCAGATGGAGGTTTTCAGGACTCTGTGGGCTCTCTGGTGTCCAGCGCTGTGTTGTCAGTGCCAGAGCCCCCTGCCACGCTCCCTCCATGCACCTCGAGGCCCTGTTGCTCAGGGCAGCGGGCAGAGGCAGGGCTAGCAGCCAGCCCCAGCCCCTGTGGTTGCCCAGGCCACGGTGCTGTGGTCAAGCCCCCCCTGACACTGATCTGTGGGCCTGCAGAGCTGCTGCGACCCTCTGGAGGCAGATGATCTCCCTGAGAATGACAGTAGACAATGTGCTGGAGGAACTGCTGTCCGTGCTGCAGGACTGGCCCCTGCACAGCACATTCACCTCGGATGGGAACAGCGTTGACATCTTTGGCCTGGCTGTGAGTTTCCAGCCTGTGCCCCTGCTTGCCCTGGGCTTGGGCTGTGCCCCAGGGACATCTCAGCGCTGAGCTCTGTCTCGGGGCGTTTTCTTTTCTGCAGGCAACCAGGGCACTGCTGGAGATCATCCGAATGCCCGTGTGCCAGGAGAGCCTGAGGCTGTATTTCCCCCAGCTCTTCCTGGCTCTGCTCTTCCAAATTTTCTGCAGCATGGAGGAGCTGCCTGAGGAGCTCTTGTGTCAGGGAGGCCAGCAGAAAGGCTGCCATCCCGCCACCCCCAGCAGGTGCCCCATACCACTCCTGCCGTCCCTGCCACGGCCCGGAGCTGGGGCCAGGGCTCCCAGTGTGACCTGGGCTTTGCTCTGCACACAGGTTGGCAATGGAGACCATGAAAGAACTGCTCTGCAGCCTGGGCCGTGAGGGGATGGTGCTTGAAGTCGAGCGTCAGGGTGGCTGGGAAGACCTCCTGAACCCTGACACCCGGCACTTTGCGACGCAGGTGCTGGCCAGGTGAGAGCTGCCTTCTCCCTGCTCCCCCCCCGGGTTCTGCCCTGCAGACAGCACCCCACAATCACCTTGGTGGTGGGTGACAGGGGCTTGCCACTGAGGGCTGGCCCAACAGGCTGGAAAACCTGGGAGAGGTGGGTGCACAGCAGCAGACACCCCAAAAACGCCAGCATCCCCTCCCGTGGTGTCCGGACTGGCGACACAGGATGGGGAGTCTGTCCCAGGGCCGGGCAGGATGCACAGAGAGCCTGGGACAGAGCCTGGGGCACAACTGCCCCGGGGGCAGGAAAGGAGTGTCCTCAGAAGGGAAGGCTGTGGGGCAGGAAGGGTGTTTTTCTGGTCTCCTGCCCAAAAGGAGCCGTCTGGGCTGGGGCACTGCCTGTCTCCTGGTCAGGGCTCTTGGGGAAAGATCAGCCCTTGGCGAGTCAGTCCTGGGAGAGCTTTGGCCACCCTGCCCAGGGTCTACAGTACCACCTTCTCCCCTGGCAGAGAGATGCATGGCATGTGGAGGAGCTCCCTGTACCACATGGCTCAGAGGCTGGTGGAGCTGCTCAGCAGGGAGCAGCCGCGCTGGGAGGTCCCCACCATGTTGCTCCTGGCTGAGGTGAGCCTGAGCTGGGATGAGATGGGGGGAGCCCAGGCTGTGGGGCCAGGGCAGAGGGTCACTGCTCGGTGTGTTTCAGCTCCTGGCCTGCCTTGACATGAGTGCATGGGATGAACGTGTCCTGCAGCTGGCGCAAAGGTACCTGGGGAGCGAGAGCAGCGTGATGCGGTGCCTGGTGCTCAGAGCCCTCAGTGCCCTCTGCCACAAACCTGTGATGGTGAGCAGGGGGCAGCTGCTGGAGCCGTGCTGGGAGCGTGGGGCTGGGTGAGGGGAGCTGGGGGACACACAGCTGGGGCTTGACTGTGCTTTGGGAGCTCTGGCAGCTGCTGCCAGCCCTGCTGCCTCCCCAGTGGCCTCCCCAAGCCCTTTGGGGCAGGTCTTTGGCTTCTGGGTCCCGAGGCTGCAGCGTGGGGTTGAACCTCTGTAGTGGTTTGGGCAGAGCAGCTTTTCATGGCTTCACCACAAGCATCGTGTTGCACACAGGATGAAATGATGCAGATCCTGCAGAGAAGGCTCATGGAGCTGCAGGGGGATGCAGATGAGGAGGTGGTTGTGATGACCCTCAATCTGCTCAGCAACATTCTCCACAACTGCAACACCCGAGTTGTCAGCGTCATGGCTCTGGAGCTGACTTGGAGGCTCCCGCCACTCTTCCACCACGTAAGGCTTTGTGTCTCCCCCCTCCCCACAGGCACTGGCTGCTGCCAGGAAAAGTCTGAGCTCCGTGGGCTTTCAGGCCCGTGCCCACGTGGGCCTACAGCAGCCAGTCTTCCTTTTCTCCGGGACATCATCCACGTGCGGCTGCTCTCCCTTCGGCTCTTCCAACATACCATGGAGGCTCTCAAGAAAGAAGAAAGCAAGCTGCTGAAGGCACAGGTGCACCAGAACCTGGTCCCACTGCTCTGCCTCCTGCATGAGGAGAGCCAGGAGGTGGCAGAGGTGAGGATCTCTGACCTTCCCATGTCACTGCAGGAGATGCCTGGGGCCAGGAACGGCCCTGAGCTTTGCCCAGGCAAGGGGACACAGCTCCTGTGCCCTGGGCAGCAGTACCATCTCCCTTCTCTGTGTCCCTGCAGGCCTCTCGGGTCACCCTGCTGCGAGCTGCCACGTTCCTGAAGAAGAGGAGGCTCAGACAGGTGCTGGAGAAGTGTAAGCTGTGGGCAGTGGACGAGTGCCTGGTAAGGACTGCCCTCAAGCCCCAGCCCCAGCCTGGGCACACTGTGCCCCTGCCCACAACTGCAGCTTGTCCCGGGCACAGCCACCACCTGGCCAAGGGGAGAGCTGGCACCAACCCTTCCCTTGCCTCCTCTCCCTCTGCAGCTCTCGCAGTGCAGCAGCAGCAGAGCCGTGCAGTAGGTGCGACAGGCCCTGTGGTGCCTCTGCAGCCCGCAGCAGCCCGTGCGAGAGACGGCCGTGAGGTTCCTGGGTGAGACACAGCCCCATCCCTCCCTGAGCCGCTGGAGCTGAACCCCAGCCCCGGCTCTGAGTCTCTGCAGCCTCGAGTGCCCAGTGCCCGGGGAAGAGCCTGGGCTCAGCCCTGCCAAGGGGAGGGTGGTTGGAGGCTGGGCTGGAGGGGCTGATGTGGGGCAGCTGTGACCAAGCGTCTGTTCCCAGGACTCGCCAGGCAGCACCTGAGGGGACAGGAGAAGGAACTGCAGCTCATCCATCGGGGTGAGTGAGGGCAGGGGGCTGTCAGCAGGGACTGGCGGGGAGGCCCTAAGCAGGGACCTGCAACTCCTGCCCTGGCCAGGGAGAACAGAGAGCGTGGGCAGAGCAGAGTGACGTCAGGGGCACGTGGGGTATCCGTGGGCAGCACCTTCCAGCTGATCCCCTTGTTCCCGGCTCCATGCAGACCATGGGAAGAGCTGGAGGGGTGTCCCTGGCAGGAGGGGTTCCTGGGGGGGAACCCAGGCTCTGATCTCAGCTCCGTTCCTCTCCGTTTCAGCCCTTCAACACGTGACGGATGACGTCAACCTGTCGGTCGCAAACCTGGCAGTTCAGGCCCAGCTGAGCCTGAGAGCTGCAGAGGAAGCAGCTTCCTCCAGACCCAGCGTGTGAGACCGGCTCTGCAGGGCCTGGAGGGGATGGACTGCTCCCTGGGCCCGTGGCTGACTGGGCAGCTGCAGCTCAGCGCAGGGCTGGTCCCAGGAGAACACTCCATGAGATTTTCCCTGTGCTCCCTGGCAAGTCTTTAATCCCTCAACCCACCAGCAGTGTTCTGTTGATTCATGGCACAGTGGTTCAGGCACTTTGTAGTTTTTAATGTGTGCAAAGGGCTTTGCTAAAAACAATAAAGCTCCGTCATCAAAAGTGAAGCATGTTCCATTTCGGTGCCAAGATATTATGTGAAGTCACTGAGCACTGCTATCGTGCCCAGATGTCCTGTAATGTCACAGAGCACTATTGCAGTGCCCAGATGTGCTGTCATGTCACACAGCCCCGCTGCAATGCCCAGATGTGCTTCTCTGTTACAGAATCATGTTGCAATGCGCATGTGTGCTGTGATGTCACAGAGCACTGTTGCAGTGCCCAGTGGTGATGTGACGTCACAGAACCCTGCTACAGTGTCCTGGAGTGCTGTGATTTCATGGAGCACTGTGGCATTGTTCAGTGCTGATGTGATGTGACAGAATCACTCTGCAGTGCCCTGGATTGCTGTGATGTCACGGGACACTGTTGCAGTGCCAAGATGTTCTATGATGTCACACAGCTACCATCCAGTGCCTAGATATGCTGTGATGTCACAGAGCACTGGTGCAGTGTAGAGATATGCTTTGTTTTCAAAGAGAACTGTAGCAATCTGCAGTTTTGATATGATGTTATAGAGCACTGTAGCAGTGCTCAGTGGTGCTGTAGTATCACAGATCCCTGCTGCAGTGTCCTGGAGTGCTGTGATTGACAAAGTACTGTTGCAGTGCCAAGATGTTCTGTCATGTCACACAGCCCCCTTCCAGTGCCTATATATGCTGTGATGCCACAGAGCACTGTTGCAGTGTTGAGATATGCTGTGATGTCACAGAGCACTGTAGCAATGTGCAGTTGTGATATGATGTCATACAGCTCTGTTACAGTGCCCACATGTGCTGTGATGCCACAGAGTCCTGTTTCAGTGCCCAGATATTATATGAAATCACAGAGCACTGCTACAGTTCCGAGACATCCTGTGACGTCACAGAGCACTATTGCAGTGCCCAGATATGCTATTATATATCAGAGCAGTGATGGAGTGCCCAGATGTCTTGTCATGTCACAGAGCACTGTTGCAATGCTCAGCAGTGATGTGACGTCACAGAATCCTGCTGCAGTGTCCTTTAGTGCTGTGATTTCACGGAGCACTGTTGCAGTGCCAAGATGTTCTCTGATGGCACACAGCCCCCTTCCAGTGCCTAGATATGCTATGATGTCACAGAGCACTTATGCAGTGACTAGACGTGCTGTCATGTCACACAGCCCCGCTGTAAAGCCCAGATGTGCTGTTGTGTTACAGAGTCCTGTTGCAGTGCACACATGTACTGTGATTTCATGGAGCACTGTTGCAGTGCCCAGTGGTGATGTGATGTCACAGAACCCGGCTGCAGTGTCCTGGAGTGCTGTGATTTCACAGAGCACTATTGCTTTGCAGAGACATTCTATGATGTCACACAGCCCCTTCCAGTGCCTACATATGCTATGATGTCACAGAGCACTGTTGCAATGTGTAATTGTGATATGATGTTATAGAGCACTGTTGCAGTGCCCACATGTGCTGTGATGCCACAGAGTCCCTTTTCAGTGCCCAGATGTTATGTCTAAGAGCACTGCTACAGTACCCAGATGTCCTGTTGTGGTTTGACCCAGCAAGCACAGCAGCACCACGACAGTCTCTTGCTCAGTGCCCCCATTCACCCCCACCCTTGTTTTTCATAAGTCAGAGGCCCCAGCTGGCATTAGGGGGGTTACTTGGTATTCGTAACTCAGAGGCCCCAGTCGAGATTCGGATGGTTACAGGGCGAATTCGCATGACATCTTGGTTTTAGTTTGCAGCTGCAGAAGGGATAACAACTGGTATAATAATAATAGTATTGTGGCGTTGGAATACCCGGGCTTATTTGTATTTAAGATAAGTGGATATTGTTGATATGGTGGTTAAAGTTGTGATGTGTGTGTGAAGTGAGTGTTGAATGAATGAGACGCAATCTGACTGCGAAGCGAGTGTGGAGTCCTTATCCGCGGTTCCGTATCTCCGCGAGGAGACCGGCCGGAGACGGACGAAGCGTGTCAAGTAATTGTAGTGTTTGTTAACTTGTCTACATATGTTTTACGTGAACTAAGGCAGCCAAGAAATTTATGTTAATGGTACTGTTTTACACTATCAAGGTAGAGATAAGGAACGGGAATGAGAAGTTTGCCAGTGGCTTCAGCTTCCCGGTGTTAATGCATTAACAAGAACTTTATATTGCCCTGGGGTAGGGGGAGAGGATCCCGCCCCAAACAGGAGGATCGGGAGAATATAAATATCAGGGAATATACTTAACTTTTGTGTGTGAGTTATACAGCGGAGAAGAAAGAACTCTGTCCACTGCCCCATTAGAAATTCCCTGTTTAAAACACCCCCATTTGGAACATGCTGGGTGGGTAAAACTGAAGTGTACTTCTTGCCAAAATATGTAACTGTAATAGCGTTGGAAGGGGTGGTGACTACAATAAGCATTGGTGCTGGTGTCTCGAGTGTGAAGAACACTTAGCTGAGATTACAACCGTGTTTTGTGGTTGGGAGATGGGATTACCTATTTTGAGAAACATTTCAGAGAAAGAGTTGCAAAGAGCAATTTGAGAATATAGGAAAATCATGGGAAGCACTCAGTGTGAGAGTCAAGAAAAGTCCATTAGGATGCATATTGGCACATTGGAAAGATCTTGTGGGGACTAGGGCTACAGAAAGTAAAAAAAACCACTTATAAAATACTGCAGCCAATGGTGGCCACTCTATAAATTAGACGATGGAGAGAAGTGGCCTCAAAATGGAATTATAATACCCTCCTACAGTTAATGTTTTTAAGGAGGGAAAGAAAATGGGATGAGGCTTCTTATGCGGATATGTTTTTTGCTCTGAGAAATCACCCAGAGTGGCAGCAGGATTGTGGGTTAACTCCTCCCCAAGATCCCCTGATACTGGCCCTAGAACAAGAAAACGGGAAAACTAAAAAGGTGCTGTTTGTCCTGTAGTGTCGGACAGCGCTGCACCAATAGAGATGAGGTGTATCAGGCAAATGATTTAGAAGGCTATATACCTCCCTCCATGCCCTCTCCTAATGAAAGAGGGGCAGAAGTAATAAAACAGCAAATGAGAATGGAATATATGGGTCCTCACGGGAGAGTGAACATGGGCGTTGCCTACTGGCAACCAGGGCCCTCCTCCAACAATGAGTATAAATATGAATGACAGAGGAACTTTACCTGACCCTGCAATGGGTCCTGGTCCTTCCATGAGACCAGAAGGGGTTATAAATATGGGAACACCACTGGTACCAGATAAAGGAACAGTGAAAAATGAGCCACAAGGCCTCAGATTCAGCCCCATTACATCAAGGACTCGGAGTAAAGTGGGTCCAATAATTCAAGCCCCACTGAGACAGGCAATGAGCCCAGTGGGACCCACAAAAAGAAAGGTTCCCTTTACCACTAATGACTTAGATTCCTGGAAGGAAACAGTAAGAGAGTACCAAGAAGACCCTATAGATAGCGCTAAAAGGTTTGATATGATTCTTAAAACCTTAGAACCAGGCGGGTGAGACATAGATGCCTGTTGGATGCACTGACCGAAACAGAAAAGCTGTTGGTATTGAAAACCACAAAAACACAGGCCCAAATTACGGGAGGGACATTATTGGGACGGATAGTTGATCAGTGTATCCCTTTGACAGACCCAGGGTGGGATCCAAATGATCGTGACGATTATCAGCAGTTGCAACAATATCAACAGTGGGTAAAATATGGGTTGGAAAATGCGATTGCTAGAACTCTAAATTGGTCAATGCTATGTGCCGTAAGACAAGGCCCCTTTGAAACCCCTTCAGAATTTCTAGACAGAATAAGACTTGCTATGCGTAAATACACTCCTCTGGACCCGTTGGCCGAAGTAGGCCAGCAACAGCCAATATCCTTGTTCATAGGGCAGTCGTGTGACGACATCCAAAGAAAACTGCAAAAATTAAGAGGGGCAGACACACGGGATATAGAAGGGTTAATCGAAGCAGCATGGAAGGTCTTTGGGAATAGGGAAAGTAACAAGGACAGGAGAATGGAACAAAGAATAATAGCAACTGTGGCAGGTCTGGAACAGAGAGCACAGAGAACAGAGCTACTGAGACTGGATAGGGGTCAGTGTGCGTACTGTAAAAAAAGGGACACTGGAAAAAAGAATGCCCTAAGGAGTCCAAGGGGAGCCACGATGGACGAAGAGGGAGACCTGTGATAGCCCACTTAAAGGACGACGATTGACAGGGACCTGGGGAGTCTACTCTAGCGGATCCGCTGGTTACATTAAAGCTGGGGAAAAATGAAAAACAAGTAGAATTTTTAATAGATACGGGGGCGATGTTTTCGGTCTTAAATCAAGAACTGTTGCCGCTAAGTAATGATTCTGTTATGGTGATGGGAGACACTGGCCAATGTGAAAAGTCATACTTTTTTGAGCCCTTAAAGTACAAATTGGGAAAGCAAGTGGGAATTCACAGGTTTTTGTATATGCCCAATGCCCCAAAAGCTCTTTTGGGAAGAGATTTGCTGGAGCAGTTGCAAGCCACGATTAAATGTGAAAATGGTCACATTAGCTTGGAGGTGAATGATCAAAATTCTATACAAATTATGAGCCTGTTACTAATTAATATCGATACAGAAGGAAACATTAACGAAGACATCATGAACCAAGTATATCCGGGAGTGTGGGCCACAGATGTACCCGGAAGGGCGAGGAATGCCCTACCAGTGGAGGTAAAACTTAAAGGAGGACAGCAACCAGTAAGGATTAAACAGTATTCCTTGAGGAGGGAGGACAGGGAGGGGATTAAACCGATAATAGAAAAATTCTTACAGTTAGGACTATTAAGAGAGTGTGAGTCCAGCTTTAACACTCCCATATTACCAGTCCGCAAGCTGCATGGGTCTTATCGGATAGTCCAAGGTTTGCAGGCAGTCAATAGAATAACTGAGGACCTCTACCCCATGGTAGCAAATCCTTACACCCTGTTAACTGTGCTAACACCTGACTTAACTTGGTTTACTCTTTTAGATTTAAAGGGTGCCTTCTTTTGCCTCCCTCTCCATGAAGCCAGCCAGAAAGTATTTGCATTTGAATGGGAAAGTCCTAAAAGTGGATGTAAAACTCAGCTTACTTGGACGGTGCTGCCTCAAGGGTTCAAAAATAGCCCCACCATATATTGGGGCTATATGCCCCAATATGCCACCATATTTGGCAACCAGCTAGCCAAAGATCTCGAATCATGGGAAGCCCCATCTGAAGAAGGAAAACCCCTACAGTATGGGGATGATATATTAATCACTACCAAACAAAGGATGTCTGTCTAACCTGGACAGTGAGTCTTTTAAATGTTTTGGGACTCCAGGGGTATCGAGTATCCAACAAAAGGTCTAGACAATCCAACAGAAAATAACCTATTTGGGCCATAAAATTAGTGCAGGACAAGGGACATTGAGACAAGCTAGGAAAGAAGCCATCTGTCAAACACCCAGGCCACAAACAGTAAAGGAACTGCCAACCTTTTTGGGAAAGACTGGGTGGTGTCGATTGTGGATCTATAATTATGGACTGTTGGTTAAGCCTTTATACGTGACGATGAACGCAGAGCAAAATATCTACAATGGAATAAAGAAGCTGCACGGACCTTTGATCAGCTAAAGAAGGCTCTGATGTCTGCCCCAGCCTTAGGACTGCCAGATGTGAGTAAGCATCACACAAAACACGGGATTGCCCCGGGAATACTGGCCCAGGATTTGGGCCCATATCGTCGGGCAGTTGCTTATTTTTCCAAACAGCTGGATGCAACAGCAAAAGGCTGACCTGGATGTTTATGGGCAGTTGCAGCTGTTGTGGTAAACATTCAAGAAGCCTGGCAATTTACTCTGGGCCAGAAGATGACAGTGCTGGTGTCTCACACAGTATCGGCAGTTTTAGAAGCAAAAGGGGGACATTGGCTCTCTCCCCAAAGGTTCCTAAAGTATCAAGCCATAATAGTGGAACAGGATTGCCGCAAAGTTTGCGACTCAGCCTGGGATCCGACTCTCAGCTGGGTGGGAAGAAATCCAGTCCTGCTCAATGTGAGTGATAGCAGAAATCTTCAGTTTATTGAAAGCAGGCTCTTATATACACAGCAGGCTTCAAGCTAGCTCAGCAACAGCAGCTGATAGGTCACATTTTCATGTTCATCCTACTTGTGGTTTCTGCGAGAAGCAAGCTCCCTCATATTTTCATGTCTTGTTTTTCCTCAAAGTTGTTTTGCACTTTCAGCCAAGAACAGTCCGACCTTGAGGGAACAGAACGTGGCCTGCTGTCTACGTGACAGCAACTACTTTAATCATGTCTCTGACTCTGGTCTTGATTGTGCACCAAATCCATATAACTAGAGCCCAGGCTGCCTTGCCCCAACGGGCCCAGCATTATACCCCGGGATGTCCATGCTCCTTCATTTTTTCTCCACACAGGATGATGTGGAAATTGTGGTCACTAACATCATCAATCCAGCTTCATTTCTTAGCAAAAATTCAGGAGAACCAGTGCAGCATGATTGCTTAGAGACCATTGAAGGAGCATATTCAGGTCGCCTGGACCTGAAGGAGACCCCTCTGGACAACGTGGAAAGCTGGTTTACAGATGGAAACAGCTTTATTCTGCAAGGGAGAAGATACACCGGGTATGCAGTCACGACCAGTCAAGAGGTAATAGAATGGGGATCACTACCTACAGGAACCTCCGCACAAAAAGCAGAAATAATTGCCCTTACTCGTGCTTTGGAGTTAGCACAAGGCAGAGCTATTGACATTTATACAGACTCAAAGTATGCCTGTGGAGTTATCCATGCTCATGGAGCAATTTGGAAGGAAAGAGGTCTTTTAACCTCTCAAGGGAAGCACATTAAACATGCTGAAGAAATTTTAAAACTACTTGATGCCATACAACTCCCTGAGAAAGTGGCTGTTATGCATATGAGGGTGCACCAAAAAGTAAGCTCGGAGTTGGAAAGAGGAAATGAGCTGGCAGACAGAGAGGTAAAACAGGCTGCAAAAGGAGAGGTAAGGTTTGAGGGAGCCTTGATTCCAGATGGACAAATCTCCCTTGAAGGTGAGCCCAATTATACTAAAGAGGATAAGAAATTGATCACAGCTCTAGAGGGCACATATAATGAGGAAGCATTGTGGGCTGTTACCCCACAAGGAAAATGAGTCATTCCCACTTACATACTATGGCCTTTAGTGAGCGAAGAACACAAAGGGACACTGGGGGAGCAGAGGCTCTGCACAGACATCTAATCAGGCAAATTATAGCCAGGAATTTATATAGTACTGTAAAACAAGTAACTCGCCAATGCGATCTTTGCCTCCAAACTAATCCAAAGAACGCTCCTAAACCAGAGATGGGTCAAATTGGCAGAGAAAAGGGACCTGTCACCTTTTCAGGTTTGTCAAAGGCATTTCCCACAAGAACAGCAAAAGCATGAGAAGTGACAAGAGTTATGGAGTAAATTAACTTCATGGTTACCTACCTTTGCTGGGTTGAAACAACTTTTTGTGGTAATAATTCTGATCATTATTATCGTTGTGCTATTTGTCATCTGTATCAGATGTTTCTTTTGTTGTCAGAGCACCGGAGATGCATACTCTTAAGTGGAAAGAACACCAGCTAGGACAAGCTTGAATCGAATAAGTACTTTAGTAAAATGCTTAATAAGGAATCACTGTATCAATAGTAAAAGAATTTACTAATTTTATAAAAAAGGGGGGATTGATGCAGAGCTTTATACTAACATGTACTAATGAACCTTATCCTAACTTATCGCAATAGTATAAAGCTTATTTTCCAGACGGGACAAAATTCACACAAGCTGTAAAAAGGTCGTGCTTATGCCCTGACACAATACCTCTGGGGTCCTCCAACTTCCTTGAGGGTTAGAAACGGGTTCTGTGAGGGGCCAAGTGATATCTAGAGTTGTGCAAAGATCAAGGGTGAGAAAGCCTCAGGACTTATCAGCCTTCATCTCCCAAGGCCCCAAAGACCATTGCGACTATCACCGGGAGACACCACGCAAATGAAAGGAAGAAAAGACCTAATTTACATGTGAAATCGGGGACAGGTTGTGTCTTTGTCTAGGGGGATAATGTCATCATCTGATTTTGTACCTTTGTAACAAATATAAGTCAAGCAAGTTGCCGAGCCGGGTGCACACGTTTGTGGTGGAGCGATCCCCCGTGCGCCCGGCACCGAATAAACAGACCTTCTTTATAACTCTTTGAGTTATAGAGTCTGTTTCTGCAAGTCAATATGATGTTATAGGGCACTATTGCAGTACCCACGTGTGCTGTGATGCCACAGAGTCCCGTTTCAGTGCCCACATATTATGTTATGTCTCAGAGCACTGCTACAGTACCCAGATGTCCTGTCATGGTTTGGCCCAGCCAGCACAGCAGCACCACGACAGCCTCTTGCTCGGTGCCCCCATTCACCCCCACCCTCGTTAGGATGGCGGAGGCCCCAGCAAAATGGGAGTAAAAAGAGAAGCAAGATTGTTGTGGATTAAGACAAGGGCAGGGAGGACTCGCTGTCAATTACGGTTCCGGGCAAAACAGACTCCAATGCTCGACTGAGAGAGGAAAGTAGGAAAGTTTATTCTACAAGAAAAAAAACGGAATAAAGCAAAAAGGGAGCAGGATGCTGAGAATTACAGCTGGCACTTAAAGATCTCCCTCCCTCATCCCTCCTTTCTTCCCGGGCCCAGCTCACTGCTCCCTATATCTCTACCTCCTCCCCCCTCAACGGCTCAGGGGGCAGAGAATGGGGGATGTGCTCATGTCTCACAAAACCCCGCTGCAGTGCCCTGGAGTGCTGTGATTTCACGGAGCACTGTTGCAGTGCCAAGATGTTCTATGATGTCACACAGCCCCCTTCCAGTGCCTACATATGTTATGCTGTCACAGAGCACTGGTGCAGTGTCGAGATATGCTGTGGTGTCGCAGAGCACTGTAGCAATGTGCAGTTGTGATATGATGTTATAGAGCACTGCTGAGGTGCCCCCATGATGCCACAGAGTCCCGTTTCAGGGCGCAGATATTATGTGAAGTCAGTGAGCACTGCTACAGTGCCCAGATCTCCTGTGATGTCACAGAGCACTATTGCAGTGCCCAGATATGCTATTATATATCAGGGCACTGACGGAGTTCCCAGATGTCTTGTAATGTCAAAGAGCACTGTTGCAGTGCCCAGCAGTGATGTGACGTCACAGAATCCCGCTGCTGTGATTTCATGGGGCACTGTTGCAGTGCCAACATGTTCTATGATGTCACACAGTCCACTTCCAGTGCCTAGTTATGCTATGATGTCACAGAGCACTTATATAGTGTCGATATATGCTGTGATGTCACAGAACGCTGTAGTAATGTGCAGTTGTGATATGACATCATACAGCATTGTTGCAGTGCCCAGATATGCTATTATATATCAGAGCAGGGGCGGAATACCCAGATGTCTTGTAATGTCACAGAGCACTGTTGAAGTGCCCAGTGGTGATGTCACATCACAGAATCTCTCTGCAGTGTCCTGGAGTGCTGTGATTTCACGGAGCACTGCTACAAGTCCCAGACATCCTGTGATGTCACAGAGCACTATTGCAGTACCCAGGTGTGCTGTCATTTCTCACAGCCTTGCTGCAAAGCCCAGATCTGCTTTTCTGTTAAAGAATCATGCTGCAGTGTGCACACATGCTCTGATGTCACAAAGCACTGGTGCAGTGTCGAGATATGCTGTGATGTCACAGAGCACTGTAGCAATCTGAAGTTGTGATGTGATGTTATAGAGCACTGTTGCAGTGCCCACATGTGCTGTGATGCCACAGAGTCCCTTTTCAGTGCCCAGAGATTATGTCATGTCTCAGAGCAATGCTACAGTGCCTAGACGTCCTGTGATTTCACAGAGCACTATTACAGTGCCCAGATGTGCTGTCATGTCACACAGCCCCGCTGCAAAGCCCAGATGTGCTGTTGTTTTACTCAGTCCTGTTGCAGTGCGCAGATGTGCTGTGATGTCCTGGAGCACTCTTGCAGTGCCCTGTAGTGCTGTGATGTCACAGAGCACTGTTGCAGTGCCCAGATATGCTATTATATATCAGAGCAGTGATGGAGTGCCCAGACGACTTGTAATGTCACAGAGCACTGTTGCAATGCTCAGGAGTGATGTGACGTCACAGAATCCTGCTGCAGTGTCCTTTAGTGCTGTAATTTCACGGAGCACTGTTGCAGTGCCAAGATGTTCTCTGATGTCACACAGCCCCCTTCCAGTGCCTAGATGTGCTATGATGTCACAGAGCACTTATGCAGTGTTGATATATGCTGTGATTTCACAGAACACTGTAGCAATGTGTAGTTTTGATATGATGTTATAGAGCACTGTGGCAGTGCCCACATGTGCTGTGAAGCCACAGAGTCTCGTTTCAGTGCCCAAATATTATGTGAAGTCTCAGAGCACTGAGATCAGTGCACACTCAGATCAGTGCTCAGGGCTGATCTGACATCACAGAATCCCGCTGTAGTGCCTTAGAGTGCTGTAATTTTACGGAGCACTGCTTCATTGCCAAGACGTTCTATAATGTCACCAAGCATAATAGCAGTGCCCAGTTGTGCTGTCATGTTACACCGGCCTGCTGCAAAGCTCAGATGTTCTTTTCTATCCTTTCTGTTCTTTCTGTTCTTTTCCTCTGATGTCACACAATACCCTTCCAGTGCCTAAATATGCTCTGATGTCACAAAGCACCGGTGCAGTGTCGAGACGTGATATGTTTTCACAGAGCACTGTTGCAGTGCCTCATGGTGCTGTGATGTCACAGAGCACTGGTACAGTGTCAAGATATGCTGTGTTTTCACAGAATACTGTAGAAATGTGCAGTTATGATATGATGTTATACAGCACTATTGCAGTGCCCACATGTGCTGTGATGCCACAGAGTCCCCTTTCAGTACCCAGATATTATGATAAGTCACAGAGCACTGCTACAGTGCCCAGTCGTCCTGTGATGTCACACAGCATTATTACAGTGCCCCGATGTGCTGTCAATGCACCTGTGCACCAATGTAGGTGGGGTCTGCCTTCTTGGTTTCTTGTAGCTCCCATACACACTGTGGTATAACTTCTACAGACAGCCTGTATTTTTTCAGTGGGAGCTGACCAGTCCAAGTGCGCGGGATTGGACATATCTCCTACCGGAGAGCAGCTGCAAATGTGACACCGTGCTGGCTGATAGACTACATGGGGACCTACTTACTACTGTAGCTGGGGTCTGCCTTCCTGCTTTGTTTTAGTACCCATATGCAGTGGTATAACTTCTACCAGCAGCCTGTAGTTTTTCAATGGCAGCAGAGCAGGACATGTGCGTGGAATTCGAGATAGCTCCCACAGGAGAGCAGCTGCAAAGGTGGCACAGTGCAAGCTGATAGACTACAATGGGACCTACATACCAATGTAGGTGAGGTCTGCCTTCCTGCTCTCTTTTAGCTTCCATAGGCAGTGGTATAACTTCTACTGACAGTATGTATTTTTTCAATGGGAGCTGAGCATTCCAAGTGAGTGGGATTGAAGATAGCTCCCATAGGAAAGCAGCTGCAATTGTGATACAGTGCTGGCTGATAGACTGCATGGGGACCTACTTACTACTGTAGCTGGGGTCTGCCTTCCTGCTTTCTTGTAGCTGCCATACTCAGTGGTATAAGTTAAGGGAGGGCATGTGTTATTTCAATGGCAGTTGAGCAGTCCAAGTGAGTGGGATTGGAGATAGCTCCCACAGGAAAGCAGTTTGAAAGGTGGCACAGTGCTGGCTGATAGACTACATTGGCATCTCTGTATCCCTGTAGGTGGGGTCTGCGTACCTGTTTTATTAAAGGTCCCAGAGGCAGTGGCATAACTCCTAACGGCAACCTGTATTTTCAATGGGAGCTGAGCAAGCCAAGATCCCGGGATTGAAGGTAGGTGCCACAGGAAAGCAGCTGCAAAGGTTGCACAGTGCTGGCTGATAGATTTCACGGGGACCTACGTACCACTGTACGTGTGGTCTGCGTTTCTGCTTTTTTGTAGCAGTTGTAAATTCTACTGGCAACCTTTATTTATTCACTGAGAGCTGAGCAGGCCAAGTGAACGGGATTGGAGACAGCTCCCACAGGAAAGCAGTTGCAAAGGTGGCACAGTGCTGACTGATGGGCTACACGGGTGTTGACGGATCCACAGGATCTACACAGGAATGCCGATTAGCAGGCACTTCTTTATTATGCAGATATCAGTCCCTTTTTTTAGTAATAACTAAGGTAACAGCCAAGGTAACTTAACAAATACATTTACCAGGGTCCTGTAATTAAGGTAACAGCTGAGGTAACTGTTGGGTCTGGGCTATAATGAACGGTATGTGCTGCGAAGTTTTCGGCTCTTGGCCTGAAAAACCAGACTCAAAGTCTGCAACCCAGACTCTAAGTCTGAAAAACCCGGGCTCGAAGCCTGAAACCAGGCTCGAAGCCTGAAACCCAGGCTCGAAGTCTGAAACCAGACTCTAAGTCTGAAACACCCAGGCTCTAAGTCTGAAACACCCAGGCTCAAAGCCTGAACAACCAGCTCGAAGCCTACTTCATGCGGCGATCAACCCAGGGTCCGATTCTCAGCTGGGTGGGAAGAAATCAGTCCTACTCAATGTGAGTGATAGCAGAAATCTTCTTCTTTATTGAGAGCAGGCTCTAACTTATATACACAGCAGCTTCAAAGCTAGCTCAGCAACAGCAGCTAATAGATTACATTCTTATGTTCATCCTACTTGCGGTTTCTGCCATAAGCAAGCTCCCTCACATTTTCACATCTTGTTTTTCCCCCGTAGTTGTTTTCCACCTTGGGCTGTTAGCTCATTAGCTGAAAACAGCCTGACCTTGAAGGAAGAGAAAGCGGCCTGCTGTCTGCGTGACAGCAACTGTTTTAACCATGGCTCTGACTCTGGTCTTGATTGTGCATTAAATTCATATAACTAGAACTCAGATTGCCTTGCCCCATCGGGCCTAACATTATACCCTGGGGTCCATGTCCATTCTCCCTTAACCACTCCTCCACAAATCCCCCGTTTTGTTTTTGCACGATCAAGACTGAGTCAGTCAATTTATGCACTGCTTTCATAATACAACTATATACTATTCTAAACATTACAAGCAAAAGCAAAATAACCAAAATCCATCTTAACCCTTCTCTGATTAACATAGTCAACCAAGGTGACAACCCCCCAAAACCTGATTGAAGCCAATTATCAAAAGGGTTATAACCCACCGTAATATTCTTAGCATTAGCCTTTAAATATGTCAAAGTTTTGTGAATAGATTCACTATGATCAGAAAGATTAAAACAACACATGCCTTCAAAGTCTTGGCATCCGTGCCCTTGTGCCAATAGCAAAAAATCAATAGCTGCACGATCTTGCAATAAGGCATGTCTAAGGCTTTTCTGGTCTGCCAACAATTTTTCAATAACATCAGGAGTAACATTAGCTTGCTGCTCCGACCAACACACTAATTTTTCTAACTGCCGTAAGGCCTGGGCTGCAGCCAACCCAGGTACAAATGCTGAAGCAAACACATTCACCGTAATGGACCACAATTGTACTTTACCATCACAATCTCCTTTTAAGTTGTGGGTGTCTCTTGTTTTCCGTAACTTGGTAATTTTTAACCAGTCCTGCTGTCGAGGAGCAAACAAAGTTAGTTTCCCTAAATAACATGGTTTCTAGATCTCTCTCTTGATCTACAGTAAATGCCTCCTCCTGAGCAATGAGGATATCATGCATACAATGATACACAAGTGCATGTCTAATACTACTTACATCACTAATCAAGCCTTCTAATGTCACTGAGGTTTGGTTACTTTGTTTGCTAAGCCAGCGTCCTAATTTGCATAGTTGAGTTAATAAAGCAGATACTCTATATACTAGTTGCTATTATTGCTGAGGGAGACCAAAGGTAACATGGTCATCACATTCGCCAGTAAATGCATGCACAAATTGTTTTGGACAATGATGTTTCTAAATCATTGTGTGATTAGGCAGTTGTCCCAAACTGCGTGGTCCCCTTTGTAATCTTGAGGGTATCCCAGGCCATGCCTGGTCCCCACAGATCAGAAAAATTCCCTTTGGTAACTGTACAGGCACAAGACTAGACCTGGATCTTTTTGGTGAAGTATAATTGCACTGAGATGTTGTGTTCTTATACACGCCCAGGATGGGATCCACATTCTGTCCCAAATGTTTTGGTATTGCTGGTAAAATTAAACATAACACAAAAATCCATCTTTATAGACCCCAATAATTCTAACTCTGTTGTGGCTCTGTGGTCATTATTGGCAACCATGAAATGATCAAATCCCAGCTGTCAACTTTGCCATTACCCTTAACTAAGGGATTTGGTTTTAATGCATTTGGTACAGGCCATTGTGCCACATCTGATGGAACCCCCATCAAACAGGTAGAAAAAGGATTATCTGGTCATTGATAAACATATTGTAGACTGATTGATTGCTTTGGCCAGTGTAAGCCACATGTTTTGCTTGGTTTGTTGAAATTGCCTAAAACCATTTACCACGATCATTTGAAGCATCAACAGTATGACAACATCCATTTTTTTTTTTACTCCTGATAAAAAAAAAATCCTTCACCAATGAGTCTAAAACACAAACCACCTTTTAGCTTCTCAATGCCAAATTGTTCTGTTCCTGACACCTAAAACACCTTAGAAAGTTTCCCCTTTAAGAAAACCAGTATTCATCATCACATTTACAGCAAAATGCATAACATCACGACCAACAGTTTTTACACTCTTTGAGGCAAGGGACTGAGGATGGAAAGGACGAGCCCAGCGGTCCGTGAGGGCCGGGGCCGGCGGTGTCGGTGCGATGTGTGTGGGGGGGCTCCGGAGACACCGACCGCGCGGCGGCTGCGGATGGAAGGGGCGGGGGGGTCTGGCTCACTCCGTGCCGGCCCCGGCGCCGGCGGCGCAGCCGCTGTTACTCTCTCCCGCGTTTTCTTGGTCTCCCCTCGCGTGCCCGATGGTGCCCAGTCTAACACGGGGTCGCGCTCCCCCACTCTCCTCTGATCATCCTGCGCCGCACCCCGGCCCGACTCCGCCCGCTCGGCATTGCCCTGCGAGTCGTCCCAGGGGTAACTCGGCGGGCTGGGCTCGAATGGGAAGCAGCTCTCCCGCGGGGGCTCTGCTCCGAAGCCCCTTCGCCTCTCTGACTTTGTAAAACTCTTGTGTTTAAAATAACTTTTTTTTTTTTCTCTCAGCACGCCCCGCTCAGCGACGGGCGGCACCGGGATGGCTTTCAGTGGCGACGGGCGGCACCGGGATGGCTTTCAGTGGCGACGGGAGGCACCGGGATGGCTTTCAGTGGCGACAGGCTGCGCACCGGGATGGCTTTCAGTGGCGACAGGCTGCGCACCGGGATGGCTTTCAGTGGCGACGGGCTGCGCACCGGGATGGCTTTCAGTGGCGACGGGCTGCGCACCGGGATGGCTTTCAGTGGCGACAGGCTGCGCACCGGGATGGCTTTCAGTGGCGACGGGCTGCGCACCGGGATGGCTTTCAGTGGCGACGGGAGGCACCGGGATGGCTTTCAGTGGCGGCGGGAGGCACCGGGATGGCTTTCAGTGGCGACGGGAGGCACCGGGATGGCTTTCAGTGGCGACGGGCGGCACCGGGATGGCTTTCAGTGGCGACAGGCTGCGCACCGGGATGGCTTTCAGTGGCGACGGGCTGCGCACCGGGATGGCTTTCAGTGGCGACAGGCTGCGCACCGGGATGGCTTTCAGTGGCGACGGGAGGCACCGGGATGGCTTTCAGTGGCGACAGGCTGCGCACCGGGATGGCTTTCAGTGGCGACAGGCTGCGCACCGGGATGGCTTTCAGTGGCGACAGGCTGCGCACCGGGATGGCTTTCAGTGGCGACAGGCTGCGCACCGGGATGGCTTTCAGTGGCGACGGGCTGCGCACCGGGATGGCTTTCAGTGGCGACGGGCTGCGCACCGGGATGGCTTTCAGTGGCGGCGGGCGGCACCGGGATGGCTTTCAGTGGCGACGGGCTGCGCACCGGGATGGCTTTCAGTGGCGACGGGCTGTGTTTCCATGGTCTCTTGTCGCTCCAGTTTCTTTAATACTTCCTGCAGGAACCTGTCCGTTCCCTTGTCTGTCTCCTCCAGCCTCGGCGCAACGGTCAACGCCTGGGCTGCAGGCATTTCTTTTAAAGTATTTTGCACGTCTCTCCAAACGAGACCTAGATCTTTACTGATCTTACTATTGTCCTTATCACCACTAATAGTGGCTTCCCAGAGGTGGTTTCCAATTTCACCAGAAAAGGGGAGACATAATTAGTCCCGATACTAAACAGTCCAGCTGTTGGCTCGGCTACAGTCTCAGGCATATCAAGCCGCTGAGTCACAGCAGCGGGCAAATCCTTTTCCAACTTACACTTTTTCAAACAGTTAATGACCTCTCTCCACGGTTTTATCAGTTTCTGAGCAGTTTTGTCTTCGTCTATAACCAAGTCCCAAAGACAAGTCCCATATGCTCACCACTCCTCCTCATCAAAATATTTCTCAGAGTCCTTAAAAAAGCCTTTACAATTACCATGTACAAGTAGACCAGACAAATTGGTCAGTTTAAAGTCCACCCCCCACTTTTCTAAAACATTATAACCCGGGATCCATGTCAATGCTCCCTCATTTTTTCTCCACAAGTGGGATTGAAGATAGCTCCCACAGGAAAGCAGCTGCAAATGTGACACAGTGCTGGCTGATAGACTGCATGGGGACCTACTTATCACTGTAGTTGGGGTGTGCATTCCTGCTTTCTTGTACCTCCCATACTCAGTGGTATAAGTTAAGGGAGGGCATTTATTATTTCAATGGCAGTTCAGCAGTCCAAGTGAGTGGGATTGCAGATAGCTCCCACAGGGAAGCAGCTGCAAATGTGACACAGTGCTGGCTGATAGACTGCATGGGGACCTACTTACTACTGTAGCTGGGGTCTGCCTTCCTGCTCTCTTGTAGTTCCCATACTCAGTGGTCTAAGTTTTTAACAACATGTATTTTTTCAATGGGAGCTGAGCAGTCCAAATGAGTGGGATTGAAGATATCTCGCTCAGGAAAGCAGGTGCAAATGTGACACAGTGCTGGCTGATAGACTGCATGGTGACCTACTTACTACTGTCTCAGGGGTCTGCCTTCCTGTAAGCACAGATGTAACTTGGACCAGCCAGCTTGAATAAAGATGGTAGGGATAACTTAATGCAGCTGGCATGCTACTTCAGAAACAGGTGCTGCAAGTTAATCAATTGGGCCCTGGGTGAACTCATGGGCAGAAGCATCATATAAGGAGGTAGCTAGCAAAGGAAGGGTGGCTTTGAGTCACCTCTGGTGGCTGTACTATGTTGCCTGTGTATGTGTCTGCACGTGCATTACTTAGATTCTCTACGTCTTCGAGTGAATATTGCCTGCACTGCTACAACAACTCCATTTCCCCAAACAGCTGAGGCACAATGAAAGGAGCCGTGGGTGCCCTTGACTGGCCGTGGGGTGCTGAGAGCTTGAGGCAGGGTGAGACAGGGAGTGGTGTGAGGGGGATCCCTCTGCTGTCAGCAGGGGCTGGGGCTGTGCAGGCTCACAGGGGACAGGCAGAAAGGGGCAGGAACAGGGTGCTGGGCACTAGTGAAACGGGAGGAAAACGATATCCAAGGATGTTGTGGATTAAGACATCGTGACATCAGTGCTGAGAGAAGGTGACTGAGAGCATGGACTGGAAGCGCGGGAAGGGAGGAGCGTGGGCAGAGGCGACGGCCCGGCCCCTGTGCCCTCAGCCAAGATGGCGGCGGCGGCGGCGTCACGTTGCCCTCGGCGCACGCGCGAGCGGAGCGCGGGCCCGGGGCGGCCGTTGCCGGGAGCTGGGAGGGGTCTGATGGTGCCCCGCGCCCCCTCCCCCGCTGCGAGGCCGCGGTGGCCCGACTCGGGCGGCTTCGGCCTCTTGTCGCCTGCCCGGGGGTGGGGGCACAGGGAGGTGTCAGGAGCTTCTGAAAAGGGACCCGGGTGTGGTGAGAGCAGCCCCCGAAAAAGGACACAGGCGTCGTGAGGCGCTAGAGATGGCTTCTTGGTGGAGTTTTGAGGGGAAATGTGCGGTTTTGGTGGCTGTGAGAAACGCTTGTTATAAATGAGCACAATGGGCTATTCAAGTCAATTAAAGCCAATTTATTAATACAGAAAAGAAAAAGCAAAGCACAGCCCTGGGCGACACGGGGAGTCACCGCTCCACCAACTGCCGCGCCAAGACTCGTTCCGTTCCTCCTTTTATATTCTGCACGTCACCCCTCCAGCGTCCTTCCGCGCATGTCCACCCAGTTGCTAGGGGTCGTTTTCTGCCTCCGGCTGATCGTTGATGAAGGCCCCTTGGTGTCCTCTGCTTAAGTCTGAAACTCGGAACAACTTGTAGTTGATCAGTTCAGTAATGTTTATCTTTTGCGGTTTCTCAGTTTCATAAGCTATCACAAGGTTGCCAACTGTCAGTTACTCATTTACATTATGTTCTTCCCCATTTCTAGTGAACAAAAAGGTCATGTTCCCATTACAATCCCCCCTTTTTCTATTTCACTCTTTTTGTTCACTGAACCTGGCGAGCTCCTTTCTGCTGAGCTCCAGGTAGTCCTCTGCGTTTTCACTGTTTAGGGGTTCATATTTCGCCTTAACAAGCATCAGGTGTGCAGCCTCCAGTCTTCCCTTTACTATGTTTATCAGTTTGTTAAATATACAGGGCCCAACGGTTAATATTAAGATAAATACTATTAGAGGTCCTGCTATAGTCGACAATAGCGTTGTGAGCCAAGGAGAATGGTTGAACCAGGATTCATACCAGTTTTGTTGCGCTTCCCTTTCCTTTTTACGTTTTTCC
Organism: Colius striatus; assembly: GCF_028858725.1. Taxonomy (NCBI): domain Eukaryota; kingdom Metazoa; phylum Chordata; class Aves; order Coliiformes; family Coliidae; genus Colius; species Colius striatus. The sequence continues at coordinate 271,320 of NC_084781.1, forward strand.
AATTGCTTCCTGAGCTCGGCCATGGTATCTATCACCACTCCAGTGTGATCTGCATATGTGCAACACTCCTCTCGTAAGGCTACACACAACCCTCCTTGTTGTAAAAACAATAAATCTAAACCCCTCCTATTCTGGAGCACTACTTCTGATAAGGACCTTACTGATTTGACTAGCCCATCTATCGCCTTTTCGATTCTACTCAAATCTTCATCTACTGAGGCTCTCAAGTTCATCATACCTTTTTGTTGGTTTATTAAGGCAGCTGCCCCTGTTCCCACTCCTGCTCCTCCTATTCCCAATAGGACGGCTACGGTAAGAGCCGTGGCCGTAAAAGGTTCTCTTTTTATCAGGTGGTGTTCAGGAGTAGTCTGATGTTCATATACATATTCTTTCGGATGGTATATAATTCGTGGGAGTATCATAACTTGTATACAATATTCAGATGATTCATTAAAGTTAGGTATGGATATACATGGAGTCACTCCCAGTGTATTACATAGCCATTTAGTGTTTGCTGCAGGGAGGAGCCATTGGGCTGGTTTTTCAGGCTTAACAACTGCCATATTCATTTCACACAGATGCGTTTTATCTGGTGGAATTTTCCCTATGCACCTTCCTTTCCCTGTTACGTGGGCTATTGATATCCCTGGGGTTCTGTCTTGACCTTTTTTCCAAAAACATTCCCGTGGATTAGTTCCATTAACCCTTTTATGTTTTGCTGTGGCCCCTAAAGCTTCATAAAAGGGCGGATTAATAGCAAACACAGCCAACATTCATTGGTTAAGTTTGGGTTTGTACTGTTGAGAAGTCCAAAGGTAGCTTGCATCACTTTCCACAATATACTATATTCCCGAGTAGATGGAGCCATTGTTGGCCAATTTTCTGAGTGATTTAATTCTCTTGTAGAATTTCCTACCATCGAATAATTGCCCCATTCTCTTTCTTTCCTTTCTTCAGCAATTACTGGGTTCGGTCCCACAGATGCTGGATCATGAGGGACTGATTCTTTTTTTATTAGAAAGTGCCCTCCCCGATCTTTTCCTGGTTCCCATAACCTTGCTCCCCAGGTTTTTCCCATGAACCAAATTGAATCACTAATTTTATCGTAGGTCACATTTATCTGAATAGACTGACAGTTTCCCGGAATCCTCACTCCACCACTAGAATCAAGTAGGGAAGGAGTGCAGTCCCATGGGTACCATCCAACTTTTATATATAGGTCCCTTCCTCCTCTTGGGGTAAAGCCATGAGCTATAGTTTCACATCCCCAATATCCACAATAAAATTCCCCAGGATAGTTGCAGTATGCCTTCCCTGGATTTGATGCTGGGCACATATAGAACCCTACCTTATTCTTACAGGGCTGAGTCTGGATAATGTCACACAGCTGACACCTAAAAGAGGGGACCCCCGACGTTGTGGTTGTTGCAATGACCCGTTGATCTTCCCATCTGATAAGTGACCATTTGAAGGGTTCATGGCTTGGTACACTGTCTCCTAGTGCTGTCCTGATCAATGACCATATCATCCACATCCACATTAAAGTTGAGTAAAATCCACTGCCAGTATGGGTATGATTAATTAGTCTGCCCAATTTTCCCATTCTTCTAACCCGAATCCTCTCGCCCCTCTAGTCATTGCCTGTAAGCTCCATGGGGTTCCGTCCTTTCACCAAGTATCCCTCTGCCTCGCTCGTCAACTAGTTTGCTGCTAGTTACGAGGGTTATTATCTTCTTGGCAGCAAGGATCCTTTTGGGGATGGAACTTACATTCCTCTCGCTCTTTGAGAGAGCTCACAGGGAGTTGCACCTGCAGCTGTTGGTTCGCTCACGGCTTGACCCTCGCGGGGGCCGAGAGGCTGGTTAGAATAGTATTGCCAAATTCAAATAAGAGGCCCCAATCTCGGCTTTGAGGCCTCGGATTGAGGTTATGCCCAAACTATCCCTCCCAGTACGGTTGGCAAGTATGGGCCCTTCCCTTTTCTGACAGTGGATCTATCACAACTTCTTACAAGTTTTACCTTGTACCAATTTTATGACAAAAGTTCAGCAAGCTAAATAATTAACAAAAATGCAAAAGTTAGCTGTTAAAAATTCAAGCTCTGTGAATAGGGATGCAAAGTCAATGATAGCTTTCGCTGGATTCTTTCCTGGTTTGCTGGTGACAGTCTTTCCCACTACTTAAGGGGCAGGGATTTATAATCGTACCGTCTTTCCTTCCTCCAAGTCTATGAGCTTTGTCTGGACGTCCCTGGTGTAACCTTAGTTAATACCAGCTTTAGGTCGTCTGTTGGTGTCTTTACTTTCCACTGAGGAACCGGACACTCTGGGAAGTTGGAAGGGTCTACTGGCCCCTTTATTCGGCTTGCATGAGTCCACCCTTTCTCGGCTGTTCTTATGGCGGTGTCTGTGGTGAGCAATGTTAAATAGGGCCCTTCCCACTTCGGTACTAGCGGGTTTTCCTTCCAACTTCTGACTAACACCCAATCTCCAGGCTGCACCTGATGTAATACAAGATCCAAAGGAGGTCTTTGGGTCCACATTCCTTTTTCCCATAAACTTCTCCTATACTTTGCCAAAATAATTAAATAACGATTCAAAATTTTGTCATTAATATTGGGGTTTGTTTGTACCTTCTCCAAATTATAAGGCATTCCATATAACATCTCAAAGGGAGATAACCCCGTATCTGCTCGTGGTTGTGTTCTAATGTTCAATAGGGCCAGTGGTATACATTTTACCCATGATAATTTAGTTTCTAACATCAGTTTAGTTAATTGTTTTTTTATTTCTCCGTTCATTCTTTCGACCCGCCCTGAGCTCTGAGGATGATATGGAGTATGTCTTTCCCACTTTATTCCCAACGCATTAGCTAAATCCTGAGTTATTTTCGAGGTAAAGTGCGGCCCTTGATCTGAGTCTATGGTTTCGGGTACCCCATATCTTGGTATTATTTCTTCAAGCAAAATTTTTACTACAGTTTGGGCAGTCTCTCTCGTAGTTGGGAATGCTTCCACATAGTGTGTGAGATGATCCACCATCACCAAAAGGTATCTTATTCGCCCCACTTTAGGTAGTTCTGTAAAGTCAATTTGTAGGCTCGAAAATGGTCTCTTAGCTAAGGGTCGACCTCCAGGAGGTAATTTCCTCAAGTTATTCCGGTTAACTCGTAAACAGGTAGGACAACTTTTGGTGATGTGTTTGGCAATGTCGTGCAACCCAATAGTCATATATTTGGTTGCAAAATGATCTGCTAACCCTTGAGCTCCCCAGTGTGTACTTTGGTGTAATTTATACATAATTCTTTGGGCTACTGCTTTGGGCAATATTTCCCGCCCATCCTGGGTTATCCATTTTCCATTGTCCTTAGACAATTCCAGTTTCTTCAACTTATCCTCTTCTTCGGAGGTGAAGACTAATTCCGTATCCTCCGTTAATCTATCCTGCCTCTTCGGGTTTTCCCTTAAAAGCATTTCTCTAGCTGCTGCTCGCTTAGCTTCCCGATCTGCTGCATTATTCCCCCTAGTTTTGAGGTCCGTTCCTGTTTGATGGCCTTTTAGGTGTACTACTGCTATTCTCTTGGGTCCCCTCAGGGCTTGCAATACTTCAATTATCAATTGCTGGTGAACTAACCCCTTCCCTTGTGAGTTAATTAATCCTCGTTCTTCCCATAATTTTCCAAAGGTGTGTACTACCCCAAACCCATATTTGGAATCAGTATATATCGTTCCCTCCTTCCCCTTCAAAAGTTTTAAAGCTCGAAGGATGGCATACAGTTCACAGGCTTGTGCTGACCAGGACTTATCCAAAGCCCCTGATTCCACTACTTGTAAGTTTGTGCCCCTTATGATAGCGTAACCTGATTGACGTTTTCCTTCTACCACCCGGGAGGATCCATCTACAAATAACTTTTCTCCTTCATCTAATTCTTCTTCTTCTAAGTCAGGCCTAATTTTAGTTTGTTCTTCAATAGTTATCAAACAATTATGTGTCAAAGGTGTTTCTTCTACATTCCCAAACAAAAAGGTAGCTGGATTTTGAATAGCAGTTGTTTCTAAGGTAAAATTTGGTGCTTCTAATAAAATTCCCTCATATTTTAGGAGCCTAGTGTCTGATATCCATTTGTCTGCCTTTTGCTGCATAACGCTTCTGATATTATGGGGAGAATAAACCTTGAGATTGCTATTAAAGGTAATTTTCCTAGCCTCTTCGACTAATAACGCGCACCCAGCTAACATTTGCAGACACGCAGGCCATCCTCTGCTTACGGGGTCCAAAAGTTTCGATAGATACGCTACAGGTTTCCTCTTATCTGCCCATTCTTGGGCTAGTACTCCAAAAACTATTCCTTCCTCTATATTAACAAATAAGTAAAAAGGTCTTTTTAAATCAGGGAGGCTTAAAACTGGGGCATGCATCAGACTCTCCGTTAGTTCCCTCAGTTTTTCTGTGTCCTCCTGAGTCCATTTCATCCACCCATCCTGAGTCAGCTTTTGGTATAAAAACCTGGCCTTACTACTATAATTCTCAATCCATTGTCTACAATATCCTGTTAAACCCAAAATTTGTCTAATTTGTCTCTTGTTTTTAGGTATTGGCAATGATAGAATAGCCTGCACTCTTTCTGGGTCTATTCTTTTTTCACCTCGTTTTAAATAGTGCCCTAAATATTTTACTTCTTCTTCCACAAACTGTAGTTTGGCTCTTGAAACCTTTAATCCTTTAAGTCCCAAAAAATTTAAAAGTTTTATACTTTCTTTTCTTACCGCTTCTTCATCTTTTCCTGCTATTAATAAATCATCTACATATTGTATCAAGGTTATCCCAGGTTCAGTTTGGTAATCCTCCAATATTTGTTCCAAAGCCTGCCCAAATAAATTAGGGGATTCTGTAAAACCTTGGGGTAACACCGTCCATCTAAGTTGTTGTTTCCTCCCTGTCTCTGGGTCCTCCCATTCAAAGGCAAAGTAATCTCTACTCGCTTCATCTAAAGGACAAGCCCAAAAGGCATCCTTTAAGTCGATTACACTGTACCAGTGGTTGTCCGGGCTCAGTTTACTCAATAACGTATAGGGATTAGCCACTACTGGGAACCTGGCTATTGTTCTCTTGTTTATTTCTCTTAAGTCATGTACTAGACGATAAGACCCGTTTGGTTTCTTTACCGGTAAAATTGGAGTATTATAAGGGGACATACAGGGCTCCAGTAATCCCTGTTTGATTAGCCGGTCGATTTCCGGTTTCAGCCCTTTTCTCCCTTCCAAAGACATTGGGTATTGTTTTATTCTTACTGGAATCTCTGGATTTCTAATAGTTACCTTGAAGGGAGTAATTTCTAATCTTCCAGCATTGTCAGGATTATACCATACTTCAGGGTTGATCCTTTCCTCATCTTCCAATCTCAAGGGGCACAACTTAATTTGGATTTCCTGTTCCACCACTGTGATTTGAATACCTAATTCTACAATCATATCCCTTCCTAATAGGTTATAATCTGATTCGGGTACTAATAAAAAGTCCCCAATGCCCATTTTGGAGTCTGATTCTACCATTACCTCTTTTATTATCTTAACTTCAAAAGGTTCTCCTTTTGCTCCCACTACTGTGGCAGTTTCTCTAGATAATTTACACCCTTTAGGTAATGACTGGAGTGTAGACCTTTCAGCTCCAGTGTCAACCAGGAAGGTAATGTCCTGGCCCTGGGGACCCACCTTCAATTTTATCAAGGGCTCTCTTCGATGTTTCTGGGTCCCCAAAAGGTAGAGCCCCTGACCCCCCTAATCCTCCTTAAACTCCTTCTCATCCCTGATCCGCACCCGACATTCCTTCTTAAAGTGTCCCTTTTTCCCGCAATAAAAACACACCTTCAAGTTTTGTTTATCTTGTCCATTCCACCTTGATTCCCTTTTGTCTTGCTTGGGTTTCCTATCCATCTCCTGGCTTTCACGCATTGCAGCCACCATTATTCGGGCTTGTTTCTTATCTCGCTCTTCCTCCCTTCTCACATATACCTTTTGGGCCTCTCTTAGCAATTCATCTAGCTCCCTATCTTGCCAATCCTCTAATTTCTGTATTTTCTTTCTAATGTCTTCCCAGGATTTGGAAACAAAGTGTACTTTCAATACTGCCTGTCCCATTTGTCCATCCGGATCCATTCCTGAATACAACTGAAAGTTTTTTCTTAGTCTCTCCAGCCATTCGGTGGGGGTCTCATCCTTTTTTTGTCTTTCATTAAAAGCTTTGTTAATATTCTGTCCTCTTGGAACAGACTCCCTGATCCCTTGCACAATTATTGTTCTGAGATCTTGCATATGCACTCTATGGGCCGGATTCTGATGGTCCCAATTAGGGTTTTGTAACGGCCATTTTGTATCTGCTGCCGGCCCTTGCGCGTGCTGCGTATCCCAGATGCGCATTCCTTCCCTTCTGATCATATTTTTCTCCTCTGCTGTAAATAAGATGTTCAATATAGATTGTAGTTCTTCCCAAGTGTACATGCTGGGTCCCAAAAATTGATCTACCCGCTCGGCTACTCCAAGTGGATCTTCCAAAAGGGATCCCATTTCTTTCTTAAAATCCCTAACATCCCCCGAACCTAGAGGCACCGATATAAACCCTATGCCGGGCTGGGGTCCCCCCATAGGCATCTCTCTTAAGGGATATAAACCCTTCCTGGTCTGGCTTCGGGTTACCGGTCCTGTATATTCGGGTTCATCCGAATCCGAGTCTGTCTCTGTTGGTGCGCTCGGAGGGGCAGCTGCTGCCTGTGCTTGGGGTGGGGGTACGTAGGGTGGAGGTGGTACTAAAGGGTCTTCTAGTTTACTTCCCTTTTTCTTACTCTTATTCCCCTTTGTTACTTCGGAGAGTTTGAAAAGAAACACCTCCGGTCTCTCCACCCACACCTTAGCATAATCGCTCTCCTCTTGACTACAGGGGGGTTTTTTGCTATTCACCCAAATACTTAAGGCCTGTCTTACCCAATCTTCTGAAGAACCAAATATTGGCCAAAACACACTCTTAGAGATTTCCTTCCCTCCCCACACTTCAACGCAATAGTGAATCATTTTGGCCTTATCCTTGTCCTGCGTGCCTGGAAAATGTCGCCAGTTTTCTAACACAAACCCTAAAGGGCTTTCCCTAGGTACTGGAGGGAGTTTTACCTCGGCAGGGGGCTTACTCTTCCCCTGTCCCATTCTTCCGAAGTGCCTTCTTTCCGCGCTCCGGGATCCCACAGGGGCTTACCCTTCCCCTGTCTTATTCTTCCGGAGTGCCTTCTTTCCGCGCTCCGGGATCCCACAGGGGCTTACCCTTCCCCTGTCTTATTCTTCCGGAGTGCTTTCTTTCCGCGCTCCGGGATCCCACAGGGGCTTACCCTTCCCCTGTCTTATTCTTCCGGAGTGCCTTCTTTCACACAATCAACTTTCGCTTCCCCTGGTTCGTGGCCCAAGCCCTCGCGGGTCTGTGGGAACCGCACTACTGAGGGTCCGCACTCACTTGGAGAGTCTGGCTGCCAGCTCTCCTCTCATGCACATCACACAGTCGCACTCCGGGATCCCAACCCCCGCCCGGACGGATCCCGTAATACTCACGCGCCCTGGACCGTCGTCCTGCGTCTTCGTCCGGACTTTGTGCACAAAACTTTTAAGGGGGTTCCCCGGGCCCTTAATTCTTCCGGAGTGCCTTAATCGCACTCCGGGATCCCCTTTGCTTTCTCTTTTCTTTCTTTTAGGGGTTCGTCGGTCGGGGTCGAGGGTGGATTTCAAGCACCGGGGCCACCAAATTGGTGGGGCGCCCCCCCTAATGACTGAAAATCCTCCCCTACGGCCTCCGATCCGAGTCACGGCACCAAGTTGTTATAAATGAGCACAATGGGCTATTCAAGTCAATTAAAGCCAATTTATTAATACAGAAAAGAAAAAGCAAAGCACAGCGCTGGACGACAGGGGGAGTCACCGCTCCACCAACTGCCGCGCCAAGAGTCGTTCCGTTCCTCCTTTTATATTCCCCTGCACGTCACCCCTCCAGCGTCCTTCCGCGCATGTCCACCCAGTTGCTAGGGGTCGTTTTCTGCCTCCGGCTGATTGTTGATGAAGGCCCCAGTAGTCTTCCTTGGTGTCCTCTGCTTAAGTCTGAAACTCAGAACAACTTGTAGTTGATTAGTTCAGTAATGTTTATCTTTTGCGGTTTCTCAGTTTCATAAGCTATCACAAGGTTGCCAACTGTCAGTTACTCATTTACATTATGTTCTTCCCCATTTCTAGTGAACAAAAAGGTCATGTTCCCATTACACGCTGATGTTGTTTTTGCAGAATTGGAAAAGAAATGAAGCCAAAGAATTGGGGTTGTCCTGGCCTTGTCCCTTTCTGTGTGGTGTCAATCAGTGAATTGGCCCTGGGGCTGTTCTCTATCTCTGTGTAGCGACTGACATCTGTTTGTTTGAAGTGTTAATTAGAGTTTAAATCTTACAACCGAAGCGATATCCAAGGATGTTGTGGATTGAGACAAGGGCAGGGAGAGCTCAGTCAGAGGGCCCCACGTTTCCATGGTGCCTTTGGGGCCCAGGACACGCCATGTAAGGCCACAGGGCCTCACTCCATTGTGACGTCAGGCCCAGGACAGGTATATAAGGCCGCGCTCGCCACCCCGGCCATGGCAGATGCTGCCTCTGCTCGCTGAAGGGAGGCGGCAGCTGCATGGGGCTCAGGGGCTGCCGCCTCTCGCAGACCCAGCGAACGGACGTTGGTGGCCGTTAACAGAAGTGCTTTGTAGCCAACACCATGGCACAGGCTGCGGTGGGCCGAGGGCCAGCGGCACGCAGCAGGCTCTGGCCCCAGCGGGAGCCAGCACAAGCCCCTGCCAGCCGTGTGCAGGAGGAGGAGCAGAGGTGGGAGCTGGAAGCCCTACAGGCTGAGCTGCAGGAGGAGCGGCTCCTTACCCAAGAGCTGCTCTGCAAGTTCGATGCTAAAACCAAGGAGCTGGTGGAGATTTTGGCAAAGAAGCGGCAGCTCCTGGCAGAACGGCTCCAGTCCAAGTGTGAGAGGAGACTGGCTCGGGAGCTGCGGCGGCTGCAGGAGCTGAACCGGCAGCAGCGGGAGGCCGAGACTTGGCGGGTGCTGCGCTGGAAGGAGGCCGAGCTCCGAGAGACACAGGAGCTGCTGCGCCAGCAGCGCGATGTGGCCATTAGCCGTGTGCAGGACCTGCAGCAGCAGCTGGCCGAGGAGTTGGTGAGGCCCAGCCGAGGGGGCAGGGAGGCCCTAGGAAAGCTCAAGGGTCTCCTCAGCACGGTCTCCTGGGAGCGGGAAGACTGCAACCGCCACCTCCAGAACCAGCTGCAGCTGGAGAGGACGCTGTTCACCAAATACATCCTGCAGAGCTTTGAGGGTGAGCTGCCCGTCTCCCCCAGCACGGCCCAGCCCAGAGACTCTCCTTGGGACCGGGGCCACCGGGAGACACAGAGCTCCAGCTCCTCGGACAGGAACACGCCCCAGGCCCCGGCAGCACCACGGGAAAGGCAGCCGGAAAGCCACAGTGTCAGACAGCAAACAACATTCTGGGCTCTGCTCCAGCTGACAGAGCGGGACAACCTGGTGCTGCTCGGCAGCACATGCAGAGGGCTGCTGGAGCAGGAGACGCAAGAGAGTGCTCTGGAGAGGGAGAGCCGCCACCTGCCACAGCGCAGCTCTCCAGAAGTGTGCAAGGAGGCAGAGAGGCTGCAGCAGATAACTGCTCAAGTGACTCCTCTCGACATGCGGCTGCAAGAGAGATCCAGGCAGCTGCAGGTGAGCATTGAGCGCCTGAACAGTGCTCCACTGCAGCTGCTCAGCCAAAGCTCCAGAGAGGAGCTGAGCCCGGCATCGTCTCCTGAGCACAGCGCTGGAGCAATGGGACACCCTGACGGGGCTTTGCTGGCCCAGGCCGAGCCGCAGGGCTGCTCCCAGGAGGCCGCTGAGGAGCTTCAGGCCCACGAGGGCTCCTCTTCTGACAAGAGCACCCGCTGCCCAACTCCTGCGGAGCTCCAGGGGCAGCTGGTGCAGGAGACAAAGGAAAACACCGCCCTGGCTGAGGAAAATGCTCGGCTGTGTCAGCAGATGGGTTTGACAGAAAGGGCGATGGAGGTGAGTGGCAACAACATCTGTCCTCAAACCCAACTGGAAGAGCCAGGACAGAAACTGAAAGCCATGAGAGACATGGCAGAAAGGAATGAACAACTGCTGAAGGGACTGAAGGAGATAAAGTCGGCGCTCAAGAGGAAAGAAGAGGACATCGACAGCTGGCAGAGGGCTCTGGCAGTAGAGCACAGGGAACGCCTGCAGATGATTCAAGCCAAGCTGACTGGGCTGGCTGAGCTGTGTCATCAGACAAACGAAGAACTGAGCAGATATTTTAGAAGCTCGGCCAACTGGAAAGAGAAAGATCCGAGCCAAGGATTTCTAGGCCACAACACGCTGCCCTGGATGCAGCCGAGGAGCCCATCCCCACAGAGGCTGTGAGGAAAGTGCCAACAGAGCTTTGCAGATTCCTCCCTCAACACCTGACCTGGTGATCCAAAAGTGCCCAGAGACAAGGGATTCACAGCAGGACACAGCTGGTGTCTGTCCTGTCTTCCATCTTCTTATTAAAGCTTTTCATCGCTAAGCCTCAGTGTAATCTCTCTCTCTGTCCCGGGTACAGGTGAACTGGAGGCGCTGTGATGGGGATGAGGTGGGTTATTGTTTCACAGTGTTTTTTCCCTTTGGTCCCTGTAGGATGCCCTGTTGTCTTCACCATTGTGGCGTTGTATCCCACGCGTAGCCGGGTGGGTGCAGCCCTCGTGACATCAGTGCTGAGAGAAGGTGACTGAGAGCATGGATAGGTCAGGGAAGGTGCCGTTGCCACAAAGGGCCCGGCCCCAGCATCCCGGCAGCGTGGGCAGCGGCTGAGCAGTATGCTCAGGCCCTCTGCAGTGCGGAGCAAAGCCCAGGGCTCCATCTTTGGTTGAGATTCCGAAACATCTGGCAGGGTAGAGTAAGGGTGGACACTCCTTCCTTTCCTGGCATCTCTCAAGTGGGAGACATCACGAGACCTTTTACATTTTGGAGACTTGCTCTGTGGTGAGGGTCCAAGTGTGGAGATCGGAGAGTGCCAGGGCCGCTGGGGAAGGTGGAGCCTCAGCTTTGGTGGAGATTCTGAGACACAGTTAAGGAGAGAAGAAAGGTGGGCACTTCCTTCATTCCTTCTGGGCACAAAATGGAGACATTCTCCATTGTGGACAGAAAGAGGCTTTCGGAAGTCCTCAATGCCTTTGGAAGCATTTTGTTTTCTGACTGGGAAGGATTTCCTAGGAGATGCAGCATCTGTGTGGGAGATTTCCATCAGAGCCAGCCGTGCACTGGGCTTCTCTCCTTTGGGAAGCCTGAACAGAAACTGCCTTTCATCCTGGCTGCTGTAGCCTGAGCAAAAGGAAGGAGCCTCCACACCCTCCCTGGGCAGCCTGGGCCAGGGGCCCCTCACCTCAGCACGAAAGGACTTTCTCCTTGGGATTAGGTGGAACTTGTAGTGTTCCAGCTGATGTTCATCACCCCTTGCGGCTGGAGTTGGTCACAAGCACACTGCTCTGTCTGGTTTGTCGTGAGACTTATTCAGCAGAGCTCAGGTTTTTAGTTCCTTTATGGTATATTGGTGGTTTCTGGGGAATGTGGCTCTGGGGCATGTTGTACCCAACTTCAGTGATGTTAAAAATGCAGCCATGGGCATGAACTTGGATCTGGGTACACTTGAGATCAGAAGGGAAGCAGAGTGTTAGCCTAATATGGCAGCTTTTGCTACTCTGTCCCAAAGACGTGCTGTTAGACTGAAGTTAGCAAATACCATAGAATGGTGGGGGTTGCAAGAGTCCTTTAGAGCTCATCCAGCTCAACTAAAGCAGGTTCCCCTCGCTCAGGGGCACAGGAATGTGTCCAGGTGGGTTTGGAAACTTCCTGAGAAGGAGCCTCCACACCCACCCTGGGCAGCCTGGGCCAGGGCTCCCTCACTGAAACACTCAAACAACTTCTCCTTATGTTTTAAATGGAACTCTTTGTGTTCCATCTTCTTCCCATCACCCCTTGTCCTGTCACTGGAGATAACAGACAAAAGTGTCACCTCATCCTCCTGACACCAACTCTTAAGTACTTGTAACTATTACTGAGCTCCCCCCTCAGTCTCCTCCAGACTGAACAGCCCCAGGTCCCGCAGCCTTTCCTCACAAGGAAGATGCTCCAGTGCCCTGAGCATCTTGGCAGCCCTGCACTGGCCTCTCTGCAGCACTTCCCTGTCCCTCTGCAGCTGGGGAGCCCACAACTGGACACAGGACTCCAGCTGAGGCCTCAGCAGCTGTGGCAGAGCAGAGCAAAGGGGAGCAGAAGCTCCCTGGCCCTGCTGCCCACACTCTGCTGGATGCCCCCAGGCTGCCGTTGGCTTCTTGCCCACGAGCCCACGTTGCTGCTCAGGGGCAGTTTCTTCTCAGCCAGCACTGCCAGGTCACCCTCTCCTGGAGCTGCTCTCCAGCAGGTCACCCCCAGCCTGTGCTGGCCCAGGGGGTTGTTCCTCCCCAGCTGCAGGACTCTGCCCTTGCCCTGGTTGAACCTCAGCAGCTCCCTCTGTGCCCAGCTCTCAGCCTGCCCAGCTCTCACTGCCTGGCAGCTCAGCCTCTGGGCAATCAGCCAGTGCTCCCAGTTTGGTGCCAGCAGGGAACTTGCTGAGGGTCCTTCTGTCCCCTCTTCCACATCACTGATTAATTGATTCAGACTGGCCCCAGAACCCACCCATGTGGAACCCCACTGGCCGCAGGTCTCCAACTTGAATCGGCTTTGCTGATCACCACTCTCTGGGCTCTGTCATTGAGAAGCAAGCCCCCAGCCTCAGGTATCCTCCTCCTATAGAGAGGTCCCAGGGTAGCCTGTCAGCCAGCAAAGTTCTCCCTTCCTAGCTCTTGTGATGTGGGAGCTATTACAGAAACACAGAATGGTAGGGGTTAAAAGGGACCTGTGGCATCATCACTTAAGTGGCCTAGAAATGAAAACTTATATTAAAACTCATATTAAAAACCAGCATTGTTCACCAAGTAAGGAAAGGTATAAAATGAAGAAGGCTCACAGGGTGGATACAGCTTCTGCTGCTACGTGAGGAATCCACAACACAGCAATTCCCTGGCAATACCACGGAGTGTGGAGCAGAGGGGAGGCTCTGTGGTCAGGCTCTGTGATGATACCTGGGAACCAGATGGTCCTCTAGAACTAATCAGCAGCACTTTTGGTCCCCTGAGCCAATGGTCTGTCAAATCTTGACAACATGTTGTCCTTAGTGTGAACTTTGCTCATTTTAATGTCATTTTAATACCAAAACACACCTCCATCCCAAAGGCCACCCGCCTCCAAGGTGCCACCACTCCTTGAGTCTGTGCCCTGAATTGTTTGTGAACTGTACAAAGGTGAGGCAAGAGAATTTTACACCAATCTAATAGAGGTATTTATGACTAAAGCTGCTCAAACTCCATCTTGAAGGTGAAAAAAGGAATAGAATGGTTAAAGAAAAGCGGGGTATTTGGGGGAAGACACCATCACGAACAAGTCAGGGAAGCTCCCTCCCAACCTGCCTCTGACCAGAGGATCAGCTGACGGACTGGGTCTCTCTTCCTCCCCTACTTGGGACGCCTTGGCTGAGACTTTAACTGAGTAATTACTCCCTAGCTTTCTATAGCCAGGCTTGTAACTTCTCACTCTGTATTATTTATAGATCTGTTTTTTGCAGGTGCTTTCTTTTGCAGACAGTCCCTGTCCCCGGCAATCCGTAAGACCCCGTGTATCTGCTGCATGAATCAAACTGCACTGGTTCAGTAGCCAGTCGTCACAGTTTCCCACTGAACGCAACCAGAGCCTGGAGTGTGGCTGTGCTGGTCCATGGGCACGACTGGACTGAAGCTGCAGACACCGCCAGTGAATCCAGAGCTGGGAGAGTTCACAGGAGGTGAATGCGCCTGGACTGGCCATGGCAAATTGGGCACCACTCAGAATTAAACCCAGCTGCACAGAACCTTCCAGCTGGGTGAGGAGAATTAGAACACAAGGGGGGTTATTTTCTGCCTAACCACTCTGTCCCCTTTTCATGTGACAGGGACCTCTCTAGATCATAAAGGCAACCCCCTGCTAAAGCACCCAACTAGATCACGTCACACAGGAACGTGTCCAGGAGACTCCTGAAAATCTCCAGAGCAGGAGCCTCCACACCCTCCCGGGGCAGCCTGTGCCAGGGCTCCCTCACCCTTCCTGCAAAGAAGCTTTTCCTCCACTGAAACTTCTTCTGTTCCAGCTTTTGTCCATGACCCCTGGTGCTATCACTGGGCACTACCGAAATACGTGCTGCCTCATCCCTGTGACATGCAACCGTCAAAGCCTTCAGCCAAAGCGCCAAGCTGCCGGGGTTAATCTTCTTCCCTACGGTGTGTCCCTCCCTCACGCAGCCCCAGCGGCAGGGACAGGGACCCCCAGCCCAGGGCTGCGTCACGGGCTCGTCTTTCTTGCAGGAGCCGCGGCGGCACAGCAGCGGTGCTGACGGCGGCCGGGAGGCTCAGGCCCGGCGGCAGCGGCGGATCAGAGCCGGGCGGGCTCGGCCACGGCGGCGGCCGCGCGTCCCGCGGCGGCGGCGGCTCCTCACGGGCCGCGAGCGCCTGGGCTGCCCGGCCCTGCGGGCTCTCTCGGCCCGGCCCTGCGGGCTCTCTCGGCTCGGCGTGGGCCCCGGGAGCGGCGGCTCCTGCTGCGGCTCCTGCTGCGGCTCCTGCTGCGCGCTCTGCGGCGCCGGGCCCGGGCCATGCTGCCGCTGCCCGAGCGTGCTGCTCAGCCGCTGCCCGCGCTGCCGGCTCCCTGCCCCCGCCCGCTTTTACAGGGCTGCTGCGGCCGGGCCCTTGGTGACGGCGGCACCTTCTCTGGCCCATCCACGCTCTCGGGCACCTTCTCTCAGCACTCACATCACCGGGGCTGAGAAGAAGAAGAAAAGACAGAAGAAGGAAGGAACAGGAAGAAGCCTCCTCTTCTGGCTTCTTGTTAAAAAGTGATGGTGGAGGTGTCTCATTGGCTGAGCCTCAGCAGTGGGTCTGGCTCAGAGTTGGGGAGAGTTGTGAGCAACTTGTTACAGGAGCCACCTTTACAGCCCCTTCCCCCTTACCAGAAAAGGCTGTCGTGGCAAACCATGACAAATGAGGACAGAGACTGGAGCGTGTGAATTTTAGAAGAGGGATCTGGAAGACATCTGTAACAGAAGAAAGAAGAAACAAAGATAAAATAAATGCAAAGACACATGAGGAAAGATGAAAAGAGAAGGAAAGAAGAAAAAAATAATTAAGGCAGAGAAGTTGTGAGAAGCGAAGTGAGAAAAAGGACAAAAGATGTGAGAAGTGATGAATGAAGAAAAATGTAAAGCAAAGAATGGGGTAGAAAAGAACATTAAGAGGGAAGAATAGGGAAGCAAAGAAAAAAAAGGAAAAGCATGGGGAAGCAAAGAGAAGCATGGGGAAGCAAATGGAAGCAAAGCAAAGCATGGGGAAGAACAGGGAAACAAAGAGAAGCAAAGGGAAGCAAAGGGAAGCATGGGGAAACAAAGGTAAGCAAAGTATGGGGAAATGAAGGTAAGCAAAATTTGGGGAAGCAAAGCAGGTGGATGAAAGAAAAAAAGTGGAAGGACAAAAAGAGAATTTGGAAGAGAAGCAAAGCAAAGCGAAGCAAAGCAAGGAAGAGCAAAGCAAAGAAGGAAAAGAAAAGGAAAGCAAAAGGAAAGGAAAGGAAAGGAAAGGAAAGGAAAGGAAAGGAAAGGAAAGGAAAGGAAAGGAAAGGAAAGGAAAGGAAAGGAAAGGAAAGGAAAGGAAAGGAAAGGAAAGGAAAGGAAAGGAAAGGAAAGGAAGGAAAGGAGAAAGGAGAAAGGAGAGAAAGGAGAAAAGAAATGGGAAGAAAACAATCCCCAGTGATGAAGGAAGTAAGGAAAACACCAAGTAGTAGTAAAGGGAATAAAACAGGCACAGAGAGAGCAATGAAAAATCAATGGGTGTTTGGGAACTGAGGAAAAAACGTGATGAAATGAGGACAGAGACTAAAATGGATGTGGAAAGAAAATAAGAGAAAGAACCAAGGAAAGGCAAGGGAAAAGGGAGACAAATACAGCACCACAAAGGCAGTGAGTGGATAAAAAGCAACAGGCAAAATTAAAAGCACTCAGGGCAATAAGGAAAAAGCTAAAATTGAGCATCAGGGAACTACAATGGACGTGCAGAATGAACATCTAAAATGCTTTTGCAGAGAGAGACGCGTCTGTAGATCCTGAGCCGACAGGGAAGAACCAGCTCCGTCTGCAGCACCAAATCCCGTGGAACCATTGGAATACAGACCCGAGGGAACGGCGCCGAGGGGCAGATTTGGGATCCCAAAGCTGAGGTGCCGGGGGCCACGGTCAGCGGCGGCCGTCGCACGGTGAGGGCAGGGCTCGCACTCCAGCAGCTCCAGGGGCTTTTCCAGCCGCGGCGACTCCGTGAAAGGGGCGCGATGAGAGCGCGGGGCGGGCGCCGGTCCCTGCTGCGCCGCGGCTGAGCTCGGGGGCCGCCCGCCCCTCGCAGCCGGCGCCAAGGGCTCCCGGAGAGAAGCGCCGAGGCTCAGGCAGCCGCCGCAGCTCCCCGGCGCTGCCTCTCCCTCCCGTGCGCTCCGTGCCGCAGCTTTGCCAACGGCGCCCGGCCCGAGCCCGGGGCACGGCCCGGCTCTGCCGCCGCTCCCCGCAGAGCCCCGCCGGCAAACGCCCGGGCGAGGAGCAGCCCCGGGCGGCCGCGGGGCCGGGGCTCGGGGGACGCTTTGTCACTCGGGGCTGCGGCCGCACACTCACCCAGCCCCCGCCTCTGCCGCCCGGCCCCGCTCCCCGCCTGCCCCGGGAAAGGGACACGAGCGGGGCAGAGACTGGCACCATCACACACGGACACCGACGAGCGGGTTACACGGAAACGCGAGGTTCGGGAAGCCCCCGTGATGACGGAAGGAAGGAAAACACTGGGAAGCAGGAAACGGAACCAAATGGGCTCAGAAGGCACAATGAAAAATCAAAGGGTGTCAGGGAGCTAGAGAGAAAAAGGGATGAAATGAGGACAGGAACCATGGGCACCGCAAGAATCGTTGTACTGGGAGCGGGGCCAGCACAAAGGACACAGGCACCGAGGGAAAATGAAACAGGATGAGTTTTATTGACATCTAAAGCACGAAGAGAACAAGCGAAATAACATCAGAAATTGAGCCAAGCAGCAGCATGAGGAAGGCAGAGCCCCTCACTTGAACTACACAGAGTTACCCATAGAAAATATATAGAAAATACATGAAGGAAAGTACATGAGCAATCGCCAGCCATCATTATTCACACCTGCTGTCCCTGCTGCCATCTGAGCGGCTCCTGATTCGCCATCCTCCCATGCACCCACACTCTGGAAATGCAGCTGTACTTTGGGTTTTCCCAGTTGCTCGTTACAAGAACTTTGATGTAAGGAAAAGCTCTGGGGAGCGGTGTGTTCTGTGAAGAGAGACAAGGAAATGCAGGTGTTCAGAGCAACAGTGCAACCCTGCCAACCCTGCTCCTGCTCAGGGACAGGCTCCGCAAAGCAGCTGGGCATGCTGTGCACGCTGGCCCTGCTGAGGCTGTGCCTCCTTGCCTTGACCATTTGCCTCTGCTGCTTGTTCTGTGCTGACAGAGAGGCCCAGGTGGGGCTGCAACACGTAGGGCGGCTGCTGGGCAGCCCCACCAACCTCCCGCTGTCCCCTGGGCTCGCCTTCCCCTGCAGCCTGAGGGCAGGGGAGAGAAGGGGCTGTGCTGGGAGGAGAGGACACTGTCCCACCTGCCACAGGCCACAGGCCAGAGCGCTGGTGCTGCCCGAGGGCTTTTGGCACCGGGCACCCCTCTTTCTGCAGGGCACAGAGGCCTTGCTCTGGTGCAGTGTCTGCGTGTGCAGCTGGCTCTGCTGAAGGCAGTGGCTGCAGCCAGAGATCTCTCAGAGCTTGTGCTCCTACCTGCCTGATCCTGCCCGTGTTCTCCTTTTGCTGCCACCACATGCTGCTCAGCTCTCACAACCCCACCAGGTCTCTCTCAAAGCAACCCAATGCCCAGGGAGACAGCATTCACACGCTTCCTGCTGTGGACTTGCAGGCAATCCCTTTTTGCTCCATGGCGTCTCTCCCACATGCACAGGCCATACCTTCAGAGGGAAGAGCTGAATGGACTCTTTTGCCACATCGTATGTGAGAGTCTCAAGCTGAGTTTCCTCTTTTCCATACACCTCCAGTCCCTCAGGGGCAAAGCACAAGGAGACCAGCTCAGATTCATGTCAACAAAGAGGGAACATACAGAATCACAGAATATTAAGGGTTGGAAGGGACCTGGAAAGCTCACCAAGTGCAACCCCCCTGCCAGAGCAGCAGCACCTAGAGCAGGGCACATAGGAACTTGTCCAGCTAGGTTGGAATGTCTCCAGAGAAGGAGCCTCCACAGCCCATCTGGGCAGCCCCTGCCAGTGCTCCCTCACCTCAACAGGGAACAAGTTTGTCCTTGTGTTTCTTTGGAATCTCTTCTTTTCCTGACAGACTTGTTGCTGCTGACATCAGCCACAGAGGCTGAGAAACACTGTCTGAGGCTGAGGCCGTGAGGTAGGTTGGCAAGGTCCCCACACTCTCATGGCCACCCTCCACACTGTTATAAATATAGTCGTGTTTTTGATTCAATCAAAAAATTTTATTAAAGTTAACAAATTAAAGCAAGCTGTAATTAGGCAAAACAGCGCTGGGTGACCAGGGGAAGCTCAGTTCCGCCAGCGGCACACACCCTCAACTTTTCGTATGTGCTTATATATGTTATCCACTCGTTCACGTGCTGGGACACTCTGACGAGTTGGCCCCTGGTTGGCTAGTCAACAGTGTCCTCGCACTGTCCACACGCATCTGCCAGCTCCAGGTTGGTGGAAGATGTTGCTGTGTGTCACTGGGCGTTCCTGTCTCTGAAGTTCTGTTATCTTGTTGCACCATCCGAGGGCTGGCTTGGTTGAGGCCCTGTTGCTTCATCCAGGCATTAGTTTAATTATTATTACAAGATTTTACAAAACATAGTCAAACTTGCACAAACACAGTTACTGCTTACAACAATATGCATAATATAATTAAATCCCACTCGATTTGTTCAACAATAACAATTTTGACCATTACTTATTACAATTCCCCGCTTTCCTTTTCACTCATTTATTTGTTGATCAAGTCGAGTTACTGCGTCTCGGACTAATAAAGTCCTTTCGGCTTCCTCATTAGTACCATGTTTCTGTAGCAGCATAAGGTGTACCTGCTCTACACGGCTTTTAACTAGTCCAATAAGTCGATTTAGGATACAGGGTCCAAAGGTTAGGGTAAGTAATAATATTATCAAAGGTCCAGCTATTGTGGATAGCAATGTAGTTAGCCACGGGGACTGAGTAAACCAAGACTCGTACCACCCTTTTGCAGCTTCTCTTTCCCTTTTTCTCTGTTCCAGCCTCTCCCT
Organism: Colius striatus; assembly: GCF_028858725.1. NCBI lineage: Eukaryota > Metazoa > Chordata > Aves > Coliiformes > Coliidae > Colius > Colius striatus. The sequence continues at coordinate 290,873 of NC_084781.1, forward strand.
TAATTTTGCCATTGAGTCTCGGACTACCCCTGTGTGGTCTGCATAAAAACAACACTCTTCTTTCAAGGCTGCGCATAGTCCCCCTTGCTGTAAGAAAAGGAGATCCACCCCTCTCCTGTTTTGTAACACCACTTCAGATAATGAGGTTAGAGATCTCTCTAAGGCAGTTATGGAGTTTTCAATTCTCTCTAGGTCCTCATCTATCGCAGTCCTCAAGGAATTGAATCCTTGATTTTGTTGAACAAGTGAAGCTATCCCTGTTCCTGCTCCAACTGCCCCTAACCCTAACAACGTGGCTATGGTAATAGCCGTAATGGGTTCTCGCTTGGTACGATGGATCCCTGTATCCCAAATATCATACACCACATCTTCCGGATGATACAATATCTTTAGAATAACGGTAACTGACATGCAATACTCTTGGGAACTGTTAAACACCTTTAAAGACACACATGGAGTAAGTCCCGTCCTGGAACAAATCCATTTTGTTCCATTCGGGCGAATAATATATCCTGTGGTTTCATTAAGGCTCGGTATGATATTCCCACAAAGTGACCTCTTGGAATTTGGTACTTTACCTATACAAGTCCCTATCCCAGCTACATGTTGCATAGTTATCCCTCTCTTTTGCTTTTCCCAAGGACACTGAATAGGCGCAGACTCTTTGCTTACGGTATACAGACGATTATCCCCTATAGCTTCATAAAAGGGTGGATTAACGTTCTAACACAACCAACAACCAGTGGTTAGGTTGGGTTGAGTATAGTTTAGGGTTTGATAAGTAGCCTGTATAATTTCCCATAGAGGATTCAAAGATTTTGAGGCTTCAGTATTCAGAGATTGCAAGGCTTCAGTGACAGTTTCCTCTCTTACTATTATATTCTCCTTTTCTACTGTCTTTGTATCCTTACTCAGAGGGGGAGGGGATTTTACCACTGGATTGGGACCTATCGCTCGAGGGGTCAGTTTAATTTCTTCCTTCTTTATGATGAACATGCCTCCCCTATCATCACCCGGTTCATAATACCGCATTCCCCAGGTTTTTCCAACAAGCCACCCACTATGCTCAGGGTCTGTTACGTTAAGGAATATATATTCACAGTTGCTGTCCTTTTCTTGCTCGTTTTGCTTGCAAGCATGACGGTGGCACCGGCTCCTGATTCCCGTAGGGGGAGTACATCCTGCAGGTCCCCATCCAACCCTTAAAAACTTATCAGTATTTGCTGGAGGAATTGGCCAGTTTGAGGCAATTGTTTCACACCCCCAGTAAGCGCAATAATAGTGTCCTGGGGTATTACAGTACGAGGGCCCTGTGCTGGGGCACATATAAAACCCTATTTTGTTAAGACATGGCTTAATCTGAACTAATTGGCATAAGGCTGGAGTAAAAGAGGGTGACCCTGATGTGGTCTGTTGTTGTATTATCGTTTGGTCCTCCCATCGATAGAGAGTCCATTTAAAAGGTTGGTGGGAACTCCCCTGATTTATTGCTATTATTACCGGTAAGGTAAGGAGGATTAGGGAGAGCGACCCAGCCCTTGGTTGGCTGAAAATCAGCCAGTGGAGTTTCATTTTGTTGAGGGTTGTTCTGCTTAACGGAGCTGCTTTATTTTAGAAGTTTTCGGAGGCACTTGCCAATCCCCACAAGGATACCCCTCTGCCTTACCCTGGGCCTATTCTGTTGCTTCAGAATAGCCAGGTGAGTTATTTTCTTCGGCAGCAGTTGTAGTCTTCAGGGGACTGCCTCCTGAATTCTCTCCTTGTTCTGCCACAACCCACTTTCCAATACTCAGTTCAATAGGGCTATTTTCGAATACAAGGGTTTGGTCACTGTCCCAAATCCTCACAGGGTTTGGAACATTTCCTGTATCTTTTCTTACCAAAACACTTCTTACACTTCCTCTTGGTTACTTCCCAAATGTCTGGACTTACAGTCCAGACAGAGGGTACCTAAATAGTTTTACTACACTCCATATCCCTAAGTACAAGTTCTTCCTCTAATTGTGGAACCGTTTTGTACCGATCTCTTCTACAGTATTCGTACCTGGGATCCGTGCTACGTTCTCGTCCAGTGATTATTGATGGTATCTAAGGTTTCTTCCCAACACTCATTACACCATCATTCAACATAAGGAAACTTTTCCCACTGCTGTATCCCGCACCCGTTACACACGCAACATACCCACGGATTAGCCTAGTGTCCAGGGCTATGCGTCACGTGTCTGTTTCCTCTTGAAGGTCAGCTTCAACTCATCCCCAGTGACTTCCCAGTCTGTGTGCAGGACAGGACCCTTTACTCGACTAGCGCGTGTCCAACCTCTTTCTGCGGTGCGGACTGCGGTGTCTGTGGTGAGTAAAACAAGGAAAGGTCCCTCCCAGTGAGGGGTTAACGATGATTCCTTCCATGTCTTTATGAGTACTTGATCTCCTGGTTTAATACTATGTATTGCTATATCTAAAGGTGGTCTCTGAACCACCAGGCCTCGCTTTAACGGTTTTTGCCTCCTTTTCATGAGCTATATAAGGTGTTCTTGTAACATCTTTTCTTCCACTTTAGGATGTACTATTGGTTTCTCCAAATCATAGGGCACTCCGTATAACATTTCAAAGGAGGAAAGTCCTGTATCAGCCCTCGGTTGTGTCCTTACGTTCAAGAGTGCTAAGGGGAGACACTTCACCCAGCTCATTTTGGTCTCTATCATTAATTTGGCTAGGTGCTGTTTAATTTCCCCGTTCATCCTTTCAACTTTCCCTGAACTCTGGGGGTGCCAAGGAGTGTGATACTCCCATTTGGTTCCCAGAGCTTCTAACGTTTCTCTAATTATTTTGGAAGTAAAATGGGGCCCTCTGTCCGAATCGATAGCTGACATGACTCCATATCTAGGTATGATATGCTCTAATAATATTTTTACTACCGTCCTTGCAGTGGCCCGAGCTACTGGAAAGGCTTCAACAAAGTGAGTTAGGTGATCTACAAAAACTAGGAGATACTTATATCTGCCTACCTTCGGTAACTCCGTAAAGTCTACCTGAATCCTTTCGAATGGCTTCTTGGCTAGTTGCCTCCCCCCAGGGACTCTTTCCCTAAGGTGCTGTTTATTTCTCTTTTGACATGTTAAACATTCTCCAACAATTCTTTTCGCTAGATCATACACCCCCAGGGTCATATATTTATTAGCAAATTGGTCTACCAGAGCCTGCACCCCCCAGTGGGTTTGCCTATGAAATTCTCTCAAAACTCGCCAAGCTACTCCTTTTGGGAGCATTTCTCTCTCATCAGGTAACCACCACTTTCCTTCTCGTTCAACTACTCCCATTTGCTCCAATTTCCCTTTTTCCTGATTTGTGAATTTCATAGCATACTTAGTTTGTACAGGATCTTGTTCAATTGCTTTTATCACCAGTAACGCAGCTTTCTTAGCTTCCTTGTCTGCTAAATTGTTCCCTCTTATTCGTGTGGAGGTTCCCTTTCGATGGCCCTTTACATAAACTACCGCAATTTGTTTGGGCCCTCTTAATGCCTCAAAGTTTGCTTTATTAAGGTCTCATGTATTAGTCCTTTACCTTGAGAATTCATTAGGCCCCTCTCTTCCCAAATTTTTCCGAACGTGTGAACTACCCCAAATGCATATTTAGAATCCGTAAATATTGTTCCTCTCTTATCTTTTAACAACTGTAATGCCCTCAATACTGCGAACAGTTCGCAGGCTTGTGCCGACCAGCTTATGTTAAGGGGGCCCGATTCCTTAATTGTCCAACTGCTCCCGTCTATTATAGCGTATCCTGACTTCCTTTTCCCGTTCACCATCCGAGATGATCCATCCACGAACAATTTTTCTCCGCATAACAACTCCTCTTCCTCTAAATCCTCCCTTATCTTGGTTTGATATTCTATTACCCTGATACAATCATGGGAAGGAGATTCGCCCCGTTCCCCATACAAAAATTGGGCTGGATTTTGCAAATTAGTGGTTTCAAGCTCTAACTTGGGAGAGTGCAATAGGATCCCTTCATATTTCAGTAACCTGGCATCCGTAATCCATTTATCAGCTTTCTGCTGTAATACCCCTCGTATATTATGAGGGGTGTATACCTTTAATTCTCCTCCCATAGTTATTTTCACAGCTTCCTCGACTAAGAGGGCAGTAGCGACTATGGCCTGTAAACAAGTAGGTCAACCATGACTGACTGGATCTAATAACTTGGAATAATACCCCACGGGTTTCTTGTTACCTGCCCATTCCTGCGTTAGGACCCCGAAGGCCGTTCCACCCTCCGTGTTAACAAATAGATAGAAAGGCCTCCGGGTATCCACCAGACTCAATACTGGGGCATTTACTAAATCAGTTTTTAAATCCTCTAATTACTCGTCATCCTCTGTATTCGATTTAATCAGACCCTCCCCCACTAGCTTCTGATATAAGAACTTAACCTTGCTGCTGTAATTTTCAATCCACTGTCTACAGTAGCCAAAAAGACCTAAAAGTTGTCGCACTTGCCTTTTATTCTTGGGAGGCTGGAGGGACAAAATAGCGTTCACTCGCTCTGGATCTAGTCTCTTAGTCCCTTTACTCGGCCAGTGCCCCAGATATTTTACTTCTTCCTCGGTAAATTGCAGTTTAGATTTTGATACCTTTAAACCTTTTAGGCTCAAAAAATTTAATAACTTAATGCTGGTGCCTCGCACATTACCTTGTTTTTTTCCAGCTATTAATAGGTCATCTACATATTGTACCGAAACTACTCCAGGTTCCGGTTCAAAATCCTCCAGGACTTGTTCCAGAGCCTGTCCAAAGAGGGTTGGTGACTCGGTAAATCCCTGTGGAAGAACCGTCCATCTAAGTTGTTGTTTCCGATGGGTATCAGGGTTCTCCCACTCAAAAGCAAAACAGTCACGGCATCCTTCCCTCAAAGGACAGGCCCAGAAGGCATCCTTTAGGTCAATTACACGATACCAGGACAATTCTGGGGACAACTAGCTCATCAGATTGTAAGGGTTGGCCACTACTGGGAACCTAGTTACCCTTCTTTATTTACTTCACAGAGGTCTTGCACCGAACCATAGGACCCATCTGATTTCTTTACGGGCAATATGGGGGTATTATGGGGCGACATGCATGGTTCCAGCAGCCCCTGTTGTAATAAACGATCAATTACAGGTTGCAGCCCGTGTCTCCCATCCTGTGATATAGGGTATTGTTTAACACGTATCGGTACCTCCGGATTCGTTATTGTCACTGTAATCTGTGGGATATATAATTTTCCCCCTGACTCGGGAGTGTACCATACTTCAGGATTGATCTTAGCTTCATCTTCGGTTGTTAAAGCGTACAGTTTCACTTTCAATTCTTGATCTTTTACCTCCAAACTAATTCCTAATTCGACGATTAAATCCCTTCCTAATAAGTTATATTCGGCTTCAGGTACTCGTAAAAAGGACCCTACCCCTATCCTGGATGGGGATTCTATTTCTACTCCTTTAATTACGGGTACAAAAAAGGGTTCTCCTTTTGCTCCTATTACTTGTATTTTCTCCGAGGAGGGGGTGCATCCCCGGGGCACAGTTTGGACAGTAGATCTTTCTGCCCCCGAATCCACCAGGAATTCTATTTCCTGACACTGGGGACCTAACTTCAATTTTATCAAGGGCTCTGTTGTTTCAGAAGTCCCCAGCAGATAGAGCCCCTGACACCCCTACTCCGCGTGATACATCTTTTCATCCTGTATACGTTTCCTACAATTCCTACGCATATGTCCCTTCCTCTGGCAGTAAAAACGTTCTATTTCTCTCAAATCCTTCGGTCCGACTTGGCTTCCCTGAGATGGCCCGTTCCCACCCATGCGTGGTGGCCCTCCCTTCTGCCGAGCCGTCCTCTGTCCTTCTCGAACTGCCGCTACTAAAATTTTAGCTTGTCTCCTCTGGGTCTCTTCCTCTCTCCTCACATAAACCTTCTGCGTTTCCCTTAGCAACTCGTCCAACCCTTTCTCTTGCCAATCTTCCAACTTTTCTAACTTCTTTCTAATATCCGGCCATGACCTTGCCACAAATTGAGTTTTTAAAAGAGCTTGCCCGACCGGCGTCGTAGGGTCTATCCCAGAGTAAAGCTGCAAGCTCTTTCTTAATCTTTCTAACCATTCTGTGGGAGTCTCATCTTTCTTTTGTTGTTCATTAAAGGCTTTATTCATGTTCTGCCCTCGAGGAACCGATTCCTTAATCCCTTGTACGATTATAGTACGGAGATCTCCCATATGGCCCCTGTGTTCCGGGTTTTGATTATCCCAATTAGGGCACTGCTGGGGCCACTTAATGTCAGCACCCGGCCCCTGTTGGTGTTGTTGGTCCCAGACTCATCCCAGCCCTCCAAATCATCTCCCGCTCTTCTGTGGTAAATAGTATCCCTAAAATAGCTTGCAGTTTATCCCAGGTATATAGGTTAAGTCCTAGAAACTGGTCTGTCCTTTCCGAAACTCCTAAGGGATCCTCTAACAAACTCCCCATTTCCTTCTTAAACTCTCTTACATCCCCCGAGTTTAAAGGCACTGACACAAATCCCAACGCGGGTTGTGGGCCTCCCATCGCTATTTCTCTTAGTGGGTATAGCCCTGTTTTTGATGTCATTTGCTGTATAGCCCGACTCCTCGTGAGTCTTCGGGTCCCTCCAACTGTCCCCGAAGAATCGGGATCCTCCTCAGGGGCCGAAGGCACAGGGGGAGAGGGGGATCTTGGATTTTCTACCGGCAGGGATCATAGGGAGGGGGAGGGGGTGGAGGTTCCTCATGGACCCTCTTCTTACAGCCAGATTTATTTTCACCTAAGGCGAAAATCCCAGCACGAGTAGCAGAAGGTAGCCAACAACGCGCATACTCGCCCTCCTCAGGATTAGAGGGCTCCTTATCATTTACATAAAGGTTTAGAGCCTGACAAATCCAACTCTCATATGACCCAAAAATTGGCCAAAATAAATGATCTGATCTAATATGCTGGTTTCCCCAGACACATATGCAATAATAAACCATCTTCTCCCTACTTTTGTTTCTTGTGCAAGGCGCACCTTCCCAATTCTTGAGCATAAGGCCCAATGGGGAATCTCGGGGAATATCTGGTAACCTCTCCTTGGATCCCTTCCCCATGAGATCAGAAGGCTTGCTCTTCTTCTGTCCCATCTTCTGGAGTGCCTTCTTTCACACACACACGCACCCCTCGTTCGTGGCTCATGCCCTCGCGGGCAATGAGAACTGCACTACAAGGGAGTCCCGCCCTGCCTCACGGCAGGGTCCACGCTCGCTTCGCTTCCCCAAGGGGGGGCGTCTCGTTCAAGCACACTCCAGGAAACCCACCCCAACCGAACGGAATCGCTTTCTATACTTACCCTCCCTGGGATCTTCGTCTGGTTCTTCGTGCACAAAGTTTACGGGGTTCAATTCTTCGCCCAATTATCGAAATTTAGGGTTCGGAATTCAAGGGCCTCGAGGAGTCCCCAACTCACCCCGGGATCGTCAAAAAAAGACGAGGCGCGCCATCCCGATGTGCGAGGGTCCTCCGCCGAAGCTCGAGAATCCGAGTCACGGCACCAAATTGTTATCGAGGAATCAGCCTCTAAAGCTTTCTTAACCAAACAGAATTTTATTAAATCAATTGTAGCAAGCGATAAAAGGGCAAACAGCGCTGGGTGACCGGGGGAAGTCCAGCAGTTCCGCCAGGGCACCCCCGCGCAACTTTCCGTATGTCCTTATATATGTTATCCCCCCTTCATGGGCTGGGACACTTCGACGAATCGGCCCCTGGTTGGTCAGTCGACAGTGTCCACGCGTAGTCCTTGCTCATCTACCAGCTCCAGATTGGTGAAAAATGCTGCTGGGTGTTCCTGCCTTTGAAGTTTCACTATTTTGTTGCACCATCCCAGCGCTGACCAGGTGTTGGCTTAACCACTTAACTACTATTACAAGGTTCCACAGCACATAATAAAACTTACACAAACACAGTCATTGCTCACAACAATATGCATAATACAACTGAATCCCACTCGATTTGCTCAACAATAACAATTTTGACCATTACTTATTACACACCTGCTGTGCTAATTAATTAATGGGGTGTCATGGTTGTGCCCAGCCAGCAATGAAGCACCACGACAGTCTCTCGCTCCGTGCCCCCATTCACTCCCACCCTCGTTAGGATGGCAGAGGCCCCAGTGAAATGGGAGTAAAAAGATCACCAGGGTTGTTGTGGATGGAGACAAGAGCATCGAGAGCTCGCTGCCAGTGACGGTTCCAGGCAAAACAGACTCCAGTGCTCTGAGACAGGAAAGGAGGAAAGTTTATTCTACAAGAAACAGAACGGAACAAAAGCAAAAAGGGAGCAGGATGATGAGAAAATTACAAACAGCACTTTAAAATCTCCATCCTCCAGCCCTCCTTTCTTCCAGGCCCAGCTCGCTGCTCCCCAGATCTCTCCTTCCTCCCCCCTCAGCAGCTCAGGGGGACAGGGAATGGGGGATGTGCTCAGTCTCTCACAGATGGGCTCTGCCACTTCTCTCTGCTCAGATGAGGACGACTACTGGCATCCTTTCCCTGCTCCAACACGAGGTCCCTGCCCCAGGACACAGTCCTGAACCAACTTCTCTGGTGTGGGTTGTTCCCAGCAGCTGCAGCTTCTGCCCACACAAGGTCCCTCACACGGGACACAGTCCTTGGTGAATATCTCTGGCGTGGATTCTTCGCCATGGTTGCAGTTTCTGCAGATACAGGGTCCCTCTCTTGGGACACAGCCTGATCTGGCCATAGTTTGAAAGAAGAAAATCACTGCCCCTGGCTCGGGGTCTGCAGTGAAGTGGTTGGATCCCTCCCACGGGACAAGGCCTCCTCCGGCCATAGTCACTGTCCCTGGCTCAGGGCCTTTAATGAGGAGAATTGCTGCCCCTGGTCTGGGGTCAGCTGTAGCAACGTGAGTCTCTACCCCTGATACGGGCTCATTGTCAAAATGAGTCTCTGCCCCTGATAAGGGCTCATTGTCAAAATGAGTCTCTACCCCTGATACTGGCTCATTGTCAAAATGAGTCTCTACCACTGATGTGGGGTCTCTAAAGAAATGAAAACAAATCTCAGCTTCACCAGGTCTCTCCATAGAATGCAGGGGAGTCTCTGCTCCAGCACACCTCCTCCTCTCTTGCAACACTGACCTTGGAGTCTGCATGGCTGTTTCTCTCACTGTTCCTACTCCTTGCACCACCAGGAGCCAGAAGAAGATGGGACAGAAGAAGCAGGAAGAAGAAGGAGGAAGAAGATGGAGGAAGAAACTTCCTCTTCCAGTTTCTTGTTAAAAAGTGATGGTGGAGGCGTCTCATTGGCTCAGCCCCAGCAGTGGGTCTGGCTCAGAGCTGAGGAGAGTTGAGAGCAACTTCTTACAGGAGCCATCTTTACAGCCCCTTCCCCCTCACCAGAAAAAGCTGTCATGGCAAACCATGACATTGGGACAGACCTGCAAGTTCCCTCAGTGCAGCACCCACCCAGCTCTGAAACCCCTCCAGGGACGGTGACTCCAGCAGCTCCCTGGGCAGCCCCTTCCAAGGCCTGACAGCCCTGGCAGCACAGAAACTCCTCCTCACACACAGCCTGAGCCTCCCCTGGTGACACTTGAGGCTGTTTCCTCTTGTTCTGGAGAACAGACCAATCCTCCCCTCACTGCAGCTTCCCTTCAGGTAGTTGTAGAGAGTGAGAAGCTCTCCCCTGAGTCTTCTCTTCTCCAGGCTCAACAGCCCCAGATCCCTCAGCCCCTCCCTCACCTGAGACGTGCTCCAAATCCTTTCCTGGCTTGGTAGCTGCCGCTGGATCTTCTCCAGCACCTCCACGTCCTTCTTGTAGGGAGGGGCCCAACACTGGACACAGGATTCGAGGTGCAGCCTCACCAAAGCCGAGTCCAGGGGAACGATGACATGACCCTAAATGAAGTTTGTCACCTTGAGAACACGACATGAGTCCAGGCAAGCACTGGACTGGGGCTTCAGGGATGGTTCCTCACTCCTTCAGCAGCAGACTGACGTAGGCTTCTCCATGTCTTCTGCTCCCTTTGAGAGAATGGGGACTGAAAGGCACAGAGCTGCTTGTGGCCTCTGCATAGGCTGAGTAAGAGCCAGGCTGGCAGCAAAGCCTCTGCCTGCAGACCCTAAAGCTGTTCCCCACACACAGGGGATGAAGGTCCTTCCAGCTGCCACAATCCTTCACCATTTTCCCCCACTTTGCCCTCACCCCTTAGCTGACTTTTTCCCAAGGTCAGACCAAGCTGAACTGGCAGGAGGCACCTGCAGGGGTGTGTGCAATGCTGCTGGCCTGGATGTGGTCACAGGAAAGCCAAGGAGACAGAGTATTGCACTGAGATGCACAGATCTACCTCAGGAACGTGCACACCCGAAGGAGAGGAGCCGCACCCCAGCAGTTCCACAGAGGGAAGACACGGTGAGGAGGCTCCAGGAAAGAGCTCCCACTTCAGCTGGCAGTCTTGTATCCTGCTCACAACCAAAGATCAGCATTGTGACAGCTCCCAAAGACGGGACCACATGTCATTTCCTTAACAAAGGAAAAACACGCAAGGCAGCAATGTTTTCTCTGTTCTCTTCTGCACTAGGACCCAGTTTCTGCTCTGCCTTTTCCCAGGGAGCCAATTTAAAATCCTACATGCCTAAAGGGATGCTCAGTGCACAGCAGGTCTTTCCCAGGCCCTTCCCAGGCCCTTCATGCCTGTAGAAACAAGACCAAGAGGAATTTCCTTCTACCTCCAGGTCAGGAACTCCTGTGCCAGGATGCAGTGAGTGAGGGTGGCTGCTCCCTTGGGGATGGGGAGCAAGGAACCAAGGGGATGACACAGTGAGCAAGTGAGCAGAGCAGGGGCCTTGCCAGCCCAGGCCCCATCACCCAAAACTCGAGTGAGATGAGCAGAGCGGGCTGGGGAGAGCAGCACAGGTCAGGAAGGTTTCCAGATCACAGCCAGGTTTGTGAGGTTCTGGTAGGTCTAAGGGCTCACTGGGAAGCCAATATCCAAGTCAGAACCAGGCTGCTGAGCGTGAGCAGGGGCAGAGGCAGTCAGGTGACAGCCAGGCAGGTCTGGAGTGACAACACAGACCCAGGACAGAGCAAGGAAGTCAGTCTGTGGCTGAGTCCAGATGAACGGCTCTGGTTGGGTCAGTGCTACTGCACCATGTGTCAGGCAGAGACTGAAGGGCCAGGCTCATGCCCAAAGGAAGCCCCTGGGCCTGTGGGTAGAGGGAGTGGATGGAGGGGCCATATGAGGCTGGTCAGGGCTGTTAAAGCCTCTAAGCACTCACAAGCTCCTTGGAGCTATAGCGGGTCTTCAGGGAGGACAGACTGCCCAGGGAGAAGTCTGTGGGGTTGTGCAGATGTTATTCTGCCATCACCAGATTCCAGAAACTCCCAGTTCATGTCAAGAAAACTCTCATCTGCCATCAGCCCTCTCACATGCTCTAGAGCCCCACACAGGGTCATGGGAGACCATTCACCACCTGCACGGGTTCTGGTAGCCAACCAACACCACCTGAACTACCCTCAGTCCCTAACAGACCGCACAGGGACCTGATCCCCTAACACCAAGCCCATGGAGAAACAGGCAAAGCAATGAGCCTCTTCAGAGTCTGTTCCCTGCACGTGAGCTTGACAGCAACTTTGGAAGAAGCTCTAAGCCTCCAGCTGCTGTTAGGAGACTCCCTTTGATGACAGAAAAGCTCTTCTGAGCTCACTCCAGTAATAAAAATGCCCACTGCCTCTCCCCTGTGTGTGGTCACGGGTCTCAGAGCAGGACTGGGACCAAGCTGCAAGAGCAGCCAGGCCCTGAACAGAAGGGTTGAGAAGGTGGGTGTGGCGTCAGGAAGATGGAGGGGGGCTTCAGGTAGGCAAACATGGCAGTGACAATGAATATGGAGACCACAGCCAGGTGAAGGAGGCATGTGGAAAAGGCTTTGTGCCGTCCCTGCTCAGAGGGAATCCTCAGCACAGCCCTGAAGATCTGCACATAGGACACCACAGTGAACACAAAACAGCCTAAAATTGGTAAAGCACTAAAACCAATCAGCCTAACTTCCCTGGGTAGGTGTGTGAGCAGGACAGCTTGAGGATCTGGGGAACTTCACGGAAGAACTGTCCCACAGCATTGCCCTGGCACAGGGCAGGGAAAATGTATTGGCTGTGTGCAGGAGAGAACAGAGAAACCCAGAGCCCCAGGCAGCTGCTGCCATGTGCACACAGACTCTGCTGGCCAGGAGGGGCCCGTAGTGCAGGGGTTTGCAGATGGCAACGTAGCGGTCGTAGCACATGACTGTGAGGAGAAAATACCCTGCTGAGATCGAGAAGATGAAGAAAAAGAGCTGTACAGGACAACCCAAGTAGGAGATGACCCTGGTGTCCCAGAGGGAACTGGCCATGGCTTTGGGGACAATAGTGGAGATGGAGCCCAGGTCCATGAGGGAGAGGCTGAGGAGGAAGAAGTCCATGGGGGTGTGGAGGCGGTGGTCACAGGCTACAGCGTTGATGATGAGGCCGTTGGCCAGGACGGCAGCCAGGGAGATGCCCAGGAAGAGCCCAAAGTGCAGCAGCTGCAGCTCCCACCTGTCTGCGAAGGGCAGGAGCAGGAACTGGCTGATGGAGCTGCTGTTGGACATCTGCTGCCTCTGAGCACCAGACAGTGCTGATAAAGGAAAAGACAGTGATGTGTGGGATTAGTTCAGCAAAGCCCAAGCCCATTCTTGTATACTGTCCCACTGCAACAGGTGAATCATTTTTCCTTCTCATGCCTTCATTTAGGCCATTGACCTGAGCTTCATTCTGTACTGGCCAAGTGTTCCATGAGCAGCCAGGTCTGTGCCCATGGGATTTTGAGCAGCCATCCCTGCCCTGCTGCCAAGGGCATATGGGAAAGTGTCAGGGGGACGGGACTGATATTCACAACTTGTCACACTAAACCCCTCCCAACACAGAAGGGTTTGTCAGCATCTGCTCTCCCAGCTCAGAGGAAAGCTTGGACACTTCATTCCCATGGGCACAGCTGCATGGAGGAACCCCAGGACCAGTGTCTGACTCGGTGGCTGCAACTCCCATCCCCAGAGAGCCCCACAGCCAGAACAAGAGAATAATAACAGAATCAGAGTGGAGAATCAAGGCAAACCACAATGAGGATCTGGCTGAGAGAGGCAAGTAGAAGGAGTAATAGTGTGACCCTTACCCTGCTGTGCTAGCACCTCCCAGACACCAACATCTCAGGCAGCTGCTCTTAGTCCCTGTGCTCTGCAGAGGGAACAGAACCCGTGGCTGCAGAGCTGCAGCAGGGCTTTCCTGGAGCTCTGGCCAAAGAGGAGGTTGTTCATGCTTTGTCCCACACAGCCCTGAGAGCAGAGGCTTTGCTGGGTGGGAGAGGGGAATTTCTCAGAGGAAGGCTCTGCATTGAAGGGGGTGATACAGAGGTTTTTCTTTCTCCCTCCAACAACATACCTGGGATTAGTTTTTTCTCACGTCCCAGCTGCCTGGTGGGAGGTGTTTCCCTGCCCCTCAGAAGGGCGGCTCAGAAGAACCCGCATGGGTCCAGCACAGGTGATGCTGCTGCTGTCCATAGGCAGAGCAGAGGCTGAAGGCACTTTAGCAGGCTCTAAACAGACCTACTGGTCACTCCATGTTACAGATCAGGACTCTCAGTGACTTTTTCAAGCATGAGAGCTCCTTGTCCATTTCTGCCCCTAAATTTCCTATGCATAGGAAACTGAAAACACAGCCTCAGGATAGGTCATTCTCTTCACAGTAGTCCCTGCCTTCATGTTCCTCTGAAAAGTGCCCTCAGCAATGTCCCTGGGGGTGATCTGCAGCTGGGAGCAGCCCTGACCCACACAGCACCCTCTTAACAGCAAAAGGATCCTGCCCTGCCGGGAAATGCTTTTAACCCTTCTCCCACTACACTCCTCTCCTCTCTGTCCCTTTTGGGCTTTGTCCAGGAGTCCCTGGAGCTCCAACTTTACAACAGGATGAAGTCACCCCTGAGGTTCCCTCCCTCAGCTTCTTTCCAGCACCCACATTTCTCCCAAAGGAGACAGAGTTGGGTCCAAGACCAGGAGGGAAAAAAGGAGAAACTTTGTTTTGAGGTTCTCAGTTTATTCTTTTCCAGTTTCCTTCTCTCTCAGCATCAGAGCCACCTGCACAGGGCCTTGGCTCCCTGCAACCATGGCCTCCAGTTCCTTGCCCAAACGAGTCCCTGGAGAGGCTTTGTCAGTAACAGCCCTCAGTGGGACCCATTAATGCTTCATGGTACTTACGGTTTTGCTTCTGACATGGACTCCTTGAGCAATTTTTTCAAGACTCCTTCATCCTTGGAGGTTGGAGGACTCAGCCCCACGTACAACGTGGAGCTCGTTAGAGTAAGCCCTAATGAGCTCTTTTTCGTCCTTCAATTTTCTTCAAGTGTTCAAGGCTTGTGCAGGGAATTGGAGTCATTTCATTGTACAGTTAAGGAGGAAGATTTCCAAGTGAACTTCATAAAAACCATGAGATAATGCAAACATTTCACAATTGATATTGGTTCAGAGTGTCTCCTAAAAAGGCCTTGACAAGACTGAAAGTAGTCTCTTGAGGTGTGGCACTGTATGGACAGCCTTCCTCCTCACCTCCTTGCCCATTTCTGAGGCCACTGGGGATTTGCACCCTTTTCCCTCCACTGAAGACTGGAGGTGCAGGATACAGCTCCTGTGCACCAGCTCCCACCTCTCTGCCTTAGAGACCTATATATCAGAGATATAGATCATAAAAGTGTCTTCAGTGAAAGGGTTGCCAGGCACTGGCACAGGCTGCCCAGTGGTGGAGTCTCCCTCCCAGGAGATATTGCAATGATGTGTATATGTAGTTCTGAACAGTGCTGGATGTTGCAGTGCTGTAGGAAAGTTTGGACTCAACAGTCTTTTCTAGCCTAAACAATTCTGTGATGCTGTTAAATTGCCTCCTGATCATGACCTCCTTATGTCAGCTCCCTTGCTCATTGCTGGAGGTGGAGGGCAGCAGTCAGATGCTCAAACACAGATTCCTGGGGACATATCTGGTGTCAGAAGAGACCAAGATGCATGCTGGTAACTGCAGACTCTAATGCAGCCATTCCTAGTGACCAGTCAGGATTTTGGGCATGTTCTTCCAGGCTCATGGGACATTACTTTGGCCCACTGACATGCCAGAAGGTGCCCACGTGTAGCGCAGTTGAACCTGTGACTGTTCTCCATGGCCAGGGAAGCCTCTAGATGTGTTCAGCTGAGCAAATGGAGTCATGAGGCACAGGGAGAGTCACGTCTCTCAGTTCTCCATCAGTGTTCTCCTGCACCACTCAGGGTATGTCTACAAAGTCAGTGCCTTTGGGCCAGTGACAGAATCCCACCACCACTGTGAAACAAGGTCGGTTTCTTCTCTATCCAGTAGATACCTGGCAGGTCTTGAAGGCCAAGTACATCCCACTAGGGTCTCCACGTCTTCTTTCATGTACAGACTCTGCTGGTTCTTCACTGTTCAACCATCCCTTTGACGATACAGTCGTGGATCATGCCAGTGGTTTTCACAAGCCCCTGGCAGCCTCACGCAGAAGGAGCAGCAGAGGTGGGAGCTGGAAGCCCTGTGGGCTGAGCTGCAGCAAGAACTTCTCTGCAGCAAGAGCTGAGCTGTGACCTGGATGCTGAAACCCGGGAGCTGAAGGTGGCTTTGGTGAAGGAGCAGCAGCTCCTGTCCAAGTGGCTCCAACCTGAGTTGGAGCAGAGATGGATTCTGGAGCTGCAGCGGCTGCAGGAGCTGAACCATCAGCAGCAGGAGGCCGAGGCCCAGGGCTGCTGTGCTGGAAGGAGGCCGAGCTCCGAGAGACACAGGAGCTGCTGCGCCAGGAGCACACCAAGAACAGTCACCAGGCAAGGGACCTGCAGGGTCAACTGGCCAAGGAGAACATGAAGCCCAGCAGAGGCAGCAGGGAGGCCCAAAGCAAGCTCCAGGATCTCCTCAGCACGATGCCCTGGCAGAAGGAAGGTCACCAGTCCACCTGCATCCAACACCTCCAGAACCAGCTGCAGCTGGAGAGGAGACTCTTCCCCAAATACATCCTGCATGGCACCAAGGATGAGCTGCCTGTGTGCCCCAGCCTGGCCCAGCTCAAAGGCCTTCCCATGCACCAGGGCCATCAGGAGACACCCAGCTCCTGCTGTTCTGGCAGGAATGGGCCCCAGGGCCTGGCAGCACCACAGGAAAGGCCTCTGGAAAGCCACAGAACTAGATTATTTCTCTTGATGATTTTAGTGCAGTTTTCTCTCGATCATTTCAGAGAAAGCACTCAGGTTCCCCATGGCCACAGCAGGAAGCCAGATGTAAAGATGGTCAGGATAAGTTCAACTGCCTTGTCCCACCTCAATTAGTCTTTTGCAGGTGAAGAGCTGTTTCAGGTGCCCCTGAACAGCCAAGATCAGAACCTCAGCTTCACTGTGTGGACAGTGACCATAGCAGCTGAGGAGTGTCCTGGGAGTCATGATGGCTGCCCCATGAGCCAGTGGGCTTGTGTGTCAAAAGGACAATGGAGAGCAGGCAGATGAAATCTGCCAAGATGGAGTGAGGGGTGTAAAACACGAGCTGCAGGAGTCTTAAACACATCTGGTATGACTGAGAACACAACTTCAAACTGCCTCTTGAGATCTTCAGGCTGAACCTCAGGAAAAACAGAATGGACAAGGAGCATTGCTGTACTCACCACCTTTGGAGCCCTCCAGGTTTCAGGTTTTCCAAGTCAAAGCCAAGCTGGAATGTGGACTACAGTCACCAAGAGTCTCTTCCCAACCAGCCTTTCTAAGAGCCTGCTCCTTGCCACATGCTCTACAAGACAGGATGAAGCTGGAGGTAAGGGTCTCTACATCATAGGCTCATAGGACATTTCAGGGTAGAAGGGGGCTCAGGAGGTCTCAAGTCCAACACTCAGCTCCAAGCAGGCTCATCTCTGAGGTCAGACCACGTTGCTCAGTTACTGGTAGCAACTACAGAGAGAATTTATATCTGAGTTCACAAAAGGAAGAAGCAGTGGCAGAGACGTGCTGTACTGATTGTAACCACCGCAGTCGCCAGCCCCCTCTGCTTGTCTTGGGCTTGAGTGGGTGGAGAAGTTGAGAACAAAAGAGTAACCTGAGTCTGGAAAAAGTTGAAGGGAGGGAGAATGGTCACAAATCTTTTTGTCATCATTTCTCAAAATCCATTTTTGAAAACAAATTGGTAAAAAGTTCAGTTGGTCATCCTGATGTCAACAACTTTCTGCCCATGATTGACAAGTGATCTCCTTTTCTTTCTCTTCACCTGTGGTCCATGTAGAAATATGATTTAGCTAAGACTATAGAATATTGGTTAGCTTTGATCTTTAGGCCTTGTTGTGCTAGCATGGAAAAATGCTGAGGGCAGTGAAAAGCACAGTATGTAGAAGTACGTGCAAAAGAATAGGAACTTGGCGGAAAGACAGAAAACTTGTGGTTAGAGATAGGGACATGGTGCTTAGTAACAGACTGCTATGAGACTGCTAAGTAAACCTTGAAACTTATCTAATCTTGTGAAACAATAAGCCCTTTGGAAAAATCGTGTGCCTTTTTGTCAGCCTATTAGGAGCTTAGCTTTTGCAATATGTATGAGCTAATTAAGTGAATGGTTCAATCAGCATGTAACGCGTTGACTCCAAAAAGATATAAAAATGTTGCTTGTATTCAATAAAGCGGACACCTTGCTTGCATCAAGCTATGTCTCCGTCTCTTCTCACCCATGAGTATTTCTGGTTGTTTTTCTCCCTTGGACCCATTGATGATGAGCAGCTGGGTGTCTGGCTGGCTTTTGCTAACAGGTCACCCAGCACAGGAGCACATCAGGACCACTGTGTCCAGTCTGGGGCTTCCAGCACAAGAGAGAGCCTGAGAGATAGGAGCAAGTCCTGCAGAGGCCAGAAGGATGGTTGGGTCCTGGAGCACGTTATGGACAAGGAGAAGTGGAGAGAGATGGGTTTTAGAGACATGCCTCAGAATTCAAGACTGGAGCAAAGCCCCAGAGCAGCTGGTGGGATCCCAAGCAATGGGGATTTTCAGTATTGGTGGAGACAAGGCCACGAGCACCTGATGGAGCTGGAGGTGTCTGAGAAAGGGCTTGTTTGAGAGACCAGCTATGGCAAGAACTGTGGGACCTGGTGTATTAAAACAGTCAGCAGGAAACTACTTTCCTTTTTGTCATTAATGGCAGAGAAGTTGGCTTTCATTGAGCTCTCGAGAAGGATGGAGGAGACCATGCAGCAAAGGTCCCCCCTCAGGGCTGGGGTGTACAGCCAGAGATGGAAATGGCCGGTGTCTGGGGCTGGTCTGGGACAATTTTCCTGGGGCAGCTTCCCCAGGGTGTCCAGGGAATATGGCACAGACCAGGCCCTTCTCTCCTGCATCTTTGGGGCCAAGCTGTCTGCCCCTTGAGCCCTGGCTCTGAGCCATGAACATTCTGGCTGCTCTTCTTGGCGCTGTCCAGCTCAGGGTGCTGAGAGCTTTGGGCACTCGCCCCAAAGCGCCTCTGAAGGGCACAGCAGCTCCCAGAGGGCAGAGAAGGAGGTCAGCTTCCCCATCAACCCTAGGGCTGGTAATGGAGCATGAGGAAACAGAGACTAGTCCATCTCAGGTTCTCCTGTGTTCATATTGCAGATGATCCTCAATTCTGACAGTAATTCCTCCCTTTTCTGCTGCCACCAGTCACACTACCCAGGACAGATCGATAGTCCTGGGCCTCCTCAGGCAGCTCCCACATCTCTCCAGTCATCCTCCTCTCTACCTATTGCTCCCCACTTACTCTAGTAGCACTGCAGAGTTCTTGTTTGGAGATATCTCCATGTAGCACTTTCCTTCTGGGAGACATCACTTTTGAGAGCGTTTCACCTCTGAGTCTTCACTCCCAGCCCAGGGCACACAGTGAGTCTCCATCCTCTCCTGGCCCCTCCAAGTCCATTCACAGAGACATCTGTCTATGCCATCAGTCTGGGCATACGTGAAGCAGCCAGTCCCTGAGGAGCCAATGGGGAGCCCCTGCAACATCTCCATGGCCATTAGACACCAAGAAGAGAGTCTCTAAAACCAGAACATTTGGTGCAATTGAGCCCAAAGGTACCGTGAGCTTATCCCCAAACACAGGGAGAACACACAAGGAGAAAGGACCCTGTATAACAGCAATTCCATAGACATTTGTTGGAAGGAACTGTGAAGGAAGAGCCCAGTCTTGGGGCACGGCACCTGACACATCTGCTTTTATCGAGGAGTTGCTATTGGACAGGTCACATCTGACAAAGTGCTGTGGTGGGGTCAAACACAACCAGATAAAACTCAAGAGAAGCAGTATGAGCCCAGGGAAAATAGGTGAAAGTATGATTTTCAGAAGAGAATAAAACAGACTCGTGGCCTCAGATAAATGCTGAGAACAGGGTTCAGTGCTGAGGCCTGTTCTCTTTACTGTCTTTATCAATGGTGTAGATGCGGGGACCGAGAGCAACCCCAGTCAGTTTGCTGATGACACCAAGCTGTATAGCACCATACATCTGCTTGAGGACAGGAAAGCTGTCCAGAGGGCTCCAGCCAGGCTGGAGCCATGGGTCAAGGCCAGGTGAATGAGATTTAACAAGGCCAAGGGTCAGGTCTTGAACTTGGGTCACACCAGCCCCAGGCATCGCTCGAGGCTTCGGGATGTGTGTCTGGAAAGCTGACCAGCAGAAAAGGCCCTGAGGGTGTTAATTGACAGCATCTGAACATGAGCCAGCAGCAAGTCCGGGTGGCCAAGAAGGCCAGTGGCATCCTGGCTTGGATCAGCACTGGTATGTGTCGTGGTTGTGCCCAGCCAGCAATGAAGCACCACGACAGTCTCTCGCTCCCTGCCCCCATTCACTCCCACCCTCGTTAGGATGGCAGAGGCCCCAGTGAAATGGGAGTAAAAAGATCACCAGGATTGTTGTGGATGGAGACAAGGGCAGGGAGAGCTCGCTGCCAGTGACGGTTCCAGGCAAAACAGACTCCAGTGCTCTGAGACAGGAAAGGAGGAAAGTTTATTCTACAAGAAACAGAACGGAACAAAAGCAAAAAGGGAGCAGGATGATGAGAAAATGACAACCAGCAGTTTAAGATCTCCCTCCCCCAGCCCTCCTTCATTCCTGGGCCCAGCTCGCTGCTCCCCAGATCTCTCCCTCCTCCCCCCTCAGCAGCTCAGGGGGACAGGGAATGGGGGATGTGCTCAGTCTCTCACAGATGGGCTCTGCCGCTTCTGTCTGCTCAGAGGAGGATGACTCCTGGCATCCTTCCCCTGCTTCGATACAGGGTCTCTCCCCTGGGACACAGTCCTGAACGAACTGCTCTGCTGTGGGTTGTTCCCAGCAGCTGCGGCTTCTGCCCATACAGGGGCCCTCACACAGGACACGGCCTCATCTGGCCATAGTCACTGCCTCTGGTGCGGGGTCTTTAGTGAACTGAGCCACTGCCCCTGATGCAGGGTCTTTAGCAAATTGCAAACAGATCTCAGCTTCACCAGCCCTCTCTGCAGGATGCACGGGAGTCTCTGCTACAGCACATCTCTCTTCCCTCACTGGTCTTGGAGTCTGCATGCTTGTTTCTCTCACTGTTCCTACTCCTTCTCCTACAGCAGTTGGAGAAGAAGGGACAGAAGAAGGAAGAAACAAGTAGAAGGAAGAAGAAGCCTCCTCTTCTGGCTTCGTCTTAAAAAGTGATTCTGGAGGGATCTCATTGGCTCAGCCCCAGCAGTGGGTCTGGCTCAGAGCTGGGGACAGTTTCAAGCAACTTGTTACAGCCATCTTCACAGCCCCTTCCTCCTTACCAGAAAAGGCTGTCATGGCAAACCATGACAGTGTGTCAGCAGGCCCAGGGCAGGGATTGTCCCCTCTGCTGGGCCCTGGGGAGGCTGCAGCTCCAGGGCTGTGTTCAGTGTTGGACCTCTCACTCACTGCCACAGGGACACTGAGGGGCTGCAGTGTTTCCGTAGATGACCATGAGAGCTGGGGAAGGGATTGGAGCACAAGTCTGACGTGGAGTGGCTGAGGGAACAGAGGTTATTTGGCCTAAAGAAGAGGAGACTGACAGGAGGCAGGATTATTCTCTGCAAATACGTGAAAGGGTGCTGTAGTGAGGTGGGCATAGAGCTCTCCATTAATACATTATAGACAAGAGGAAATGGACTCAAGTTGCACCAGGAGAGGCTTAGGCTGAAGATGAGGAAGAACTTTTTACCTGAGAGGGTTGTCAGGCCCTGTCCCAGGCTGTCCAAGGAGCTGGGCGAGTGCCCATCTGCGGAGATATTGCAAAGCCATAGATCTGAGGTGCTGAGGGCCATGAGTTAGTGATGGGCTTGGAAGGATGAGGGGAGAGCTTGGACTTCATGATCTGATAGGTATTTTCCAACCATAATGATTCTATGGTTCTATTCATGGTGAAACAGGATCTTCTGCAGCACTTTCCCAAGGGCATCCTTGATCTCCTGGTTCCTCAGGCTGTAGATGAGGGGATTCACTGCTGGAGGCACCACTGAATACAGAACTGCAACCACCAGATCCAGGGATGGGGAGGAGATGGAGGGGGGCTTCAAATGGGAAAATATGTCAGTGCTGAGAAACAGGGAGACCACAGCCAAGTGAGGAAGGCACGTGGAAAAGGCTTTGTGCCGTCCCTGCTCAGAGGGAATCCTCAGCACAGCCCTGAAGATCTGCACGTAGGACACCACAATGAACACAAAACAGCCAAAAGCTAAAGAAGCACTAACTGCCAGAAGTCCAACTTCCCTGAGGTAGGTGTGTGAGCAGGACAGCTTGATGATCTGTGGGATTTCACAGAAGAACTGTCCCACAGCATTGCCCTTGCACAGGGGCAATGAAAATGTATTGGCTGTGTGCAGCAAAGCATTGAGAAACCCAGAGCCCCAGGCAGCTGCTGCCATGTGCACACAGACTCTGCTGGCCAGGAGGGGCCCGTAGTGCAGGGGTTTGCAGATGGCAACGTAGCGGTCGTAGCACATGACGGTGAGGAGAAAATACTCTGCTGAGATCAAGAAGATGAAGAAAAAGAGCTGTACAGCACAACCCAAGTAGGAGATGACCCTGGTGTCCCAGAGAGAATTGGCCATGGCTTTGGGGACAATAGTGGAGATGGAGCCCAGGTCCATGAGGGAGAGGTTAAGGAGGAAGAAGTACATGGGAGTGTGCAGGCGGTGGTCACAGGCTACAGCGCTGATGATGAGGCCGTTGGCCAGGAGGGCAGCCAGGGAGATGCCCAGGAAGAGCCCAAAGTGCAGCAGCTGCAGCTCCCGCCTGTCTGCGAAGGGCAGGAGCAGGAACTGGCTGATGGAGCTGCTGTTGGACATCTGCTGCCTCTGAGCACCAGACAGTGCTGATAAAGGAAAAGACAGTGACAAGTGTTGGAAGGATTTTTTCACCAAAACCTAAGCCCATTCTTGTATACTGTCCCACTGCAACAGGTGAATCATTTTTTCCTTTGGCAGAAACCTTCATTAGGTCACTGACCTGAGCTCCATTTTCTGTGCTGGCAGAATGTGCCATGAGCAGCCAGGTCTGTGCCCGTGGGCTTTTGAGCAGCCATCCCTGCCCTGCTGCCAAGGGCATATGGGAAAGTGTCAGGGGGACGGGGCTGATATTCACAACTTGTCACACTAAACCCCTCCCAACACAGAAGGGTTTGTCAGCATCTGCTCTCCCAGCTCAGAGGAAAGCTTGGACACTTCATTCCCATGGGCACAGCTGCATGGAGGAACCCCAGGACCAGTGTCTGACTCGGTGGCTGCAACTCCCATCCCCAGAGAGCCCCACAGCCAGAAGAGAAGAATTAACACCAGCGGAGCACAGACAACAGCAGATTGAACTTTCCAAATTTTCCATCTCACCACAGTTCTGGATTAGTTTCTTCTCACTCCCTGATCATCTCTCTGCTGCCTGGAGCTGTTCTTCTGGAGAGGTGTCTCCCTGCCCCTTGTTATTCCCTGCCAGCACTCCCAGAGCCCATCCCCAGCTCTGTGCACTCACCTGGGCCCTACAATAACCTGCTTGTTGTCAGGGCACTGCCTGGGCACACACTCCTGTGTGCAGTGCAAAGGGCAGCACAGGTTATGCTGCTGCTGTCCGTGGGCAGAGCAGAGGCTGAAGGCTCTTTAGAAGGTTTGTAGCAGACATAACAATCACTTCATGTAAAACCTCAAGAGTCTCAGTGACTTATTCAAGCAAGAGAGATACTTTTCCATTTGTTCCTTGAAAATTTTCAAGACTAAGAAAAGGAAAACACAGACTCAGGAAAGCTCCTTCTCTTTCCAGTCATCTTCACCTTCCCCTTGAAAAATGCTCTCAGAAATTTCCTGGGTTATCTGCAGCTGGGAGGAGCCTCGACCCACACATCTCCTTCTTGAGAGCAAAAGGGCTCACTCCTACTAGAAGATGCTTTAAATCTCTTTTTCTCTTCCCTCCCTTCCTCTTGGTCCCCTCTGGGCTCCCTCCACGTGTCCCTGGGGCTCCATGTTTGAAACAGGCTGAAGTCATCTCTGATGTTCCCTCCCTCTGAGACTTTGTCAGTAACAGCCCTCAGTGGGACCCATTAATGCTACTTGCAGTTTTGCTCCTGACTTGGACTTCTCGAACAATTTCCTTCAGACTTTGTCTTCATCTGATGTTCAAGGACTCATCCCAACATACACCATGGGGCTCATAAAGTACAGAAAGCACTATTAACATACTTCTCCTTTCATTTTCTTCCATTGTTCAAGACTTCTGCAGGTATTTGGAGTCACTTCATTGTGTAGTTAAGGTGGAACCTTTCCACCTACACTTAATAACAATGGGCATTTCTTTTTATGTTAAATCCATTTATGTTGATCCATTTCATTTCAGAGAAGAGCTGACAGGAGCGTTCTCCAATTGATATTGGTCAATTGGTCAAGGACGTCTGGGCTACTGCCACCCGATGTCTGTCATTGCATGGACAGTCATCCTCCTCACATCCTTCCTCAATTCTGAGGCAAGGCGTAGACAAGAAAATCAAATTCGATCCTGTGGGCATTGTCAGGCAGAAAAAGAATCCTTGCACATATTACTGGATGCTGTCCTGCAGTGAAGGAAGCCAGAATTAAGACACAACAACCTGTGTAAAATCTTGCCGGGGGAAGCCAAAAAGAACTGGTTGGTATTTAGAGAATAAAGGACAAACATAAGGAACTATTTAAACCTGACTTAATGTCCATAAAGGAACAATTGGCACTCGTGGTTGATCTGATACTACGCTACGAGAGTAGATCAACATCAGTTGCAGACACGGCGGGACAGCAAGTGAGAAAACACCAACCACTGAAATATCAAACCCCAGCGCTGACAAATGGCAGTGACATGGAATTTGTAGGCTTCCCTCTGGGTGCAAGAGACTGATGGCACAAAGGAAACTTGGAGCTGAGAGCTGAACTAGGACTCTTGGGTTCCTGATGCGAGAAAGTTGCTCATTGCCTGGACAACAGAGCACTGTTGAACTCGGACGTCGTACATCTGGTTTTAAGGCAAGGGTGGGCTATAGTGAGATCCTAATGGAACTGTTGTTTTCTGGTGATGGCTGAACTGTGACAGAATGTCAGACTGTGTTAAAGAGCATTCCTGGAGCACCACAGTGACATCAGGAATCGACAGACAATTGCCTTCAAATCAACTGCCCAAGGTTATTCTCGAGGAATTTCACAGCAATGCTGACTAAGGTCTGTGCCATTGGTCCACAACAAAGGCCATTCATAAGGTCAGAGAGCTGTGTGGAAAAGCTGTAACTTCTCTTAATTTGCTCCACCAAGTTCCTGCTCCAGCCCTGGCAAAGGTTCAGGAACTGTCACATCAACGTGAGCTCCACATCGAGTGTTCCTCCTCCAGCTCAAGCACCTACACTTGCACAGTGGACATCAGAACCCTTTCACTGGTGAGGCCTCCAGCCACTTCAGAGGCAGCTCTACAAGTCAGGTTCCTCCTCCTGGTCTGGCAATTGCTCAGGCCTCTGTGACACCCTAATGAGCTGTGAGGAACTCGTGGAGACAGTGGATGCCTCAATCATTGTGCTGACACACGGCTGCTGTGCTGTTGCTGTGAATAGGTACAAAGTTAAAGTGGGTAAAATAACACCAATGGGGAAAGGCTGCATTGTGCATGAACACCAGCGCTGCACTTCAGGTGTTTACTGTGTAGAGAGACCACCTGAGCCCCTCCCTGATCAAGTGCAGGGTTGCTGCTGAAAGACTCCCCCTGTCCCTGCCCCATATGTAAAACACACTCACCCACTCTCACCTGTTATAGAGGAATCAGCCTCTAAAGCTTTCTTAACCAAACAGAATTTTATTAAATCAATTGTAGCAAGCGATAAAAGGGCAAACAGCGCTGAGTGACCGGGGGAAGTCCAACAGTTCCGCCACGGCACCCCCGCGCAACTTTCCGTATGTCCTTATATATGTTATCCCCCCTTCATGGGCTGGGACACTTCGACGAATCGGCCCCTGGTTGGTCAGTCGACAGTGTCCACGCGTAGTCCTTGCTCATCTACCAGCTCCAGATTGGTGAAAAATGTTGCTGGGTGTTCCTGCCTTTGAAGTTTCGCTATTTTGTTGCACCTTCCGAGCGCTGACCAGGTGTTGGCTTAACCACTTAACTACTATTACAAGGTTCCACAACACATAATAAGACTTACACAAACACAGTCATTGCTCACAACAATATGCATAATACAACTGAATCCCACTCGATTTGTTCAACAATAACAATTTTGACCATTACCTATTACACACCTGTTGTGCTAATTAATTAATGGGGTGTCATGGTTGTGCCCAGCCAGCAATGAAGCACCACGACAGTCTCTCGCTCCGTGCCCCCATTCACTCCCACCCTCGTTAGGATGGCAGAGGCCCCAGTGAAATGGGAGTAAAAAGATCACCAGGGTTGTTGTGGATGGAGACAAGGGCAGGGAGAGCTCGCTGCCAGTGACGGTTCCAGGCAAAACAGACTCCAGTGCTCTGAGACAGGAAAGGAGGAAAGTTTATTCTACAAGAAACAGAATGGAATAAAAGCAAAAAGGGAGCAGGATGATGAGAAAATTACAAACAGCACTTTAAAATCTCCATCCTCCAGCCCTCCTTTCTTCCAGGCCCAGCTCGCTGCTCCCCATATCTCTACCTCCTCCCCCACCAACGGCTCAGGGGGACAGGGAATGGGGCATGTGCTCAGTCTCTCACAGATGGGCTCTGCCACTTCTGTCTGCTCAGAGGAGGACGACTCCTGGCATCCTTCCCCTGCTCCAACACGAGGTCCCTGCCCCAGGACACCGTCCTGAACCAACTTCTCTGGTGTGGGTTGTTCCCAGCAGCTGCAGCTTCTGCCCACACAGGGTCCCTCACACGGGACACAGTCCTTGGTGAATATCTCTGGCGTGGATTCTTCGCCATGGTTGCAGTTTCTGCAGATACAGGGTCCCTCTCTTGGGACACAGCCTGATCTGGCCATAGTTTGAAAGAAGAAAATCACTGCCCCTGGCTCGGGGTCTGCAGTGAAGTGGTTGGATCCCTCCCACGGGACACGGCCTCCTCCGGCCATAGTCACTGTCCCTGGCTCAGGGCCTTTAATGAGGAGAATCGCTGCCCCTGGTCCGGGGTCAGCTGTAGCAACGTGAGTCTCTACCCCTGATACGGGCTCATTGTCAAAATGAGTCTCTACCACTGATGTGGGGTCTCTAAAGAAATGAAAACAAATCTCAGCTTCACCAGGTCTCTCCATAGAATGCAGGGGAGTCTCTGCTCCAGCACACCTCCTCCTCTCTTGCAACACTGACCTTGGAGTCTGCATGGCTGTTTCTCTCACTGTTCCTACTCCTTGCACCACCAGCAGCCAGAAGAAGATGGGACAGAAGAAGCAGGAAGAAGAAGGAGGAAGAAGATGGAGGAAGAAACTTCCTCTTCCAGTTTCTTGTTAAAAAGTGATGGTGGAGGCGTCTCATTGGCTCAGCCCCAGCAGTGGGTCTGGCTCAGAGCTGGGGAGAGTTGAGAGCAACTTCTTACAGGAGCCATCTTTACAGCCCCTTCCCCCTCACCAGAAAAGGCTGTCATGGCAAACCATGACACTGGGACAGACCTGCAAGTTCCCTCAGTGCAGCACCCACCCGGCTCTGAAACCCCTCCAGGGACGGTGACTCCAGCAGCTCCCTGGGCAGCCCCTTCCAAGGCCTGACAGCCCTGGCAGCACAGAAACTCCTCCTCACATCCAGCCTGAGCCTCCCCTGGTGACACTTGAGGCTGTTTCCTCTTGTTCTGGAGAACAGACCAATCCTCCCCTCACTGCAGCTTCCCTTCAGGTAGTTGTAGAGAGTGAGAAGCTCTCCCCTGAGCCTTCTCTTCTCCAGGCTCAACAGCCCCAGATCCCTCAGCCCCTCCCTCACCTGAGACGTGCTCCAAATCCTTTCCTGCCTTGGTAGCTGCCGCTGGATCTTCTCCAGCACCTCCACGTCCTTCTTGTAGGGAGGGGCCCAACACTGGACACAGGATTCGAGGTGCAGCCTCACCAAAGCCGAGTCCAGGGGAACGATGACATGACCCTAAATGAAGTTTGTCACCTTGAGAACACGACATGAGTCCAGGCAAGCACTGGACTGGGGCTTCAGGGATGGTTCCTCACTCCTTCAGCAGCAGACTGACATAGGCTTCTCCATGTCTTCTGCTCCCTTTGAGAGCCTGGGGGCTGAAAGGCACAGAGCTGCTTGTGGCCTCTGCATAGGCTGAGTAAGAGCCAGGCTGGCATCAAAGCCTCTGCCTGCAGACCTTAAAGCTGTTCCCCACACACAGGGGATGAAGGTCCTTCCAGCTGCCACAATCCTTCACCATTTTCCCCCACTTTGCCCTCACCCCTTAGCTGACTTTTTCCCAAGGTCAGACCAAGCTGAACTGGCAGGAGGCACCTGCAGGGGTGTGTGCAATGCTGCTGGCCTGGATGTGGTCACAGGAAAGCCAAGGAGACAGAGTATTGCACTGAGATGCACAGATCTACCTCAGGAACGTGCACACCCGAAGGAGAGGAGCCGCACCCCAGCAGTTCCACAGAGGGAAGACACGGTGAGGAGGCTCCAGGAAAGAGCTCCCACTTCAGCTGGCAGTCTTGTATCCTGCTCACAACCAAAGATCAGCATTGTGACAGCTCCCAAAGACGGGACCACATGTCATTTCCTTAACAAAGGAAAAACACGCAAGGCAGCAATGTTTTCTCTGTTCTCTTCTGCACTAGGACCCAGTTTCTGCTCTGCCTTTTCCCAGGGAGCCAATTTAAAATCCTACATGCCTAAAGGGATGCTCAGTGCACAGCAGGTCTTTCCCAGGCCCTTCCCAGGCCCTTCATGCCTGTAGAAACAAGACCAAGAGGAATTTCCTTCTACCTCCAGGTCAGGAACTCCTGTGCCAGGATGCAGTGAGTGAGGGTGGCTGCTCCCTTGGGGATGGGGAGCAAGGAACCAAGGGGATGACACAGTGAGCAAGTGAGCAGAGCAGGGGCCTTGCCAGCCCAGGCCCCATCACCCAAAACTCGAGTGAGATGAGCAGAGCGGGCTGGGGAGAGCAGCACAGGTCAGGAAGGTTTCCAGATCACAGCCAGGTTTGTGAGGTTCTGGTAGGTCTAAGGGCTCACTGGGAAGCCAATATCCAAGTCAGAACCAGGCTGCTGAGCGTGAGCAGGGGCAGAGGCAGTCAGGTGACAGCCAGGCAGGTCTGGAGTGACAACACAGACCCAGGACAGAGCAAGGAAGTCAGTCTGTGGCTGAGTCCAGATGAACGGCTCTGGTTGGGTCAGTGCTACTGCACCATGTGTCAGGCAGAGACTGAAGGGCCAGGCTCATGCCCAAAGGAAGCCCCTGGGCCTGTGGGTAGAGGGAGTGGATGGAGGGGCCATATGAGGCTGGTCAGGGCTGTTAAAGCCTCTAAGCACTCACAAGCCCCTTGGAGCTATAGCGGGTCTTCAGGGAGGACAGACTGCCCAGGGAGAAGTCTGTGGGGTTGTGCAGATGTTATTCTGCCATCACCAGATTCCAGAAACTCCCAGTTCATGTCAAGAAAACTCTCATCTGCCATCAGCCCTCTCACATGCTCTAGAGCCCCACACAGGGTCATGGGAGACCATTCACCACCTGCATGGGTTCTGGTAGCCAACCAACACCACCTGAACTACCCTCAGTCCCTAACAGACCGCACAGGGACCTGATCCCCTAACACCAAGCCCATGGAGAAACAGGCAAAGCAATGAGCCTCTTCAGAGTCTGTTCCCTGCACGTGAGCTTGACAGCAACTTTGGAAGAAGCTCTAAGCCTCCAGCTGCTGTTAGGAGACTCCCTTTGATGACAGAAAAGCTCTTCTGAGCTCACTCCAGTAATAAAAATGCCCACTGCCTCTCCCCTGTGTGTGGTCACGGGTCTTAGAGCAGGGCTGGGACCAAGCTGCAAGAGCAGCCAGGCCCTGAACAGAAGGGTTGAGAAGGTGGGTGTGGCGTCAGGAACAAGAGATTTAGAGTAAGTGCCAGTGTTCCCTGTCTGTGCCTCCGTGCTGGGACTCTTTTCCCCTCCACCTCTGCACACAGGTGCTGTCCCTGCAGTTCCAGAGAAGGTCTGAGGAAGGATTTTGGACAAATAAGGCAAATGGAGGGTGATTTACTTGAATGCACAGAAGTGGCTGCTGGCTGTCTCTGGGTCACACAAGATCCTGACATAGAAATGACATTTATTTGTGGAAAACATTATTGCAAGTGATAAAAGTGAAAATATATCAAAGAAAAAAAAGGACAAATGGCAGGAAACAGCCTGAGTCTAAGAGCAGCTACATTAGCAAACCACAGCAGTGATTTGCAGAGGAGGTACACAGTTTATTTCCTCGAACGAAAAGTCGTTTTGTTCATCAGGGAATCCATAAGTTCCTGGTTCCTCAGGCTGTAGATGAGGGGGTTTGCTGTTGAAGGCACAACCCAGTACAGAACTGCCATCACCAGATCCATGGATGGGGAGGAGATGGAGGGGGGCTTCAGGTAGGCAAACATGGCAGTGACAATGAATATGGAGACCACAGCCAGGTGAAGGAGGCATGTGGAAAAGGCTTTGTGCCGTCCCTGCTCAGAGGGAATCCTCAGCACAGCCCTGAAGATCTGCACATAGGACACCACAATGAACACAAAACAGCCTAAAATTGGTAAAGCACTAAAACCAATCAGCCCAACTTCCCTGGGTAGGTGTGTGAGCAGGACAGCTTGAGGATCTGGGGAACTTCACGGAAGAACTGTCCCACAGCATTGCCCTGGCACAGGGCAGGGAAAATGTATTGGCTGTGTGCAGGAGAGAACAGAGAAACCCAGAGCCCCAGGCAGCTGCTGCCATGTGCACACAGACTCTGCTGGCCAGGAGGGGCCCGTAGTGCAGGGGTTTGCAGATGGCAACGTAGCGGTCGTAGCACATGACGGTGAGGAGAAAATACCCTGCTGAGATCAAGAAGATGAAGAAAAAGAGCTGTACAGCACAACCCAAGTAGGAGATGACCCTGGTGTCCCAGAGGGAATTGGCCATGGCTTTGGGGACAGTGGGGGAGATGGAGCCCAGGTCCATGAGGGAGAGGCTGAGGAGGAAGAAGTACATGGGGGTGTGGAGGGGGTGGTCACAGGCACTGGGCACCAGATGCTGGTCCTGCAGAGGGACCCCGGCTCTCTGCTTTTCTCCATCAGAACCAGCCCAGAGCTGCCCCTGCAAGTTCCTGAAGCGGGAGAGGTGGGGCAAGGGCTGCAGCATCCCTGGCCTCGGGTCCCCCAGCCCCTGTGCTCTCCCCGAGCAGCTTTTGGGCTCTCCCCGAGCAGCCTTTGGGCTCTCACTGAGCAGCCTTTGCTGTGCAGGGCCCCATGCTCTGCTGGCCCAGAGCTGGGCAGGGACAGAGCAAACAGCAGCTTTGGCTCTGAGAGACACCCATGGGTAATCCTGACACCCCAACCCTCCCCCCAGCACCCCAACCCTCACAGCAGCATCCCAATCCTCAAGACACTGCCAGGGGGAAGAGCTCTGGGGTTTATACGCTGGATGTGGACAATAAAGCCCCAGGTACTGCTGTGCATGCAGATAGGAGAGAGCACAGGAGGGACTTGGAGGAGGGTCTGGAGGCTCCTCAGGAGGTTTCCAAACCCACCTGGACACGTTGTTGTGTGACCTGATCTAGGTGGGAGCTGCTTCTGCAGGGGGTTGGGCTGGATGAGCTCTAAAGGTCCCTTCCACCCCCTCCCATTTCCTGATTCTCTGATTCTACTGTGCTGTGGGAGGCAAGTTTTCTCCCTCAAAAGTGGCTTCAGTGGCTTCTTCCTGCCTCCACCCCTTGCCCAGTCTCACACTTTTGGAGAGAGCTGAGCTCTTCTTTCCATCCTTTTGGAATAACCTCATTGTGTGCCTGGCCAGTCCCATCTCAGCAGGGCCCTGGGCTTCGAGTGGAGGCTGTGTGACAGCTCCCTTCTCCCCTCCCCAGCCCCACAGCCGCTGCTGGGCTCCCACCTGCGAGCTGGCCCTGCAGATGGGGCATGTCCTGGAGACCATCAGGGGCGGTCACGCAGCACGGAGGGGGGAGGGTCCTCTCAAACAGCCCCCACACAAGGTGCTGGAGCAGCAGAAACGCGTCAGGTGCCGTTTTCCTCTCTGGCAGCCGGGAGGGGCAGCGCTGGGGAGCGGATCCTCACCGGGACCCCGGGGCTGGCGCTGGGCTGGTGTTTCAGACAGACAGGGAGAGGTGGGAAGAAGATCAGCAGCTTCATGGATGAAGCCGTGACTGATACACGAGAGGAAGAGCTCACGCTGAGGAATGTCGGGCAGTACTTCACCTGCAGGAGCAGAGAGGAGAAGTACAGAGCCCTCTGCAACTTCTAGGGCAGCATCACCATCTTCTGCCAGGCAGAGGCTGGGTGAGAACAGGAACGCTTTGTTTTGTGGCCAGGACACAGTGGGGGGCTTCGCCCAAAGCCCTCAGAATGGAGCAGCAGCCTTTGAAAGCATCTCCCCATCCACCTCTGCCTGGCTGCTGTAGTCCCCAGGGCACAGCAAACACGCTGCAACTGTCCCAACAGAAGCAGAGGAACGAGCCGGGCTGGGAGAGCGACCCGCGCGGCACGGGGCGAGCGGCGCCCTTGGGAGGAAGGGGGTTGCCTTCAGCGTGATGCAAAGCCAGGACGTGGAGCTCGTGGGGGTGACCGAGGAGCATTTTCTGTATCTGAGAGGTGGGTTTTGGCCTCTCCTCTGGCTCATTTCCACCCCAAATGGACCTTTGTGTGCCGCTCGCCTCCCCGTGGCTCGTCCCACCCGGCTCAAGCGCAGCCCTCAGCCCCTTGTCCTCCCGGGGTGGGTTTTTTCCTCTCAGCAGCCATATTTTGAAAGAGAAATGGCCTCAAGATTTTCCTTCAGGCCCTTTATCTGCCTTTACCCTGTCCTGGCGCAGATGCTCTCCCCAGCCAACGCCAAAAGACAAAAGGATGGCGGCTCTTTCCCAACTACCAGCCTCTGGGGTGAGAGGATCACCACGGGACTCACACACCCCCTGCTGGCTCCTCAGAGCCCAGGGCCTCTTTCCCTGTGATTTTTAAGGAAAAGTTTATGGAAACCTTTTGTTTTCCCCTGGTCATGGGCTGAAAATGGCTTGGGCCACCTCTCGCTTTCCTTGGTGGCCTCACCTTGGCCATTGCATGTCCTCCAGGTGGAAGCCACGGACTGGAGATGTGATGGGGAGGAGGCTTCTGGAGGCTGGGTTGGGATTTCACTGTGGTTGTGCCAAATCCTGACAAATTGAGGTTTCTTGGGTTGGTTTTTCTTCCTTCCTCCAGAGACCAAGATCCAGCAGCTGGTACCCAGACAACACACAGGAGCTTGAGCAGCTCAGAAACTGAGTGAGGAGTTTCTGAGTTCCACCTTTGGGTTGGAAACAGAGGGAAAAGCTGCCGGGGTTGAGGGGGAGGAGGGGGAGGAAGAAAATCGCCCACTTTTCTTCTCATTCCCTAAAGCTGTTGGCTTTTGTTGTGACCTTTTAGAGCCTGAGGGTTGTATCTTCACAGCTGGGGTTTGAGGAACCCCCTCAAGGGGCTTCGCTGCGGGCTGACGTGCCTCCGAAATGGGTCTGGGGTGCTCAGAGCTGTCTCAGAATAGGTTGATGCTGGTAACTGCCCCTCTCCCCCCCAAAAACATCAGCAGCTCGTGTCCAGACAGCAAAGGCCTGGGAAAGTTTCATAAAATGTAAAGAGAGTTCTAAAAACCAAGCATCTGCGTGTCAGCAGGTGGCAGCAGCTGGCTGCCCTCCCCACTCCGTACTGAAGGGAACTGCTGGGAACTCGGGCTGGAAAAGCCTTTGGATTTCCATGAGTGGTGGCTCTGGTGGCCCATCTCCCTGTCACCCCTCCCTACTGCTTCTCCCATTGCTTTCCCAGCCCAGCAGAAATGGGGGGCTGCAGCCACCCCCTCCCCCATCCCATGGCCTGTTTTTAAGTGATTTGGGGTGTTTCAAACCCAAAACTCGCTTTGCCAGGCTCCTGCACTCTCCCCCACTTCAAATCTTTAATGGGAGATGAAACACCAACTCGCTGCACCTCGGCTGTTCCCCAGGCTGGGGGTGAAGCCTCCCCATGCCCACTGGCCACTGGTCAAGGTGGAAGGTCCCACCAGTCAACACAGAGGCCCACTGGCCAGTGTAGCAGCCTACCAGTCAGCAAAGCACCCTGCTGGCCAGTCGTGCCCCACGAGCCAACACAGCACCCCACTAGCCAAAACAGCACCTCACTAGCCAACACAGCACCTCACTAGCCAACACAGCACCCCACTAGCCAAAACAGCACCTCACTAGTCAACACAGCACCCTCCTACCCAAAACAGCACCTCACTAGCCAACACAGCACCTCACTAGTCAACACAGCACCCCACTAGCCAAAACAGCACCCCACTAGCCAAAACAGTACCTCACTAGCCAACACAGCACCTCACTAGTCAACACAGCACCCCACTAGCCAAAACAGCACCTCACTAGCCAACACAGCACCCCACTAGCCAAAACAGCATCCCTCTAGCCAAAACAGCACCTCACTAGCCAACACAGCACCCCACTAGCCAAAATAGCACCCCACTAGCCAACATAGCACCTCTCAGCCAAACAGCACCCCACTAGCCAACACAGTGCCCCTCTAGCCAAAACAGCACCTCACTAGTCAACACAGCACCCTCCTACCCAAAACAGCACCTCACTAGCCAACACAGCACCTCACTAGTCAACACAGCACCCCACTAGCCAAAACAGCACCCCACTAGCCAAAACAGTACCTCACTAGCCAACACAGCACCTCACTAGTCAACACAGCACCCCACTAGCCAAAACAGCACCTCACTAGCCAACACAGCACCCCACTAGCCAAAACAGCATCCCTCTAGCCAAAACAGCACCTCACTAGCCAACACAGCACCCCACTAGCCAAAATAGCACCCCACTAGCCAACATAGCACCTCTCAGCCAAACAGCACCCCACTAGCCAACACAGTGCCCCTCTAGCCAAAACAGCACCTCACTAGCCAAAACAGCACCCCACTAGCCAACACAGCACCCCACTAGCCAAAACAGCACCTCACTAGTCAACACAGCACCCCCCTAGCCAAAACAGCACCTCACTAGTCAACACAGCACCCCTCTAGCCAAAACAGCACCTCACTAGTCAACACAGCACCCCTCTAGCCAAAACAGCACCTCACTAGCCAACACAGCACCCCACTAGCCAACACAGCACCTCACTAGCCAAAACAGCACCCCTCTAGCCAAAAAAGCACCTCACTAGCCAACACAGCACCCCACTAGCCAACACAGCACCTCACTAGCCAAAACAGCACCCCTCTAGCCAAAAAAGCACCTCACTAGCCAACACAGCACCCCACTAGCCAACACAGCACCTCACTAGCCAAAACAGCACCCCTCTAGCCAAAAAAGCACCCCACTAGCCAAAACAGCACCCCACTAGCCAACACAGCACCCCTCTAGCCAAAACAGCACCTCAGTAGCCAAAAAAGCACCCCACTAACTCATAACTGGGCTCGTTAGCCTGTACATGGTGGCTCCAGCCAGCCCCTGTGCCAGAACACTTCCTCACTAGCCATCCTGCTAGCCACTACAGCACCTCAGTACCCAACTGGTCAGGGCTAGAAAGATGATCCCTGAGTGTGACAGGGGATCCTCATTTCCAGGCCAAGCTGCAGCCTGTTGTGAACAGCAACACGTGATGGTTTTCACTCAGGTGGGTACAAGGCCGGGGGGAGGCCAAGGGAAGGGGCAAGTGGCCCCTGGCTCTCCTTTGCCCTCATTGTGTGGTGAGTGCCCATTTTGCTCTTCTGTTTGGTGAGCAGCGTGTTGGGAAGCCATGAGCCATGAGAGTCCCTGCGGAACGCGGCAGCTCCGGCTTGGCACAACAAGCAACCCTAAAGGGAAAAGGCCAACAAGTGAAGATCTGTATTAATAACACAGCAAATGGGGTGGTTTGTGGTTTAGAGCCACGGCAACAGTCAGGCCAGCCCACAGGGAGCAGCTCTGCACAGACCCCGGCTGTGCCAGCGCCGGCAGCGCCGCTGCCCCCTGCACATGGACACAACACTCAAATGCTCAGTGCAGAGGTGGCTGGGAACTGGGATTAAACACCTCAGGTCTGGGCTTTAGCATAGAGCTGTAGAATCACAGAATGGTGGGAGTTGGAAGGGAGCTTTAGAGCTCATCCAGCCCAAGCCCCTGCTAAAGCAGATCCCACCTAGATCAGGTCACACAGGAACGTGTCCAGGTGGGTTTGGAAACCTCCTGAGAAGGAGCCTCCACACCCTCCCTGGGCAGCCTGGGCCAGGGCTCCCTCACCTCAGCACCAAAGGAGCTTCTCCTTGTGTTTAAATTGAATTCTTTCTGTTCCAGTTTCATCCCATCACCCCTTGTCCTATCACTAGATACCATAAAAGTGCTGCCTCAAGCTCCTGACACCCACCAGTGAGATATTTGTAGCTATTACTGAGCTCCCCCCTCAGTCTCCTCCAGACTGACCAGCCCCAGGTCCCACAGCCTTTCCTCACAAGGAAGATGCTCCAGTGCCCTGAGCATCTTGGCAGCCCTGCACTGGCCTCTCTGCAGCACTTCCCTGTCCCTCTGCAGCTGGGGAGCCCACAACTGGCCACAGGACTCCAGCTGAGGCCTCAGCAGCTGTGGCAGAGCAGAGCAAAGGGGAGCAGAAGCTCCCTGGCCCTGCTGCCCACACTCTGCTGGATGCCCCCAGGCTGCCGTTGGCTTCTTGCCCACGAGCCCACGTTGCTGCTCAGGGGCAGTTTCTTCTCAGCCAGCACTGCCAGGTCCCTCTCCTGGAGCTGCTCTCCAGCAGGTCACCCCCAGCCTGTGCTGGCCCAGGGGGTTGTTCCTCCCCAGCTGCAGGACTCTGCCCTTGCCCTGGTTGAACCTCAGCAGCTTCTTCTGTGCCCAACTCTCAGCCTGCCCAGCTCTCACTGCCTGGCAGCTCAGCCTCTGGGGAATCCTCCCTTTATATGCTCTTGCTTATTTGGGGGGGGGGTGGGGGGGATGTTGCTTTACAAGCACCAGTTTGCTTTATTTACTCTGATTAAATGTGGAAAGGCAAAAAAAAAAAAAAAACCCAAACCCCAAACAAAGAACAAACCCAAAGCCACCCAAGCCCTGCAGCCAAGGTTGCAACACCTCCATCAGCCCCTTTCCAGGGGTGCAGGGAGGCTGGGCTTGCTGGGAGGCGGGTTCACGCCACGCAGCTCCAGCCAGGAGTGTTCCCTGAAGCTGAGCTGGAGTTTTGTCCAGCTTCAAGCAGGGAGGTGACAGAGGATGGGAGCTTTTTATTCCCACGTGTGCAAACATCAAACACTCGAAGACACAAAGGGCAGCTCTGCTTCTGCAGACGTGCTGGGGTTCATTTTCCTCATCCATGTGTGTATTTACCCACGCCAGGGGAACGGCAGGACGGGGAGTGCTGTCGGATACGAGGGAGTCACACGCCACCAAACCCCAAACCCCTAAAACCCTTCTCATGCTGGTGCTGCCCCATGGAAAACCACACTCTGTGCTTCCCAGCGTTGTTCTTTATATTATTACAACTCTTCCTTTCTTTTATACACGTAACCAAGGCTGCTTTGGCGGTGCAGGGGAGGGGCGGGAGGGAGCGGGGAAGAAACAATGAAAAACCAACCAAAAAGAAGGGCATTTCAAGGCATAAATAATATAAAAAGGCAATCATTTTGAAAAACAAGATACATTCATATGACACTACTACAAAAAAATAAATAGTGACTCTCTCTGTTATAATTAACATCCCTCCATCACTCCCTGTCAGCGACTCCGCTGCGCAGTCCCTGGCGTCAAGTGGGGACACAACGGTCACTTCCTCAGGTTTCCTGCAGATGGAGCTGCCGAAGGTCCCCGGAACCGTTGAAGGTGACTGAGGGTGAGCTCCAGCTGGGTTTTTCCTTACAGTCCTTGGAAACAGGCTGCAGCAGGAGGGGGCTCCAGCTCAAAAGGCAGTTGGGTGTTTCGGAGTGCACGCAGTTGTCACCTGCAAAGCAACAGCAGAGGGGGGTTGGTTGGGTTGGGGAGTTCAGTTTTTATCTTCTCTGGAGAGAGGCCAGCACAGGGCTCCCAAAATGCTGAGGGGACTGGAGCATCTTTCTTATAAGGAAAGGCTGCAGGACCTGGGGCTGTTTAGTCTGCAGAAGGCTGAGGGGAGATCTCATCTACACTGACCAGTCCTTAAAGAGTGGATGTCAGTAGGATGGGGTGACATCTTTTTCTGTTGTCTCCTGTGCCAGGACAAGGGCTGATGGGCACAAGCTGGAACACAAAAGTTCCACATAAATATTAAGGAGAAGCTCCTTTGGTGCTGAGGTGAGGGAGCCCTGGCCCAGGCTGCCCAGGGAGGGTGTGGAGGCTCCTTCTCAGGAGGTTCCCAACCCTACCTGGACACGTTCCTGCTGTAGCAGAGGCTTGGGCTGGATGAGCTCTAAAGCTCCCTTCCAACGCCAACCACTCTGTGATGACTGTGGTAAAATGATGGGGGCTGGAAGGGCCCTGCAGAGCTACTCCAGCCCCAGCCCCTGCTACAGCAGGTTCCCCTGGCTCAGGTCACACAGGAACGTGTCCAGGTGGGGTTAGAAACCTCCTGAGAAGGAGCCTCCACACCCTCCCTGGGCAGCCTGGGCCAGGGCTCCCTCACCTCAGCACCAAAGGACTTGCTCCTTGGGTTTAAGTGGAACTTTTTGTGTTCCAGCTTCATCTCATCACCCCTTGTCCTGTCCCTGGAGACAACAGAAGAAAGCGTGGCCCCAAAATTCTACGGTTCGATGGCAGGCAGAACTCTTCATTGCTCTCCAAACAGCCAGATCTTTTTGTGGGCTTAATTACTCGCTTCTCCCCAACTAATCAAGCTCCCTACAGAATATTCCCAGCTTCACTCCCTCCCTCTCCAGTGCCTTACCATCCGTGCAGTCCCCAGAGAGCCGGTCCATGCTGTTCCCACAGCAGGGATGCTGGCTGGAGGGCTGCTCTGCTTTCTCCTTCCCATCCTCCTCCTCCAGCCTGGCGCTGCACTCCGGGACGGTGGAGGCCAAGCACATGGTCACCATCACGTGGTGATTCAAAGGTTTCATTTCCAAACCATCCTGCTGGTAAGGTGCTACGACGGGCACGACGGGGAGCGCGGCGCTGCCGAAAGTGCCGTTGGTTTTGGTGAAACACCTGCAGGCAGGACACAGACCCACGTGGGGTTACTCAGGGCTGCTCCTTCCCACCACTTACCTCCAGAAACTGGAATTTTTAGGTACTTTGCCACCTGTCATTCGCTGTAACAACCATCAGAGAGGTCAAGAAATTAGGTTTAAAAATCTTTGTGCATCAATCCTGACATGAAGGAAAGGACTGAGGGGTTTTTTTTTCCCCCAACAGGCAGAATCACAGAATCTCAAGGGTTGGGAGGGACCTGCAGAGCTGATCCAGTGCAGCCCCCTGCCAGAGCAGCACCACCTAGAGCAGGGCACACAGGGACTCATCCAGCTGGGTTGGAATGTCTCCAGAGAAGGAGCCTCCACAGCCCATCTGGGCAGCCCCTGCCAGGGCTCCCTCACCTCAACAGGGAACAAGTTTCCCCTTGTGTTGCTTTGGAACCTCTTCTGTTGCAGCTTGTTGCCCCTTGTCCTGTCATTGGCCATCCCTGAGCACAGCCTGGCTGCAGCCTCCTCACACCCACCCTTGATGCATTTGGAACATGACTGAGCTCAGCCCTCAGGCTCCTCTTCTCCAAGCTGCAGAGCCCCAGCTCCCTCAGCCTTTCAGCACAAGGCAGATGCTCCACTCCAGCATCTCTGTGTCCCTGTGCTGAACTCTCTCCAGCAGCTCCCTGTCCTTCTGGAACTGAGGGCCCAGAACTGGACACATCATCCCAGCTGTGGGCTCAGCAGGGCAGCGCAGAGGGGGAGCAGAACCTCTCTGACCTACTGCCCACAGCCCTTCCAACCCAGCCCAGGCTGCCATTGGCTTCTTGCCCACAAGGGCCCATTGCTGGCTCATCTCATCCTGCTGCCCACAGCACTCCCAGCTCCCTTTCCCCTACCCTGCTCTCTGACAGTTCAAAGCACGTGCTTGGTTATTTCCCCTGTCCCTTATGACCCAATCTGCCTTGCAAGTCCGTTTCTCCATCAAGACAGCCCCATGAACTAATGTTTTCAGTGCCAAGAAAGAGAGTTCAGGTCTGAAAGCCGAACAGAAAGCTGAAATACCTTGGAAAACTAATACTGAGAGTTTTCAGAGTGAATGTCAAATAGGAAAGTATGTGTAACATTATCACTCTGAGCCACCTCTCCTTGGCATAACTCAGGCTGTGGCCCTGCCATGCATGTGTAAGGCTGTGGAACTGAAGGTCAGCTGCCAATCACTTGTCACAGCTGAGCTGTTTAACCTTTCAGCACAAAGGAGCTGGCCTTTCAGACACACATCCCAGTGCAGGGAGCAGGGAAATGCCTGCAGTGTTCAGAGCCCCCTGAACTGCGTGGCCTCAGCCAACGTTTACAGAAGCAACTCCTCTGTAAGAAAGCCCCACCCTCACCAAGAAAAACCCCCAAACCCACAAAAATCACACTTGAGCGTGGTTTTATACAAAACCAGAGTTACCACAGAAGGGAAAGGTTTGCCTGGACAGCTGCCATCAACTTTGGGAAACCACTCCCCCAAAACACTCCTCATTCTGCAGACGACAGAAGGATGGAGAGCACTCAAACCCACAGCCAGTGATCCTCCCAAGTGCTCCCACAAGGGCTCCACAGCTTCAGCAGCGTTTCTAAGCTATAAAATGCTCAGAGTTGTATCTGTATGACTTTTCCTGCTGAATTCCAATACTCCCATCATCCCTCCCCGGGAGAAGCTTGCTGCATCTTGCTCTAGGCAGCAGGTTACTGCTGGGCTGCTCTCCCAGCACTGGCATTTTGCAATGTAAAAATCCATTCCTAGGCTCTGGCTGTTTGGGTGCTGTGATTTCTCTGGTAACATGGCTCTTTCCAGGTGTTTCTGGCCCAAAGCTGAGCAGAGCCGATGGGTGCATTGCTGAAAAGAGAAGGGAAGATGGACTGGTCGTCAGTGACAGTATCAGCCATCAGAGCCCGCTTGGAGAGCAGCTGAACCCTCAGCACCAAAGTCCTAAAATCAGACAGACTTCAAACTGAGAGGCATGGAGCTTTGCACTGCTGCCCAACTGCCCAGCAGCGCTTTTCTTGCACTAAAAGGAGGCCACAGTGGGACACCGTCGCTCTCCAGGGACTTCACACTTCACACTTCCCCCTGAAAACTGGGATCAGGCCTTGCCAGAACCCAAAGAGCAACAAAACATCCATGAACAAGGCAAATAAACTTTCTAGAGGAGGAACTGGAGCAGGTTTCCCCTCTGGCAGATGTTTCACTCACAAAGGCTGAAGCACAGGGCCAGGGGGATCCCTCCAGCAGCTGGGATCTCACCCCAGGGGGGGCTGTTGCCCTCCCAAACGCCGTGAGCTTCGTTTTCAACCTTCCCTCTCCTATTTTGTCCTTC
Organism: Colius striatus; assembly: GCF_028858725.1. NCBI lineage: Eukaryota > Metazoa > Chordata > Aves > Coliiformes > Coliidae > Colius > Colius striatus. Next base: position 332,061 of record NC_084781.1, read on the forward strand.
ACTGCCTCCAAAAAATCATTATTACAAGTACCAAAATACCACAGAAGCCACTGAAAGATCCACATGAAACACATCTGGCCTTCACACAAATCCACTTATGAGTTTGCATTCCTTCCCGCGGAGCTTTCGCCGCGCTCGTCGGTGGCTCGAAGGGAGCGGGGGGCAGGGAGATCATCTCAGAGGAACCCACCTCAAGTGTTGCTGTCTGCACATTCATGGGGGCTTCTTTCTCAAGGCACAGAGGTCACATGGGGGTCTTTGTGTTACTGCACAGACCTGAATGATGTTTCAAGGCAGCAGTTGAGCTTTTTCAGCTTAAATAACCACATTTTGATGGAAAGTGGCCATTGGGACCTCCAGAGAGTGCAGGAAGAAAAAAACATCTTCTGTTGGTGCTGAACTCCTACCAAACTGTAAGAGCCCCCAGCAGCATAGCTTAGATTTTAAAAGCTGGTAAAGCAGAGCTGATATCCCTTTGATTAAAACACACATTTCTGAGCAGAACCTTCGCCATCACGGCTTCCCTGGCCCTGAGCAGCAACGTGGGCTCGTGGGCGAGAAGCCAACGGCAGCCTGGGGGCATCCAGCAGAGTGTGGACAGCAGGGCCAGGGAGCTTCTGCTCCCCTTTGCTCTGCTCTGCCACAGCTGCTGAGGCCTCAGCTGGAGTCCTGTGGCCAGTTGTGGGCTCCCCAGCTGCAGAGGGACAGGGAAGTGCTGCAGAGAGGCCAGTGCAGGGCTGCCAAGATGCTCAGGGCACTGGAGCATCTTCCTTGTGAGGAAAGGCTGCGGGACCTGGGGCTGGTCAGGCTGGAGGAGACTGAGGGGGGAGCTCAGCAATAGTTACAAATATCTCACTGGTGGGTGTCAGGAGCTTGGGGCAGCACTTTCTTCTGTTGTCTCCAGTGACAGGACAAGGGGTGATGGGATGAAGCTGGAACACAAAAAGCTCCATTGAAACATAAGGAGAAGCTGTTTGAGTGTTTCAGTGAGAGAGCCCTGGCTCAGGCTGCCCAGGGAGGGTGTGGAGGCTCCTTCTCAGGAGGTTTCCAAACCCACTTGGACACATTCCTGTGCCCCCTGAGCCAGGGGAACCTGCTTTAGCAGGGAGTTGAGCTGGATCAGCTCTGGAGGCCCTTCCAACCCCCATCACTTGGCATCCTGTGATTTAGTACCCCAAGTACTGCAAACAGGCAGCTCCCTCTGCAACACAGAGGAAGGTTTGGGTGGAAACACCTCGAGCTGGGTGACTGTCTGCAGCGTTTTGGCTGCATGTGGCCTTACTCATGCCTTCCACCTTGGCATTGCTGATGCCTAAACTTGCTTCTTCCCACCCAGCCCCTGGAGCTGCTGCTGACTTTTGTGGGGGTTGAATTTAGCGGGGGTTTGGTTCCGTGACCACATGTAAATGAATCCTAAAGGCTTCATGTATTGAATTAGCTGCCTTCCCCGGCTGCTTTGTTATTACAGTGCTGAAATCCCTCACTCTTCTGTTTAAATTAGCACTTTCTGCTCTCATAACTGCTCGTGGAGGCTTGCCAGAGCCAGGAGTTGCTGAAATGTGGATACCCACTTAGCCATTGCAGGCATAGATGAGTGTGGTTTGTGCTTGTTACCTTAGGGCTGAGAACTGAGATGGAGTGGGTTTTTTTCTCCTCTGGTGCTTTTGCTTTCTAGATACGTGATGATTGCAGAGCAATTTGCATCTTTGCAGATCTCTCTTCTGTACAGATCATAGAATCACAGAAGGGTGGGGGTTGGAAGGCACATTTAGAGATCATCAATTCAACCCCCCTGCTCAAGCAGCTCCCACCTAGATCAGGTCACACAGGAACGTGTCCAGGTGGGTTTGGAAACCTCCTGAGAAGGAGCCTCCACACCCTCCCTGGGCAGCCTGGGCCAGGGCTCCCTCACTGAAACACTCAAACAGCTTCTCCTTATGTTTCAATGGAGCTTTTTGTGTTCCAGCTTCATCCCATCACCCCTTGTCCTGTCACTGGAGACAACAGAAGAAAGTGCTGCCCCAAGCTCCTGACACCCACCAGTGAGAGATTTGTAACCATTACTGAGCTCCCCCCTCAGTCTCCTCCAGACTGACCAGCCCCAGGTCCCGCAGCCTTTCCTCACAAGGAAGATGCTCCAGTGCCCTGAGCATCTTGGCAGCCCTGCACTGGCCTCTCTGCAGCACTTCCCTGTCCCTCTGCAGCTGGGGAGCCCACAACTGGCCACAGGACTCCAGCTGAGGCCTCAGCAGCTGTGGCAGAGCAGAGCAAAGGGGAGCAGAAGCTCCCTGGCCCTGCTGCCCACACTCTGCTGGATGCCCCCAGGCTGCCGCTGGCTTCTTGCCCACGAGCCCACGTTGCTGCTCAGGGGCAGTTTCTTCTCAGCCAGCACTGCCAGGTCCCTCTCCTGGAGCTGCTCTCCAGCAGGTCACCCCCAGCCTGTGCTGGCCCAGGGGGTTGTTCCTCCCCAGCTGCAGGACTCTGCCCTTGCCCTGGTTGAACCTCAGCAGCTCCCTCTGTGCCCAGCTCTCAGCCTCTTGGGAATCAGCCAGTGCTCCCAGTTTGGTGTCAAATATATAATTAATAGCTAAGTACTTTGAGGGTGAGACAAGGCAGGGTCCTCTTTGCACAAACAGGAGGCCAGATGGAAGGGACAGTCCTTACAAGGCTGAACAAAGCCAGGCAGAAGATTCCAATCTCAATCTCCCACTTCCCCCTTGACTGCACAAACCCACTAGGCCTTTCTCCTCCTCCCCCTTACCCTGGCCTTACACCCAGAAACTTGGCCCCTGGTGTAATCCTCAGGCACGTTTCTGCTCCTCTCCTTTCCCCTCTCCCATGTCTTCCAGCACGAGGGAAGGAACGGAGCGGTCCTGGCCCTGCAGCTCTCCCGCCAAACAGAGGTTAATGGTCCCCCTCTGGGGTAAGGCAGCTGTAAAGGACAACTTGTTTCTCTATCAAGGAGTCAAATATAGAACAGGGATGTGAAAATCCAAAGTTCAGTCCCTGCTGATGACCCATCTGGGAGGAACAGTGCATTTGCAGAGGACTGGACCCACTCTCCCTGCTTTGTTCAGGAAAGATAAAAGGGCAATTCCAAGTTCCAGTACACTTACAAACGGAAAGCAAGCTCCCAGTGGCAGCACATCCCATGCAGCACGCCCCAAGTCACAGCCACTCATACACATCTTGAGTGCTGTCACACAGCCTGCCTCCCAAACAGACAACTGCCTTTGTAAGTAGACAGCAGCTCACCTTCCCTAGCCGTGTCACCAGCTGGAGGCTGCTGCGGAGCGTGCTCAGCTCAGCTCTGCCTGCCAGCAGCAGCCCGGCCCCATCGCACCACCACGATGGAGGAAGGCACAGCTTAAAGCCTGTGGCAAGCTCTGCTTGAAAAAATCACAGAATCAGAGAATGGTGAGGGATGGAAGGGACCTTTAGAGCTCATCCAGTCCAACCCCCTGATCAAGCAGCTCCCATCTAGAGCAGGGGGCACACAGGAACGTGTCCATGGGGGTTGGAAACCTCCTGAGAAGGAGCCTCCACACCCTCCCTGGGCAGCCTGGGCCAGGGCTCCCTCACCTCAGCACCAAAGGACTTGCTCCTTGTGTTTAAATGGAACCTTTTGTGTTCCAGTTTCATCCCATCACCCCTTGTCCTGTTGCTAGATGCCATAAAAGTGCTGCCCCAAGCTCCTGACACTCACCAGTGAGATATTTGTAACTATTACTGAGCTCCCCTCTCAGCCTCCTCCAGCCTGACCAGCCCCAGGTCCCGCAGCCTTTCCTCACAAGGAAGATGCTCCAGTGCCCTGAGCATCTTGGCAGCCCTGCACTGGCCTCTCTGCAGCACTTCCCTGTCCCTCTGCAGCTGGGGAGCCCACAACTGGACACAGGACTCCAGCTGAGGCCTCAGCAGCTGTGGCAGAGCAGAGCAAAGGGGAGCAGAAGCTCCCTGGCCCTGCTGCCCACACTCTGCTGGATGCCCCCAGGCTGCCGTTGGCTTCTCGCCCACGAGCCCACGTTGCTGCTCAGGGGCAGTTTCTTCTCAGCCAGCACTGCCAGGTCCCTCTCCTGGAGCTGCTGCATGAGAGCCATGAAAATAAAGTGCCCTTGTTTTCTGCCTTCAGCAACAGCCCAGCTTTAGCTCAGCTCCTCCAGATGCACACCTAATGCCAGCCGACAGCTTTAATAAGACAGAAAATTCAATGTATGGCTGTAAAATGTCACAGTTTACCAGTCCAGCACGTCTGACTCAGCCCTAATTTTAACCATTAAACGAGCCAGAGTCAGAGCCAGGAAGGGTTGCCTTTAAGACTTTCAGAAGTGAAAAAACCTACTAGGATTGCACACTCCCAGCTCCAACACAGGGGACAGTTTTTTCCCTTATTCTGTGCAATAATCCTTTATCTCAGGCAAAAAAAAAGTGTCTCTCCCACACTGGCAATGCCTGGCCCAACTGCTCCTGGAGAGCCTCACACCCATGCTTCAGGATGAACCAGTACTGTGGAAGCAGAGCTGAAGCTCGACTTTGTTGGTGTCCTCAGGAGAATGGCAGGAAATGGAAAATACGGGAGAACCAATTAAATCCAGTCTGACAAACCCCATCTGGAATGATTTTGTTATCTCTGAACTGAAGAAAGACACAGGAAATAAGGAGGTTTCTTTATAAAAACTCATAAAACTCCAGTGTCCAACCTGCCTGGAGAGCACCAGAGGACTGGGGGGGGGTGGGTAAAATTGAACCCTGGGGGTCTAACAACCCGTTTTCCTCTGTCCCACAGACAAGTGCCAACTGCTCCCTGAGCCCCCCGCTGCCCTCAGGATGCTGTTTGCTTGCCCAGCCTGGGCAGGAGCACAGGAGTCAGGGGCTTGTGTTCACAAAGGTCCTGCCCCAGCCCCCGGGGTTTCGCATCACCTGTTGTTGTTGCGGCAGTTTCGGCAGCTGATGCACTCGGAGGGGTCGGCCTGTGGCACTGCTGTGTACATCCCAGCGCCCTGCAAGCAGCACCAAACACAAACCAATCACCATTGACACGTACAAGAGACAGTTCAGAGCAACCCTTGCACTTCATTCCCCAGCTCTAATCACCTTCTCGGTCTCCAGAGCGGCTGCCTGGTGCCACGGCAACGCTGAGCTATTACAGGAGGTCAAGCTGAGGAGGGGAGGGGGGTTTGCCAGTTGTGTGTGTCAGGGAAAAGTAAATAACTGCAGCTTAGGCAAGTATGTGGTCATTTCCCTGGTCTGTTTGCAGCTTAGTACACTCAGGTTTAATTTAATAAGCACACTGTAAATATGCTGCTTTTCAGCGCCGAGGGCAGGCAGGAAAGTGAATCGGCCCCTCAGCAAACTTGTGCCCGTTTGGGGAGGCAGGGTGTGAAATCTGCAGGGCTGATGTCACAGCACAAAACCCATCCCACTTTCCTGCAATTACTCTGATTAGATCAGTTGCTTTTCTGCAACACTATTTTCACAGATGGGGTAATTCCTCAGCCAGCAATGACTCCGGGCAAGAGGGATTTTGTGTTGTTGGTTTTGGCTGAAAGGGCCTTTACAAGCAAGTAAAAATGCCCAGATTAACACATACCTCATTGTTAAAAGCCTGGGTGGACACTGATGGCACTGCAAGCCCTACCCCCCCTGCAGTGGCAGGAGGGGAGGCTGGTTTGGGGGAAGCTCACCTCGAGTGGTAGTTGATATTTCTGCTCCTAACAACCCCTATTCCTGCAAAAAACGGGGCTTGGGCTCCCGGGCCTCACCCATCAGTGCCATGGGGAGCACTGAGGAAACACCTAATTAGTTTTGATTGCCATCCTGGCCAGTTTTGCTCTTCCTCATTTAGCCCAACCAATGAAACAATAAAGAGAGCCCTAAGGAGGATGAGAACACCGTGTTCCTCTGCTCTGCCTCACACGCACGGCCAGGCCTGGCCCTTCGTTGTGGGAAGAGATTGGGCGACTCAAACGTTCTGAAACATGGAGGAAGAGGAAGAAAAACTCAACCCAGTCAACTCTTGGCCATCAGGCAGCAGCATGGAGGAGCTCCAAGCACCGAGACCTGTCTTACCACCCGTATTTCCCTCTTTCCCACCCAAAACATAAAAACAGGAGGGTTCAAACATCAATGCAAGCCCCCAAGCTTCCTCACATCACTAAGACATCTTCCTTTCCTGAGGGCTTGCACAGTTGGAGGATTTGTCCACTACCAGGAGGCTGGACAGGTCTGAAAACAACATGTTTGGGCCTCAGTCACTCTTGAAAGCAACCAAAAAGGGACATTTCTTGCTACTCGAGTGGACCAAAGACAGCATCAAGTGAAGAAGAACCAACTGGCCTGGCCTGGAAGCAGGAGTTATCTGCAGTAGCAACTACTGTGCAAGTGCTAATGTGTTGTTGTTCAATAAAATGAAAGTGCTTGTGTTCAATTACTAACACAAACAATAGCCCCTTTTGTTGTTTTCCCCTTTCCCTTTCCCCCTCCACAAACAGCACTGCTGTTATTCAGCCTTTTTGAACTTTTTCCTTTCAGTTTTCCTGGGCAGTGTTCACAGTTTTGAGTAAGTTTAAGCAAGTCTTGAATGCAAGCCATCTGTTTCCATAGACAATAATGAAATCATTCTTCTCCCTTGGAAACAGGACACATTTCAGCAACTCACATCTTTCTCTTTCTCCACACTGTACAAAAGCTTAAGATGAGTTTTTGGTTTTATTTTACATTTCAAACCCTGCCTCCCCCCCCCCCCCAAAAAAAAAAATGAGCCTATCTCATAAACAGGAGACTGAAGGGCAAAAAATCCCTCAATCCCAAACAAGACAGAGTCATTCCATAGCTGTACTTAGAGATGTATGAGGCATTTTTATTTAATGGAACCTTCTGCTCCGTTCGTGCTTGGCCGTAATTAACAGCATTGCTCAGAGTTACAGATCTGAAACAGGTGGAGGGGTGATCCATAAAGCTGCAGAATAAGCAGCTATAATTAAATCTATTTAACTTGGAGATTGAGAAATACCATATGTACCAGTAAAGTAACTCAGCCCAGTCCTGAAGCATTCCCAGAGCTTACATGCTGTTAGGAAGAGGGCAGGAGCAGATTTCCCAGAGTAAGTGGAATTCTTGCTGTCATCTGATATTCTCAACTGAAAACCATGATGTTTGTATCAGAAATGTCAGCCCAGTTGCTTCCTCTGGGATAAGGAATTTAGTGGAACTGGCTGCTGTCAATGGATGAGTATTTTCCCCCTCTCAAATTAAGCCTCTGAGTCAACCCCAGAGGCTGAGCCCCCCCCTCCACCCGGCGTCGGAGCTTACGTTCACGAGGCGGTGGGGATGCTCGTAGTCCATGTGTGTCCTGGACAGGGAGCTGGTGTGCCCTGGGTACAACCCAGCTCCTCCGTTCATCATCCCATTAACTCCATTCCCCACTTGGTGATGGGCATGAGGACAGCCGTTGCCGAGGCCGCCGTTGCTGCCGAAGCCGCTGTGGATGCTGCTGGTGACTCGGCTCGTGCCAGGTAACGTCGTGTACTCCAGCATTTGCCCGTTGATATCCGCCCCTTGGTAGAGATAACCAGGAGGGTCATACTCTGCAAAAGACAGGGTTACCAAAAGGGTCCTTATTGTCATGTGAGAAGTGCAACCAGAGTCCCTAAAAACAACTTGTATCTTCCCACAGCTTTTGTAAGCGAACTCTGCTGTTTCAGGGCATTCAAACGCAGAAATGGAAACCACTGCCAGGAGAACAGGGACGTTGCACTGAAAGGGCCCAGTTGACATCAGTTGCTACAGAGAGACTCCTACAACCAGGCCATTTGTACCATCACCTCTGCTATCTGCTACAAAGCACAGAAAAGCTCTCCTGGCCGCAGCTGAGGAGGCTCTCACATCCTGCAAGAAGTTTTGCTTCTTTTCCCTTTGTTGGAGAGTAAAGATGTTTAAAAATAACCCCAGGCTGAGGAAAAAGCAAGATTTCTGTGTGCACAGAAAGAGATTGTGCTGGGCAGAAGCTGTTGGTGGTACCAGAGCACCTCACAAAGGGTGCTTAAAACCCCTAGCTCAAGGGTCCTACTTGCAAACTGGCAAGTTTTCCTTCTTAACACCTCTCTAAAACACTTGGACTCCATTTTACTGTGAAGGGACTGCAAGGTAACAAAGTATTTATCCTCTGAGTGCTGCAAGCTCTTTTGCTTTCTGGATATATACAAGAGAGGGAGAGATCTGGGGTTTAAAGACTCCACGTTCTAACAAGTGCTTCTGATTACACACAAGTTCTGCTGCTGCAATCAGTGGGCACTTAGGCAGGTGCTTAAAGTTAAAAACAAGCTGAAGAAGTTTAGCCAGGAGTTTCCCCATACTGTTCTCTGGGTGAAACTGCAGCCCAGCTGTGCAGCAACACGGTGAGCACCACGGTAAAGAAATGGAGACGCTGGGCAACGGGGACAAGCTGCAACAGAAGAGATTTCACAGAAACACAAGGCAGAATTTCTTCCCTGTTGAGGTGAGGGAGCAGTGGCAGGGGCTGCCCAGATGGGCTGTGGAGGCTCCTTCTCTGGAGACATTCCAACCCAGCTGGATGAGTCCCTGTGTGCCCTGCTCTAGGTGCTGCTGCCTTGGCAGGGGGCTGCACTGGATGAGCTTTGCAGGTCCCTCTCAACCCTTACCATTCTGTGTAAGGCCAAGTCTCTAAATAAATGCCAGTTGGCTTTGAACAGGAACCTGCTTCCCATTCACAAAACACACTGTGAATGGTTACTGATTTTACTCTGATAATATTTTCATTGCGAGAGGAAACCCAAAGTAACTCACTGTGCGCGGCGTTCTGCTGGCGGTTCTTCCACAGGCACATGGCGATGAAAACGATGAGGATGAGGACCATGACACCCAGGACACAGCCCACAATCAGGTAGAGCATGTCCCCACTCCGGACAGGGCCGCTGGAGGGGCTCCCCACACCCCCTGCCACCCGGTCGGGGGCACTGGGGGGGGTACTCAGGTCTCTCACCGGATATTCGGACGCTCCCGGCGTGCGCTTCACTGCGTGAGGAGAGAGAAGTTCCAGGTACATCCATCTCAGTGAGGCTTTTCATCACAAAATCAAAACAGTTACTGCTGAGTGAGGATCCTGATGTCAGTATTAAAACCTATGAGGAGGAGGCCAGCTGTGATTGGGTAATAACTATTTGCCTCGGGGGAAATGGTGATTATCCAGCTCGCTGACCCTCTCATTGAGGTCACTCCTTTGAGCAACTCAGACACACGGGGCTAGAACTGCACTCGCTCCCAACCTGAAAGGGCACAAAAATCTTTCCACTCCCGAGGTCAGGAACAAACCACAATGTGCATTTCTGTCACCTAACAGCTGCCAGATGACCCACTCAGACCTGACGTGAACGCTGCTAAACCCGCCTGCAGAAGTCACCAAGAACTGAACAGAGAGACTGGAAAACAAGATGCTAGTTTAACCCAGGCATTCGATTCACGTTAGTGTTCAGCACAGCACAGCTGAGATTCAGGTTATTTGACACTAAAAACCTAGAAGAGGTGCCCTGGCTTGGGAGAGGAGCGGGTCAGAGAGACACGTGGAGATACATGAGAGAAGGTGGAACACCCCTGGAGGAGACACATTTTAAAGGCAAGATCCGGTACCAAATGACAGATTACATCTTGCCAGTTTTAAGAGGAGAGAAGAAAGTTCCTCCTTGCAAGAGGAAGATCAACCACACGTGTAGCCTGAAGCCCTGCAGCTCCCAACCCTTCTTTCAAAAGGTTTCTCTATTAACTCCACTAAACCTTGATGCTTCCGCTCCTACAGGGCTTGTTTCTTTCCCCCCTTCCCCTCAAAACCATTTTTTCATAGCCTTGCATTTGAAGTTGACTGTCTGCATTTTCCCCTTAACAGCTTTACTTGGGTTTAGAGATTAAAGGAGACAAGAATTCGTTGTGAAATGGATGTGACTGCTGTATCTGACACTTCCCTAGAACAGCACAAGCCCTGTGCCAGAGGCACGCGGGATTAGCGACGGAGGCAGCCAACATCACCATCAACTGCCGTGCTCTGCACTTACACAACGTGTCACGGAGCCCCAGAGACATAAAACAGACATACAAATCAACTCTGTCATCTTCAAGAGCAGGGTTGTCTCCTAAGGAGAGGCTATCAGCACGACAGAAGGGAAAAAAAAGAGGATGCAGGCAGACTATCACTCAGGGCAGGCAGATCTGCAGAGCTTTGCTCACAGCAAACGCCTGGGACTGCAATGGATCAGTTTCCACATGTTCAAAACAATCCCAGCTCAGGAAGACAAAACAATCCTCCAAAAACATTCCAGAAAAGGATGGTCTTTAGCGCAGCTGACTTGTTTTGCACTGCAAAAAAAAAAAACCCTCAACCTCTCACTGACTTAAACGGGGCAGCTGCCTCGTGCATGGAAGGGCCACCTCGCCCTCTGCTCTGCCCTCCTGAGACCAAATCTGGAGTATTGTGTCTAGTTCTGGCCCCTCAGTTCAAGGACAGGGAGCTGCTGGAGAGAGCTCAGTGCAAGGCCATAGAGATCAGGGAGTGGAGCATCTGCCTTGTGATGGAAGGCTGAGGGAGCTGGGGCTCTGCAGCTTGGAGAAGAGGAGCCTGAGGGCTGAGCTCAGTCATGTTCCAAATGCATCAAGGGTGGGTGTGAGGAGGCTGGAGCCAGGCTGTGCTCAGGGATGGCCAAGGACAGGACAAGGGGCAACAAGCTGGAACAGAAGAGGTTCCAAAGCAACACAAGGGGAAACTTGTTCCCTGCTGAGGTGAGGGAGCGCTGGCAGGGGCTGCCCAGATGGGCTGTGGAGGCTCCTTCTCCGGAGACATCCCAACCCAGCTGGATGAGTCCCTGTGTGCCCTGCTCTAGGTGGTGCTGCTCTGGCAGGGGGCTGCACTGGATGAGCTCTGCAGGTCCCTCCCAACCCTTAAGATGCTGTGACCCTGTGGTCCCAGCTCACCTTTGGTCTCGCAGATCATCACGTTGCTGTACTCGCTCTCACCACCCTCGTTGTAACACTGCATTTTAATGTCGTAAGATGTCTCAGGCTGCAGGTGATTTATCAAGTGCCATTGCTTCGTCCCTGCAGAGGGGGGAAGAAAAAGAGAAATCAGCTGCTCTTCCTCTCCTAGGGTTGAGACAGAATGAGGTAACTCTGTGTTAGGTGCAGGGGGTACTGCAGCTTCTCCTGGAAGCACAAAATCGTTATTAATGGTTTCAGGGCTTCTCTGAAATGGTTGAGACTTGCATCATTTTGACAGAGAGATTCACAGACAAAGCTGTTGATTGATTACCCCAGAACCAGTACCGTTGGGCAAAGACCTTTCATTGAAATGCTGGGGGTTTGGCATTTTTAGTTGAGCACCATTTGAATGCACCAGTGGTTCTGTGCCAAAGGGATGGGTTTGGGACGAGTTGTGCTCACTCCTGACAACTCGCAGGGCGAATAAGGAGGAAAAAACGGCGCAGAAAACACATCAAACACAGGACAAGGGAGGAAAAAAAGACTCGGGGCTGTGCTGAGGTTCTTTCTCTTCCAGCCTGCAGTCCCTGGGGACACCAGGTCCTGCCTGGAGCTGCCCCATTTTTCACAGGGAGGCTCCAAAGCGCAAAGAATCGCGCGTGTGTCTGATGGAAGGCAGCAGGAGCCGGCGCGGAGGCCGTGCCGGGCGCTGCAGAGACACGGCCCCAGCCCCAGCCAAGCAGCCTTCCCAAACGGGACGCTTTTGTCATCTCTGGCTCCAGGCCAGCTTTTCATTTAGACACCCTCCTGAAGCACTGAGCACTTGGATATAAATCACTCCCAGTTTTCACTTTCACGGGCTTTTGGGACAAATTTTAATAAACAGTGACTCCCTTTTTCTGGGGGGTGGGGGGAAGGAGTTTAATTAACTGTTTGAGTGCTCTTAATCCCTCTTGGAAAATACCACCTTGAACTGTTTCCACTGTTTCTAAGAAACTGTCATACCACCTACTGATTTAGCATTAATAAAAACAATACAGCCTGCTGGGTTGGTTGGGGGGCTGTCACCATGACTCCCCTCAAAACCTTTCCAGGACCTGAGCCCAGGTGCTGATATCCCAGCACCACCCCCCCCATAAAAAAAAAGGACAGGGGGTACCCAGGAGGATCCTCTCCTCAGTCAGGGTGGGGGCGGTTTAGGAGGGGACAGATCACACCCAGCCCCACGCCAGGCATCTTAAGTGAGGGCAGCCAAGCCCTGGCTGAAGCTGCAACAGAGCTTTCCCTAAATTGCAGAGCTTTCCCAAGATCCACACTCGGTTTTCCCGGTGCCCCCACCCCCAAGCATTCCTTTTGGTAATTACTGCACCGGGTTTTAGGTTTCCGCTTCAAACCCCTCAGTGGAACTGGAATCAGAGCAGGGCAGGCACTTCAAACTGTCCTCTCCGTGCACCATTAGCAAGGGAAAACATTCAACAACTGACATCAGACTGCATTTACATTTCAAATTCAATCTCCAGAATTCAATTCTCCTCCAAGCAGAGAAATCCAGACCATCAGTGCAGGACAGGGCTGGTCTTGCTTTGCCTAAAGCTGCTGACAGGTACCCAGGAGCCACCCGAGTCAGGCTTTAGGCTTGGGCTTTTGGGGTTGGTTTTTTTCTTTAAATAAAATCTGATTTTGCCTGTAGCAGCATTTTTAAGGGGGGGGGGGGGGAAGGAGAGTTTTGAATGTCTCAAGAGACAAGACTTAACAGGATCCAGTGAGGAAAGCCTACGGCAAGCACTTAGCTAATACAGGCATCACAACACTTTTTCCACAGCTCATGCAGTCATTTCAAGATAAAATTCCCTGTCAAAAAACAGACAGATTAATTCAAAGGTACTAGAGGGGGGGGGGGGGGGGGAAGTGAAGAACAAGTGATTTATAGCAAGAATACCTTAAGTCACATGTTTCTCCACATATTTCA